>NW_020174375.1:3246670-3304729 GCF_003031525.2 Neophocaena asiaeorientalis asiaeorientalis | reverse complement strand
TTTTTTTTTTTTGGTGTCTGCCCCCAGTGACTAAGGTTGGTTCAGTGGGTTGTGTAGGCGTCCTGGTGGAGGGGACTAGTGCCTGTGGTCTGGTGGATGAGGCTGGATCTTGTCTTTCTGGTGGGTAGGTCCACGTCTGGTGGTGTGTTTTGTGGTGCCTGTAACCTTATTATGATTTTAGGCAGCCCCTGTGCTAATGGGTGGGGTTGTGTTCCTGTCTTGCTAGTTGTTTGGCATAGGGTGTCCAGCACTGTAGCTTGCTGGTCGTTGAGTGGAGCTGGTCTTGGCGTTGAGATGGAGATACCTGGGAGATTTTCGCCGTTTGATATTACGTGGAGCTTGGAGGTCTCTGGTGGACCAATGTCTTGAACTTGGCTCTCCCACCTCAGAGGCACAGCCCTGATGCCTGGCTGGAGCACCAAGAGCCTGTCATCCACATTGCTCAGAATAAAAGGGAGAAAAAAAGAAAGCAAGTAAAAGATAAAATAAAATAAAATATAAAAGTTATTAAAATAAGAAACAAAAAATAATTTAAAAAAATTTTTTTAAGTAATAAAAAAAAGCACAAAAGAACCAACCAAACCAAAAAACAAATCTGCCAATGATAACAGGTGCTGAAACTATACTAAAATAAAAAAACAGACAGAACCCTAGCATTTTACAAATGGTAAAAGCAAAGCTATACAGACAAAATCACACACATATGCATACGCATACACACTCTCAAAAAGAGAAAAAAAAAAAAAAATATATATATATCGTTGCTCCCGAAGTCCACCTCCTCAATTTGGGATGAATCGTTGTCTATTCAGGTATTCCACAGATGCAGGGTACATCAAGCTAACTGTGGAGGTTTAATCTGCTGCTTCTGAGGCTGCTGGGCGAGATTTCCCTTTCTCTTCTTTGTTCGCACAGCTCCCGGGGGCTCAGCTTTGGATTTGGCCCCGCCTCTGCGTGTAGGTCGCCTGAGGGCGTCTGTTCTTCCCTCAGACAGGACGGGGTTAAAGGAGCCGCTGATTCGGGGGCTCTGGCTCACTCAGGCCGGGGGGCGGGAGGGGTGCGGGTGCGGGGCGAGCCTGCGGCGGCAGAGGCCAGTAGGATGTTGCACCAGCCTGAGGTGCGCCTTGCGTTCTCCCGGGGAAGTTGTTCCTGGATCCCGGGACCCTAGCAGTGGCGGGCTGCACAGGCTCCCCGGAAGGGAGGTGTGGATAGTGACCTGTGCTCGCACACAGGCTTCTTGGGGGCGGCAGCAGCAGCCTTAGCGTCTCATGCCCGTCTCTGGGGTCCGCGCTGATGGCCACGGCTTGCGCCCGTCTCTGGAGCTCCTTTAAGCAGCACTCTTAATCCCCTCTCCTCGCGCACCAGGAAACAAAGTGGGAAGAAAAAGTCTTTTGCCTCTTCGGCAGGTCCAGACTTTTTCCCGGACTCCCTCCCCGCCAGCCGTGGCGCACTAACCCCCTGCAGGCTGTGTTCACGCCGCCAACCCCAGTCCTCTCCCTGCGCTCCGCCGGAAGCCCGAGCCTCAGCTCGCAGCCCCGCCCTCCCCGGCGGGTGAACAGAGAAGCCTCTCGGGCTGGTGAGTGCCGGCTGGCCCGGATCCTCTGTGCGGGAATCTCTGCGCTTTGCCCTCCGCACCCCTGTTGCTGCGCTCTTCTCCGCGGCTGAAGCTTCCCCCCTCTGCCACCTGCAGTCTCCGCCAGGGAAGGGGCTTCCTAGTGTGTGGAAACATTTCCTCCTTCACAGCTCCCTCCCACAGGTGCAGGTACCGTCCCTATTCTTTTGTCTCTGTTTTTTCTTTTTCCCTACCCAGGTACGTGGGGAGTTTCTTACCTTTTGGGAGGTCTGAGGTCTTCTGCCAGTGTTCGGTAGGTGTTCTGTAGGAGCTGTTCCACGTGTAGATGTATTTTTGATGTATTTGTGGGGAGGAAGGTGATCTCCGCGTCTTGCTCTTCCGCCATCTTGAAGCTCCTCTCTGTAGCCTCAAAAAACATTTATTCCAGTACCTTGTAATCGTCCTGTCAACAATTATGTTTCCTCCTCTTTATACAGGAGGTCAGCAAACATGTTTTATTAATCTTTGCATACATATTATTTATTATGGCACACAGTAAGTGCTTAGTGAATTTCTATTGAATAAATCAATATATTAATTACCTACTTTTAATATAAAATGCGTATTTTTATAGACAACTGAATATTTCAATCATGGCTTCTTAGGAAATTAATAAATGGTGTCTTTTAAGGCCCCCTGCATTTTTGCTCTTTACTACCATAAATGGTGGGTAATTCTCTACTCTGGTTTAACATGCAAATTGTCTGAATTCCTGGGTTTAACCTCAGAGATGCCAGGTGAGGCTTGGGTATTGTATTTTTTTAATAGCTCCTCAGTTAATTCTAATGTGTGGCCAGGGCTGAGAACCATGAAGAATCACCAAAAACTGTGACTGCGAAGTCTATTGCTCCCTCCAGCTTTCTGGGGCTGAGTCCACTAGTGTCACATTATAGGAAACAGGTAACACGTTTATGAAAATTAGTTTGTAGATCTGCTCACTTCCTACGTTTTCTTGTCTGTGTTGAAATACTCCAACACCGCCCCTCTATACCTCACATCTTTATAAGCAGTCATATGATAATCTAGTTGGTAGTCCAGCAGTCACGAGGATGTTCCTATTTTATTTTAGTTTGAGAGACCTAGTTCGGGTATCATTAATCCAGGCATTTGGAATCCATGGAATCAGGTAAGAAGCATGACATATCTCTAAGTCTGAGCTATTTCCACATGAAATGTTACCAAAGTTGGCAGGGCAATGTTGGTCACTTCTTTGCACAGGGAGATGTGGATTTTATAATTACTTATGACTTTGCTTCTTTTATTGTCTCTGGCTCTAGTCTTGGCATTCTTTTAATGTGCATTTCTGTACAAATTAAAAAGCAAGAGTTAAGATGTGGAACTTATGTGTCTGGCCACAGATGTTCAGAGCAATTCAGTGTGTCAAGCTGAGGTCAAATGAATAGGGAATGTCATTACTAAATGGTAACATTTTTCTGAGAGCTTTAAAGAAATTCAAGTCCTTTTTGAATCTACATTTATTTTATCTTTTTTTCAGGGTGATAGGTTGCACTTCTAGTTCTTCTCAGAGATTTGTACATTAAAATGACTTTAAATTTAACTCTTCTAGAAACCAACTTTCCAAATAGTATTTCAGGCAGCACCAGTAGAAGACATACCATTTTATTTGAGATATAAACTTCCTTTTTAAATTCAATGAGATATACTAGTTTATTTGTAAAGCTGATGTGACATATGCCTATATATCTTTTTGATGTATTAACAAAGACACTGGGGATTAGGACATGTTTCCAAATTCCATGATCTGAAGTCTATGTATCTTCTTATAGCCCATTGAATTTAAAATGCTATAATGTTCAGAAGTTTAGGACATACTTATACCAGTTTGAAAGCTAACAAAGTGAACTACACACCTGTCCATTCATGTTGTGCCTTATGATAATACACTTTGATAAACAGGGGGGTTTGGGTATAAAATATGTTATGCATATTTCAAGCCAATGGTGTAGCAGTTATGGTACAGAATTTGCAAAAATGGTTGAAGGGCAAACTAAGTTATTGAATAGCATTTTCATGCATGCCATCTCTATTATGCCATTAAAGAACTACGTTACATACTGAACAATAGAAAACTGGGAATCTACACCTCTTAATTATCTCTGGAATAGAGGTGAGCAGAAATATAGCTAAATATATGGTGGATTGGTATAGCATACACTGTTGGTACCTCACACATGTCTTTTGGACCTTTGCATTTCCTGCTCTCAGGCTGATTTCCAATCATCAGCATCTCCAGCTTTTTGTCTAAGGACTTTTTCTGAAGCAATAGAAATCTGTTCAGCCCACTCACAGGGCAGGATGGAAGGGCCGGGGAATTATCTTTTTAGACACACCCCTCATCCAGTGATGGATGGGAGTTAATGGAAAAATACTCTGGTTTCCTTTTCTGCAAGTGGGAGAACTCTGAGGTACTTGTTCTATTCCATCTTCCAGACTTCCCCAGTTGGATTATCTCTAAGTGCCCAGTGGAGCAATTCGCTGGATTTAACACACCAATAAACACACCCTTTATTGTCTTATTGCTTTATTGGCACTCTTTCCAGCTATCTTACATCCCCACTCACACACCAGCATTTCCTGCACCTCCCAAACTTGCAAACAAGTCCTTGTCTTAAGGTCCACTTTTAGGACAACTCAAACTATGAATATTGACAGTGGTATGTGATTTTTTACTTTTGTTTTAAAATGGAAATTTATGGGAATTCACCTAAAATGTGTTTGCAGAAAGATACTCTTAGGAACTCTGTGGCTTGGAGGAACTCACATCTTCCTGAGTTTCAGTTGCCTTATTTAGAAACGTAACAGATGAAATAAATGATCTCACTTTAAGATTCTGTTATTTTAAGACATGAATTAGGGTTTCTTTCTCTCTCATCCTAGCATTAGTTCTGCAGTTCACTGCTGAGTGTTACTTCTGTGTGTTGGTAAAGACCATTCTCTTTCAAGGTCCTCTTAGCCAATGTGAGCAGAGCTTCCGAAAGGTCTTTCTGCTGGATGCATTCTTTGAGTTCTTTGTTCTCACTTGTCATAAGCACAGAGTCTGGGTACCATTACTCCTACTGCTTCCCCCTCCTTTGAGGTTGATAGTTGCAGCCTCAGCTATAGAGCGTCAAGATCCCAGGCTCCATTCTCTGGGAAGCCCTTTGCTTTCTTCTCCTTCCCCCCACCCCCAGCTTTGTTCTGTCTTGACGTG
This sequence comes from Neophocaena asiaeorientalis asiaeorientalis, assembly GCF_003031525.2. Taxonomy (NCBI): domain Eukaryota; kingdom Metazoa; phylum Chordata; class Mammalia; order Artiodactyla; family Phocoenidae; genus Neophocaena; species Neophocaena asiaeorientalis. Next base: position 3,299,906 of record NW_020174375.1, on the reverse strand, counting down.
ATCAGAATCTGCCTCTCCGTGGGGCTGCCATGGTCACTCCTTACAGAGGTATGAGCACTTACTCCTCATTCAGATTTTATTTGTACACTTTAATGAAAAGCGGTTGCCTACCATACTCAACAGATGTGTCCAGCATGAGAGGCTGATTCCACAGATGAAGTTGGTGCCTTTTCAGGGGTTGAAATAATCGTGAGAACCACCAGCATGGCTTGCCTTCAGGGGGATGGAAGTAAAGACAAAAAGAAATACGAAGTAAGGCGGGGGGGGGGAAGCATACACTTTAAATATTTATTTTTTAAAAAATGCAAACATGATTGTTATTTTCCAAGCCTTGGCTGGTCTAGAGAGGGCCGTCTTGGCTTTCCTGAGCACCTGCAGCTCTGCAGTCTGTCCTCTTGGCAGACAGAAAGGCTTTTAGATTCTGGGTACTCATTTCCTTTTGCTTCCAGCTATTCTTGGATTTGGAATAGACCTGGGAATAGATAGAGTACTATGGAGAGGGCAACATGGCATCACTGTTGCTCAGAATGGGCTTCCTGCAAAAGGGCTGTCACTCATGTTTTTCAGGTGGTTTATCTCAGTTTATCAGGGCTTTGACATCCAGAGCCTCAGGATCACAATTCCAACAGGCATCTCACAATCCAAGCGAATGAGAACAAATGTACGAACGTATGTGGGTTCTAGGTATTTTCTCCTTAAGTGCGGTTTCAACTGGTTTACATTTTGGTTTCATTTCTGCATTGATGCAATACTCCCATTTTTATGTATACATTTTAGGCCTCAAAATGGTCTATACAGTGGTGAGTAAATGTGGTGGTATTAAAATAGTGGATGATAACAACTGTGTATACGGACTTGATAGAAAATACGGTGATAAGCAAACTTACTGGAAGTGTGAAAAAAGAGGGTGTAAAGCCAGATTGCATACTATTCTAGAAAATGATAACGTAGCAGTTGAAAAATCCTTCAGTGAACACAGGCACCCCTCCCACCCATCAGGACCAAAAGTTTACTAAGCTGTGGCGAATATAAAAGAGGTGGCTAGTAATTCACAACAGTTTTTGAGAGCATTAACGACCTATTCTTTAGCTAATTTAGATGCAGTGCCTTGTCCTTTCATGCCGTCTTTACCACAGTTATGACATTATATTAGAAGTTGGAGGCAAGGGAAGAATCAAGTTCCTCCTATCCCCCCAAAAAGAAATGGTTACCTGATTCCTGATGAGTATAAGTTTCTTGGAAAAGTTTTGCTATTTGATAGTGGAGAACATGATGCGGACAGGATTTTGGTGTTTGGCACAGAATCTGGCTTAGATGACTTGGGGAAATATGAACACTGGGCATGCGATGAAACACTTAAATGTAGTCCAGATATGCACTACCGGTTTTATACATTACATATATTGACAAGAAATAGCAGTATCCCTCCTCTGTTTGTTTTACCTCCTGGGAAATATGAAAAGCCTTTCAAGCAGATTTTTTAATATTGTAAAGAACTTAATGTCCAACATTAGATCCTGAATCCTTAATGATCCACTTTGAGAAAGGAAGAATCATTGCTTCCTGTAAGATGAACCTGAATACAAATATAACCATGAATAACACATTTTAAATGAATTCAAATCTTTTTTGTATTTTCTTTTTCACAATAAAATGTTTATTACTAGTTTTTCATGATTCATTATGTCCTTTTTAATGTCCTTATTTTATTTTATTTTTGTTATTTTTATCTTTTACTGCACAATTATCTTCCGACCTGTTAGTTGTGTGGCAAAATCGTTTGCAGTGAAATTGCTTGAAGCAAAGATGTTTAAAATGAAACTACTGGACTCAATTTATGTGGACTTGGTTAGACTCATGACTAGGCACTAAAGCACTGAAACGGGGTTCTGGAATACAGAACCTCATGGAGGAACCAGATTTCCAGCAGATGAATAAAGAGAGGCCCCCATCCCCTGCCCGAGGAATGAATTGAGATGACAGTGATGTTCAAATCCGACAAAACTTCCAGTGTGGGGTGGTGGACTTACTCATATCTGCTAGAGTCTGTGATGATTTTAGGGTTTTCCAAGTTGCTTTGTTCACATTTGTTCTGAGTAGGCTCAGTTGTATTACTATCTTGAACTGCAGAAGTTTCCCAGGTTAGCAGGTCATTTTTTTTTTTTTCTTTTGGGGTACGCGGGCCTCTCACTGTTGTGGCCTCTCCCGTTGCGGAGCACAGGCTCCGGACGCGCAGGCTCAGCGGCCATGGCTCACGGGCCCAGCCGCTCCGCGGCATGTGGGATCCTCCCGGACCGGGGCACGAACCCGTGTCCCCTGCATTGGCAGGCGGACTCTCAACCACTGCGCCACCAGGGAAGCCCCTAGCAGGTCATTTTTAAACACTCCAATCTTTCAAGTTCAAATCTGATCAAGAGAACATTCGAGTGGGTAAACCAGGAGTGATTCAGAATACTCGCAAATGACCTAGACTCTTTTTTTTGTCTAGGTTGCAGCGAAGGGCAGGGAGTGGCAAGGAGTGTCTAGACCCAGCCAATCTGCTGATGGTCCTCTGCAAATCATCGTGGTTGGATTTCGAGGCAGCTCCAGAAGGAAGTGACTTCAAAATGGTATTTATCTCGCGTCTTGTGTTTTGATAGTGTGTTTTCTTCGCCAGATTTGAAGCCCCTAGTTGGCAGTCTCTTCCTTTTTCTTAGTGGTGGTATCTTTACACAACCTTAGTGTGTCAGGGACAATCATTTTCATCAAATGTGCTTCCTCCATTCCTGGGCCCCAGGAAGTTAGGTGGACCATCTGGATAGTTCTTGCCAATGAGATGATGCGTGTCAGTGCTAAGCCGAGGCAGCAGAAATCCTGTGAAAGATCCTGCTGCGTCTCTGTCTTCTGTTTTGGAGGATAACAACGTTCCAGATGGTGGTGCCTCTGTCAGTCTGTGTTCATCAGTAGCTATGTGAAGAACAGCCCTATTTTGACTCACAAGGAGCATGTCGCATGTGTGAGAAATATACTATCGTTGTATTCAGTCACTGAGACTTCAGGGTTATGTTACCACGGTATAATCAGTCCATCTTGACTAATATAGAAATTGGTACCTGAAACAGGGTGGTGCAGAACAAAACCATGTCACTTTGGTTTAGTGATCAGGTCACAGGGAGTGACTAAACTGATATTGGAAACTGGAAAGGTGGTAATTGTTGAATGCTGGCTCCCCAAAATAACCTCCTGATAAGACAAAGCTGGGTTATTGTTTACCAGAGTACGAAAGAACACCAATGTCGATGGAGCCCCTCGGGAAGGGTCATGGTATAACAGCGTGGGGTTGGTGGACACAGTGAGATGTAAGTGAAAGTGACAGTAGATGCTTTCTTTGCTAGAGCAAGTGTTTGAATAAACAGACTTCACTAATTTGGTTTCTAACTAAAATTTGTTTTTGACACAGTAGAATTTGAATTCGAAGGTGTTATGTAAAAGACCTACTCATTGAAAAGCAATTTTAAAGTATAGTTTTTAGAATCTAGTGGCTCCAGGACACTTTAACAGCCATGAACTACCTACATAAAGTATCATCTTTCTCAAGCTGATGCCCAGTGAGATCAATTAGCAGCTAGAAAATGATCTCTTGATTTTATCAGTCACCAAAACACAGAGGACTACAGTAGGCTCTTATTTAATTATTTATTTAGCCCTGTAACCCAACAGAAGTGCAAGGTGAGCCTTTATTTGTATTGTTTCCTTTCCCTTGTTTCTCATCCACACCCAGAGAGGTTCTTCTAGGCAAAGATTTAATGATGTATTCTTCTTGAGTCCTCCACAGATTCTCTTAATCACAGCTAATCCAACCCCACTCTGTGCTCTCAGGGCACTTTATCTTTCTATTATAGCATTCACCATGGGCTGACTTTGTATTCACCGTTATCTGTGTCTGTGTCTCCCTTATGTCTCCATGCCTGGGCTAAAGCTTCCTAAATTTCAGATGAAGTGGGCCATCAGTGGGAAAAAATTAACTGTGTTAAATCAATTCTTTCCCACAATGTTAAGAGAATAAATTTCTCTTGTGCAATTGCTCGATGTGTATTAGTCAGGATGGGATAAGTTATAGTGCTGTAACAAAAACCTCCCCAAATTTCCATGATTTGACACACACAATTTTATATCTCACTCACACTACATGTGAAAAATGAATCAGTATGAATTTCTATACGATCAGTGACTTAGGGACACAAGATGACAGAGAACTTGACGTCTGAAATATTCTTGGTAGCTGTAACAGAGGAAGAAAGATTCTGGAGAATCATACATGAGTTTTGCACTGCCTCAGCCCAAACAGCTCATGGATGGATATCTGTCAAGGTATCGAAGAGCCACTGCATTCTAAAACCTACGTTTTAAAATTGTTATTCAATGAGCAGGTTTTTCTTTTTTTAACTAACACTTCATATGCAAATTCTACTGTCCCCAAACCAAAACTAAGCAAGAAACCAAAATTAGCAAAGACCATTTATTCATATGCTTGCAAGAGAAACATCTCCCATCACTTTTGCTTCTGCAGGAGTTCAAAGAGAGTTTGAAAGGAAGGTGAACTTTATAAAGTAAACGGGAGACAATGTATTAGGGTGAGGTTTCTGGAAGGGGTGTGGGGAAGTTTTGTGATTGGTCTTTAGGTATTGTATTTGGTTGTCCTTGTTTGGTTGCCGCTGAACAGAAGAATAGTTTTGGGAGGTTTCCGGAGAGGAAGAGGTTATTCAGTCTGTGGCTGCCCATTTCTTAGAACTAGTGGGGGTCGGTAGAGTGTTCTTTATGGTTAAACTGATATAATATTTGAGTCATGGTCCTCAGGTTGGGTGGTGGTGACAGTTTCTCAACTGAATTATTAACCTTACTGAGTTTTGGAAGCAACACTGAATTGTTGTATCCTTACCTGGTGTGATGAATTATGAGGGCTTGGACCAGTCAGCAATTCTCTCCTGACTGTGTTTTCTTCATACGATGAAGACAGTGAATTAGGTGATGTCTAAATTTTCTTCAGCTGCTTTCAAATCTAGAATTCCATGATGATGTTGGCCACAAACTATTGATAATTTAATTACCTCGTGTTTATCAATTGCTAATTGAGGTGAATAGCAGTTTGTCTCAGGGTGTGTACAGGGAGAAATCATGTTACATCAAGAGCCTTACAAATGAATACACCCACTGAGTTATGGAACTCTCTGTAATAACCAACCATTCTCTCTTATTTAAAGATGACAGCATTTTTGTGTGTGTGGGTCTTCCTTCCAAGCATATGTGTTTGTGACTCAAGAGACTGGTGGGGGTATGCCCTCCTCTTTGTACATCCCTGAAGTAAGGGCTTTTCTTTGATTGTGGATAAAGCCTTGTCTCCCAGAACCTAAGGCCATTCACGACCTTGCCACTTAGCTGTGCAGTCAGCTGGAAACCTTTATTCAAAGGAGCTGTTTTAGGCTTAGCGGCTGCCAAGCTGATGCCTCTTGCCCAGCTGCCCACATCTATGCCACGAAGTTGGAATCTATGCCCTGAAACAACCTGGATCCTTTTCTGCATATGGTTTCTCCACTTCAGCTCACCGAAGTCTGCAGCAGAGTTCACCTCGGGGCAGAAAGTATTGTCATGATTTTAGAAATTGTACAGTGGTCCTTCTTCATGTAAAAGATGAGGAAAGGATGCTCAATAATAATTTGAGGATGTATTTGCCAGTGGCCAGTATTTTGCTAATGCCTGTCTCTAATTCTTAAAGCTGGGTTCTCTTTACACTTTCCTTGGGAAGGGGAGTCACTTAGCAGTTCAAGTAAGACATTTGAACTTGGTACACTGAGAGGATTCCTCACATTTACTCAGCTCTTACTCTGTGTTAGGCACTGTGCCAAGTTCTCTACATGACACTGAATAATCAAAATCACTTTAGAGTTTGGTACAATGTATAGCCCCATTTTACAGATTTAAAAACTGAGGAAGTTTAAAGTAACTTGCCTGAAGTCATATATGGAATAATGACATACTCTGGGCATGTCATTGGAGACTTGCTACAGAGGAGGCTTTCTAGTTTTAATTTATTTTTTTGCTATGGCTATAAATTTCCATTTTGAAAAAAATAAATAGGTTTTACGCATCTTGATTTTATTTCACTTTTAAAATATCACAAAGATGCCACAATACAATAGGGCTTTAGTTCTTCTGAGGGGCTTACCCAGATTTTTTGTTGGTAGGTACAGTGGCCTATGAGTACCTGCCATTGGAAGTTTCAAGTTGTGTTACCCCAGAAAGGAGAAAGAAATATGTTCTTCATTTTATATTTCGTGGCAGCCATGGTAGATGCCATGTTTCCTGGTGAAAAATGATCACACTCTGAAATCTGCCCCTATGATCTGGCAAAAGTTGTTGCTGTTTTGTTTTTTTTTTAATGATTTCAGTGAATAAAAGGAGCTTGCTTATTTCTGTGGATCCTGAGAGAAGCAGTGGAGAAAGGCAGCACATCACCTCTCTTCCTCTCTCCCATCGTCCATCTGTAAAATGAGGATTATGAGTGACCTTAAAGAGAATGCTTGCTGAACGTTCTGGAATGCACTGGGCAGATGGCAAATATGACTCACTTTCTCATACGGCCCTTCTCCGGAGAGTGGGGCTGGGCAGCAGTTTCCCTGAATCTTTGCAGGCATGGGCTTAGATGAACATTTATGAAATGTTTATAACTGTGCAGTATGTCACTTGGTAGGCACATACATTTGGTTTGAATCTTGATGAAGAAGTTGGGTTTTTTTCCCCTTGTTTTCCTGGCATAATATCCTGAACAGCAGCAGTGCAATCTGTTGTTTGTTTAGAAAAGACGGCAGAAGGGTATATGTTGTGTGCGCATGGGCATGTGGTGTGGAGGGGATTACTCATAAGACATCTTCACAGTCCCAGAAAAAAGGAATTTTGCAACATAAAGCTACCTGAGTTCGTTATCATCATTTGGGAAGAGGGTAAGTTTTAAATGAATTAGTTAAAGCTAAGCTCCTAGGGTGGACACATAGCACAGAAAATCCATTCTTCATCCCTCCCTCCCCAATGTGGGTACACGCATACATGCACGCAGATGTACACGCATATGTGCACACACATAGCAGAAGGGCGTTTTCATCTCATGGTCTTCCTGCAGTAGAATTCTCCTGTCCTTGGCTTCAGCAGCCCTATCTTTTTCTCCCCACCACTCTCACCCCCTCCCACCTTGGAGGCTGGGCTCTGCTAGAGAGCAGAGGAAGCCTCTGAGCTGGTGGAAGAATCACCATAGCAACATGGCACTGAGTCCTACCCCCGAAGGTCTAGCCGTGCTTGGCTTTTGGTCTTAGCCCAAGTGAAGCAACATGAGGATTTTCCTCACAGCCCAATCAGTTGTGACTTTGAGCTACCTTTCCTTCCCAAGTAGGCCCATACTGCTGGCCTCTGCACACTTTTGAGCTGTGTTTTCCCTTTTCTCTCCACCGGGTCCGAGATGCTCAATGCCAATTTATTTACATGTTTCAGATAAGAAGTCAGCCCTATCCAAAGGTACCCAAAGGTGGTGGTTAGCAGCCGCCTACTGCTGTGATTCAAGGCTTCTGCCAAGAGCTCCCTCCAAATAAATATGCCACTCAGAAGGGGAAGGTGCGCTTGGAGGGAAAGAGTGAGCGTTCTATAGTAGTGGTTTAGGTGCTGGTCTTTCACTTAGGACATTGGGGTTCAAATCTATTTCCTATAAACAGCATAGAGCTGGGTCTTCTCAGGTTTTTTTTTTTTAGCCAATGATTGAACTATAGGTATGTTCAACCATATGGATGATTCCTAGTAATGTGATGCTGAGCAAGAAACATAAGCTCCATTTTATAATAAAATTCAAAAACTACTAAAACTAAACAACGTTCTGTAAACACGCCTATACTGTGATAAAGAAGCGTGTGTGTGTGTGTTTGTGTGTGTGTGTAAAAGAACAATAAACATTGTGGCTACCTCAAGTTGTAAAAAAAAAAATAAGGATAGCATAGGGGTGGTAGATGTAAGTTACTGTCAATGTCGAGTCCTTGGGTTGGGTGGTGAGTTTATGAATATTCATTATTTAAATTACTTCATTAATTAAAGTAAGGAGGACCACTCATAGACCAGTAATGGTGGTATGTCTTGAAGCAATAATTATGGTTAGTGCAATTCCATATACTTGAGAGCTACAAACAAAACCAAGCACTCCTTAACTATAGCTGCTGATGTAAGTTATTCCTGCTCTCTGAACCTTCGTTATCTTATTTGCATAATCATTGATTTGAGCTAAATTGTCTCACAGGTCTGTTTTAGGCTGAATAGTAACGTGGTTGAGAGAGCAGAATCTAGGGTCAGACTGTCTGAGGTTTGAATCTCAGCTGTGTCACCTTAGTTAAGGCAACAGATTATTGTAGAATCAGGAGTACTTGTGACTTTGTTACCAGCATCACAGATGTTTTCATATCACATGACAACTTCACAGGTACCTCAAAATATCATTCCCAGTTGTAATTATTTCAAAATTATGGTAGTTAGTAGGCCTGCCTCTAGATCTTTGTCTTAGGCCATTCAGGCAGCTATTAAAAAGTACCAGAGAATGATTGGCTTATAAATAACAGAAATTTACATCTCACAGTTGTGGTGGCTAGGAGTCTGAGATCAGAATGGCAGCATGGTCAGCTTCGGTGAGGGCGTCTTCTGGCTTGCAGACATCTGACTTATATCCTCACATGGTAGAGAGCAGAGAGAGGAAATAAACTTCCTTGTGATTCTTTTAAAGGCACTAATCCCATTCATGAGGGCCCTTCTCTCATGAGCCTATCTAATCTTAATCATCTCCCAAAGACCACACCTCCTAATTCCATCACATTGGGGGGATAGGTTTCAACATATGAATTTGTGGGGGGGACATAAACATTAAGCCCATAACAATCTTATTATTGAACACATTAATAAAGAAGCACATATATTACTATTTCACATATTTATTTTGACAACTGTGTTTTAATATACTTGGTTTCTTTACTAGTCTTATTTTTCTGAGGAGGGTTTCATAGGTTTCACCAGAGAGCCAAAGGAGTCCATAGCTCAAAAAGGTTATGCAACCTTTAGGAAAACTCAAAATTACCTAAACACACAAACACATATACACATAGAGAGGCATAAAATTCTGTTCAGTGGATAGCCTGGGTGGCCTGAGAGAGTTTGGGAAAAATATATGTTTTCCCCCTCAGTTCCCAATAAGCTTTTTTTGGTGTTTGTCTTTCCTTTTGATCTGTATTTATTCCTTTCAAGATGAGCAGCAAAACGGTACTTTTGACACATTAAATACATGGAAAAGAAGTGTGCTCATTACCTTTTCAGTTAAACTCCACAAAGGAAAACAATTTTTATGAAAAGGATTTAAACGTGTTAAAATATTTCATTCAAGTCCTAAATCACTTTTGAAAACTCTTGAGAAAATTTCAGGACCTGAAGGTCTTTGGGTTATTTCCTTCAATCTAAAAAGGGTCACACAAAGTGCAATACGACATTACAGCATTTCCTACCTCATACCCTTAACATATGGACACATATGGTGCTGTGTGCTGAAATCCATCCAGGGACAAATCCATATGATTTCTATTTACACTTTCTCACTCATTCATTGACTTATATCCAGAGACTTTAAATCTCAATTTGTTCTTATAAAGTTATTTGTTCCCATGTAAGATTTTAGTATAAATGTACAGCTGAGTTCCTAGACACCAATTTAAGCCATATTCCCCACAGTCCGGGAGGGATTAATCAAGGGCCTATTTATATAAGGGACTATAAAAATTAATAAACAGAAACCTCAATTAAAATTGAATGGGGAGGCCAGAAGGGGGAGCTCTCGTGCTCTGTGATAGCAGAGCCCAACAGGAAGAGGAAAGACGTCCTTCTCTTGCCTGGCCGGAGCTCAGCCAGTGAGAGGCTGTCAAAACTCAGCCAATGAAAAGCCACAGACTCTTTGCTTACTCTAGTCCTTCCATCTTCCTTTTCCCCTCTATCAAAGAGTTTTCCTCTCCCTGATTTGCAGTACTTGCACCTGGCTCACTGTGTTTGCAGACCTCGGATTGCAATTCTTTGCTGATCCCAAATAAACCAATTTTTGCTGGAGAAAAACCTGGCAGTCTATTTGTTTAAGGTCAAAAAGACCAAGGCATTTTATGAAAAGAATTCATCTCAAGTGAAAAGGAAATAGAAACAATACACAAGCTTGGTTCCCAGAACAAGGTTGTCAGAGGAGTGCTGATTTTTAGCAGAGAAAGAAATATATTTTTCAGGTTGTTCTTCGGCCATCTGGGACTTGAGTAGATCTCAGGGGTGGTAAATACAGCAGAGCTGGATCACAAAAGAATCTCGGTAAGTCCCTTGAAGCTACTTTCTGGTCCCTGTGATAGGATCTGACAAGTGGTACAACTGCTGGTTGGCTCGGCATCCATCACTTCCTCACCGTGTCGTGGCCTCGCTGTGGGTAGCAGTAATTCTGTCCTCCACCTGCTGAGTCACTCAGTATAGTTTCCTCTCTCTGCCAGAAGGATTGGTTTTCGGGATGGCACAGAACAAGAGGTGGCTCCATCAAACGGAAGCTCAGGACTTGTATTTAATGAGGAGGGGAAGAAAAATCTGGTTTCCTGGGAAAAGTCATATGTGCATGTAACACCTGGATTTAGTGAGGCCCTTTTGCCCCATGTGGGAAGCCAGGCTGAAGGCAAGGCTGACTATGAAGGAGGACAGAGAGACAATTCATTTGTGCAAAAACACAGGTAGAGCCCTGATCAAAACAGGCCTGAAGCTGCTCTACTTCTGGATTTCTCTGGTATATAAACAACATAATACCTTTACCATTCAAACCACTTTGAATTTTCTCTTTAAATCGGGAGACAAGAGTATTGCTTATTTTGGCCAAACTCAACTGTGAAGACTATTGGAGCATACTGAATTATAGAAAAGAAGTAGAGGAGAAACGGCAAGGGAAGAGAACTGTGGTTGTCTGAACTCCTAGCTTCACAGCCCTCTGTGGAAATTTTTTAACAAGATAATATACGATTAATACTCCTGTTTGACAGATTGAAACACATCTGTGCCAAGAAGTCTGCTGGTGAGTCTCATGGTCCCATATGAGTTACTCTATAAATTAGGAATTAAAACCCTGTCTTTGATTCGGCTCATACACGCAGCACAGATTATTGTGGACTTCTAAGTACTCTTTTGAACTTTTAAAACCCGGAGGCATTTTATGAAATTCTTTCAGATTTAGGACATTTGTATGGCCTACCCCCCTCTGAAACTCACCCACAGAGAATAATTAGCTGATCTGGAGTTGATTCTCTTTTATTGTCGTTAGGTGAAGATGACAGAGTATAAATTATTGAGAGCACCTCAACCCCCAATCTGTAAATTGTCTTTCTGTTTCAGCTAATGGATTTTTCTGGCTGGCAGGACGGTTAAGCTACAATGATGGCGGTTGTTTATTGAGCCTTCGCTTTATGTTAGGTATGGTGTTAAGTGCCTTGCATGCATTATCTCATTTAATGTTTGCAAAAACTTGAGAGGTCATTTCCCTTGTGCTATTTTCATATTTCATACAATACAACATTAGACATACAGCAGGAATGTGACCTGGGGGTGCTGTTAAGAGGTTGATGAGAGTTAATGATCTCAGACCACCTTGGGGCATTACTACATTACCATTCAACGTGCTATAAACCATCATGATCCCACTCAAGATGCAAAGGAGTCCCTCTCAAATGGTTTTGTGTCATTCATCAACTGGAAAATTGTTATTTTAGATGCTGCCACTAATTTTTTTTCTAGCATCTTCGCTATTGGTCCTTCTGAGTTTGAATAATACATCACAAGTTTTGAAAATTTCCTTTCAGTAGAGGAAATAAAATTAATTTTTCCAAATACATTGTTATTTTATATTTGAAAGTAATTTTATTCAATGCTTCATGCTTCATTGGTTGACAACTATATATTAAATAAGGAGTTATAAAGAAGAGAGAGGCATTGCATTTCTGAATAACAGTGATGAAGAATCAGTTTTTGTAACTGCATATCATCACATTTTTATTTTAAAATTGAAATAATGGTTTTACAGTTAGATGTTTTAGAGAAGCTCGATTCTTCAAGACCTTTTCATGAGAATAAACGTGTATCTCCTATAACATGTCTATAAAATGTTGATAGAATACAGTTGTATATCTTATAATGAAGTTTCTTATAAAACATATTCCTTGAAGGCGAATGCTATTTCTGATTGGAGTTTGTTATAAAATTAAAAATAAATGCCTTCAGAGGAAAATTCACAAATGGAGAGAGTTGAAGTGTTTTGGGGTAAAAGTGGTTAAGATGTTACCAATTCTAGAGCTACGGGGCCTCATAGTACATCTCTGGATTATAAGATATTTATTGGCTGAAGAAAGTTTTAAACTAAAAATTTACTTTTTCCTTAAGGCATTTTCTTAACTTGAGGATATCCTTTCTTCTGAAAGCAAGGTGTCACTCTCCCTCTTATTTTCTTCTTGGGTCAGGTGGACACATACCTATGTTTTTTTCTTTCTGGCCAGTTCCTTTACTTCACACTCAAACCCAGCAAAACTCTGTCGCATCCTTTCCTGGTTTAAAAGTTAAAACCAAGCCTAGGTCATTATTCTCCGTATGTATACTAGGCTGCAACATTGCACTTTGCCAGGAGGTCTCACCATCTCATTCATGATTCACGAAATCCCCAAGTTCCAGGTTTCAGAAAGACATTAGCTTCCTATGAATTTGATAAAGTTTTATAAACTTGAAAGCCTACCATCAAATTTACTTAGAAAGAGGCACACTTGTATTGTCAGCGTTTCTCATTTACAATAGCTACATTGCCGAATGGTAACAAGTTGGCGTTTTTTTTTAACAAATGGTATCAAATACAAACACATAATTAACTTATCTTAGCGCTCCTCTGGAAGTGAGGCAGTTCCTGCCAATCCACAGAGCTTCCAAGATAGATAAAGGAGATGGCGAGGAGCGTTGGCTTCACTACCTGCAGCATCTCTTTCTCTGTCCGTATAGAGATAGGGTTTCTTCTCATCGCCTTCAAATCCCCTGTAAGCTCCACTCTTACCCATTTCTAAACCTGATCTTCTGATTACTGATCCAGACACACCTTCGGAAGTGGGGGGGACCTGTCTTCACTGAACGCTGAACTTCACTTTCCCTAGTTCTTGTCTAGCTTGCTGCTCCCGCTACAACCCATGTGCAGTAAAAAAAGAAAATGTTTACACTGTAATTCCTAAATCTCTGCTGGTACAGTGACTTTTTCATGCAAAGACATGAAAATTATGGGGATTGAAAATAATTCTTGAAACAAGCACGCATGCACCTTTCACCTCATCAACGAGGGAGGCATTGAATAAGGACAGTAATCAGTCAGAATTAGGGACTGGGTTAGTCAGATTGACCTGAAGGTCCTTGTCATCCTGTCTCTGAATCGAAAGATTGTGGGAGAACTGAACCAACGATGAAACCCGTGTGCATTTCTGCTGCTTCCTCTCTCCACCTCACCACCTCTGTTCAATTCATACCAAAGTTCTATCTTAACCTTTTTGCTTCTCTCAATCTCTCCTCTAGTCCAAATATCATTTCTTGCTTTACAAGTCTTCTAACCTGTGTTTCTGCTTCTCCCTGGCCACCTTCTAGTCTGTATATAGCACAGCCAGTAGTACAGTGGAAGAAGTTAACTTCTAATTACACTTTTCCCTGCAATGGCTTCCCATTGATTTTAGGATTGGATCTCAAACTCTAAGCTGGATAACAAGCCCTAAATGATCTGTGCCTGCTTTGCTGTTCCCATCACCGCTCCTCTGCCTAAGACTGGGAGCCAAAATTTCTAGAATCCCTTTCCCTTCATGGTCCTGAGTTAGAAATCCTGACGACACGACCTGACGTGAGATTTGAAAGGCGAGGGGAAGGGGAAGCCATTATTCTCAGGCAGCCGCGGGATTCAGACGTGTGGTTTTGTCACACATCCAGCAGCTTCACAGACGTATCTGGAAACGCTCACTCTATGATGAGATGGGCTTTATAAGCTTCCCTGAGAGTCTGTTTCCCCATTTGCACTCCAGTCCCCCAAACTGAAGCTATTGGTGACCTTTTCTCAGATTTTCCAGCTGCATCCTTCTAGATTTCCACTTGTCCGCCTCTTCTCAATTTCCTATTAGCTCTAGTTCCAGTATTGACCCACACCTGCCTACATCTTCTGCTAATTCTCTGCATTCACTTTAAACCTTTACAAGTTTGCCAGTTTCTTTTAATCCCATACTCCTAATTTGTCTCTTCCTCCCTCTCCCCATTGATGTAACCTGAAACTAACACAGTATTGTAAATCAAGTATACTTCAAGTTAAAAAATGAAAAAAATTGCCATTGTCCATTTTCATAGGCTTGTTCTTTGCACCTTTTCTCAAATGCTTCCCTTATTCCCATGCAGACACCCTTTCACCAAGTTAGCTGTAATCTATCTGAATATACATCTCAATTTCTAAGAAAATTCTCCCCTGAGCCCTAGCTTTGTTCAGGTCCCCCAGTTAGGTATCCTTCTACATTTATTTACATGATGATTCTCTTAAAGGCTGTCTTCTGCACAGGACTGTAAGCTCCATGAGAGCAGGAACTGGAACTGTTTTTCTCAAGGTCTAGTTCAGTGTCTGACCCAACGTAGGCACTCAATAAATATTTGTTGAGTGAATGAATGAGTGAATGAATGAATGAGTGGGATGGGTTTATGAGTCCATTCACTGGATGCAGGTGATTAGACATAAAGGTGGTGAGATCGAACCAACATGGACATTGTCCTCTTTGACCTAACTTATTTTTCCTGGGTTTCCCATTCTCAAAGGTAATCTTCCGTTTACCTCACTTCAGTTTAGGAGATTTATGTGATCACTTCAGCACCCCATTTTTAAATATATTCATGGTAATGAACAGCTTTTAATGCATGATGATTTAAAGTTTAATTTAAAAAAAGTGTGCCCTTTACTTAAAAAGCCTGGGGGCATAAGCTCAGTAAAATTCGCTAATAATGAAAAGATCTGAAGTTCTCAGCAGTGGAAATTAATAAAATATAAAGTGCCACCCAGACTGTGGCCTCATCTTGCCTACATGGGATGCATGCTTGCCCTCTGCTCAGAAACTCCCTCTCCCTAAGCAATGCTTTGGTGTCTTACTTTCCCCATTCCAATGATTGTGATGGATAACACTTCACGCTTGAATACTATGTTATATTCATCGAATGCATGTTATAACACCTGAATTTTTCATACCCAACATTTTTTTCTCCATTGTCTTCAAATACAATTTGAATGGTTAATGTATTCCCCAAGATGGTTCTCAGGATAATTTAAGCCAGATATTTTTGCCTAATTACCTGAGTTATTGTTGTCGATTTCCACGTCCCCTTGGCCTGAAAGCCAGGCCCTCAGAGAGCACAGAGTTATGACATGAACATGACTATCGTTCCTGGGGTACGATGCCCATGAGTAAAAGAATGAAGCCAATTGCAGAGCACAGAGAGAAGCCAGAGAATGTCATCTCCTCTTCAAAGAAGGGGTCCCTAAGTAGATGGAACAGATCGAGGTTAATGACAGCCTTGAGCTGCTGTAAAGCTTTTTCCTTTTCCTATAGACTCTCTCTTCTTCTCCAATTTTCTAGTCTCCTTTAATCTAAAGTGGATAAAACACAACACTAAATACGCATAGGTTCGCTCTCTCTCTCTGTAGAGTCCCTTGGAACATATAGGCTGTTACTCCAATAAGCACACTTCTCAAACTAATCGCCCTTTCTGCCCATCTTCTGGTATTACACCCATCTGAAGAGCAGAAACTTTACTGTCAATCCACTTTGATCAATCAGTTTTGATATTTTGTTCATTATGGATTTTTCTGCATAATTTTGGTCTTATAAGTATTGCATTAAAATATTTATCTTGACTACTGACTTTCCGGCACCCCCTGAAGTTTTGTGCCTGAGGAGACCACCACACTCTAGTTCTAGCCCTCCGAGCTCAGCAGGCAAGAATGTCCTTAGATGACTCTGTCATCACAATTAATTGTAATGACTTTCTTTCCAATTTAGAAACCTATTTTATGATAAACCACATTACTGGAAATTGTGATGTTTGTTTTTTCCAGCTCGACGTGATCTTTTAAACACTAATCTTTATTAATAGAGAACTGTTCTTATTTTTCAAGTGGATTTCAGTCTTTTAGAAAAACATGGTGGCAAAGGGAGTTGAGTTCATCTTTATGCTCATTTGTACTCGGGTAATCTGTGAGTCTCACCCCATGTGCTTGGCAGTTGGTGCAAAGCAGATAAGTATGGGCTGCTTAGATTGCATCAAGGGAAGCCCTTTATTTTCTGGGGGTTATTTCGGTCTTTTCAGAAAGTGGCCTCTCGGTGGCCTTGAGACCACTGTGTCCAGCCTGCGGTGCTGCCCCACCAAAGTCAACGGCTCTGCATTTCAAAGAAAATTAGCTGCAGGCATGCACCAACATGAAATGCACCAAAGATTTTAACAGACACCAACTACGCTGTGAGTGGGGATAATGTTAGGGCATATTTAAAGGCCAGAGACTTTCACTGGAGAGACAAAAGACCAGAGAAAATACGTGAAATCACAGTTAAAATAATTTTATTCTCCCTGGAAACATTCAAATCAGTTGATGGAGAATAGCTCATGATATTTGGGGGTATTGGAACAAGGCGGTCAAAGGGTACACACTGCCAGTTATAAGGTAAATAAGTACTAGGGATGTAACGTACAACACGATAAATGTAATTACCACTGCTGTGTGTTACATAGGAAAGTTGTTAAGAGAGCAAATCCTAAGAGCTCTCATCACAAGGAAAACTTTTTTTTTCTATTTCTTTAATATTGTATCCTTATGAGATGAAGGATGTTCACTAAACAAATTGTAGTAATCATTTCCTGGTGTGCGTAAGTCAAATCATTATGCTGTGCACCTTATGCTTATACGGTGCTGAATGTCAATTACATCTCAGTAAAACCGGAGGAAAAAAAGTTTTTTAATGGCTGACGCTGAAATGACTTTAGTGTGGAGGGAGGAAAATCTGGGTAAATTCCACATTGCAGTGATACCAAAGCCAAGGACTGTTTTGAGACAACTTTTATTGAAATGGAAAACTGTAAATTTAGTGAAAGAATAAGGGAAATGCCAACAGAAATAAAAGACCCAGGATTCAAAGGACAACGCACAGGACTCTATATACTAAGCCACACAAATTGGAACAACCAAAATAAATGCCAAACGCACAAGAAAAATAAATGTAACTTATCAGAGGTTAATGCTTTTTATGTTTTCTTCATATGACAACTTGTTCTGTGGTTAGATAAAAAGGATTGGGGACCAGACAGGGCATGAGGCTTTGCTAAACCGTATTGAGCCACTGACTCCGTGTGACCTCAAGCAACTCTCTGGAGTTTGTTGGCCCTCACTCAATCACCACACACACACACACACACACACACACACACACACACACACACACCCCACATATAACTTTTACTTGGCCGATAAAAAGGGGAGGAATTAGTAAGGCTTCTGTGAAATCTGGCATCCTTTTGGGAGATCCGTTACCGCCTCTGGTGATTACAGAGAAAGGGAACTAAGAGAGGTGCTCACATCTGCAGGAGAGTCAGCTCTCACAGAGCAGAGTGTTTGCTGTGTGCATATCCCTGGCACGGGTTTGGAGGATTCTCTAGCCTGCCGACAGGAGAACAAACACTTTAATCCCCCCAGAGTACCTGTCATGGGGTGGGCTAGGCTCAGCACAGCACGGAACCAGACTCCCTGTCCTCTGTTCTTGAGCAGTACACCCTGGATGCTGTTGGCTTTCTAGATGTGGAGTAGGGGACATTTCTCAGGATCCACCAAATCACAACAGAGGAGCCTGGTTGCTTTGCTCAGGTGTAAACCCTGATGAAATATGCAGTATCGCACCACAAAGACACTGTGCCTTCGGTCAGTGAGCACCAGCTTTGTTAAAGGGATTGTAGTCCTACAATTTTGGCATACCCGCCTCTCTCTGCCTGGTAGGTCTCCCCAGCAACCCCCTAAGACTGGGTTAGGGGCCCATCTGCTCCTTAAC
Organism: Neophocaena asiaeorientalis asiaeorientalis; assembly: GCF_003031525.2. NCBI lineage: Eukaryota > Metazoa > Chordata > Mammalia > Artiodactyla > Phocoenidae > Neophocaena > Neophocaena asiaeorientalis. The sequence goes on along the minus strand of NW_020174375.1, from coordinate 3,281,721 downwards.
TGCTCCCAGAATGCCCTGTTTTTGTTGGCATTTAGCACTTTCGTGCCTTCCATGATTTACACTAAGCCCTTCATGAAGCCCATGCTCACCTTTCTTCAGCCCAGTTTCTCTCTCTTTTTCTTCCCTCCACTAAAGTGCAACTAAACTGGCTTCTGGTCTATCATCTCATATACTCTTTGTTCACAAAGATTCTCTCCTGAAATTCATGCAGAAGACCCCTGTGGTAGATGGAATTCTTGAGCCCATTCTTCACTGCCTCTCATCCTAGCCCCTGTATCTGTGCCTTCTGCTATATAACTTTTTGCAATACCTCCCATGAAAGGCAGAGAGCAGCTCCCTCCTCCTTGGGCACTTGACTTTAGTCTTGGTCACATGACGTGCTTTGCCTGATGGCGCGTGGACAGAAATGACAGTGTGCCGATTCCTAGCCTTGCATGTTTCCATTGGTCTCTTTGTGCTTCTGCTGTTGCCATGAGGAGAGCTTCTCCCAGGTAGGGCTGCCCCTACAGGCCAGGCTTTAGAAAGAGCACAAGTGGAGGAAAGTGGTTGAAGGGCAGAGCTTCAGCAAGAACACTGTAGCCACCAGATAGCCTGAAGCACAGCTGCCCCTGCTGACTGCAGATGCATGAGAAATAATGCTTCTCATGCTTCCTTGGTGGACTCCCCTTCATCTGTGAGGACCCAGCTAAGGGAACTTCTTTCGGGAAGCGTCTACTGACATGCTAAGACTTTGGCCTTTCTTCCCATATGCTCCTGTAACTGGGGGTGAGATTTAGAATCTCTGGCTTAGTGTTTCCTCTCTCCTTAAATCTGGGAGGCCAGTGTTTCCTTAACCCTTTCCTCAGACTATCCTCACACCCAGCCAACAGTCGAGTCCTTCTCTGACTCTTCAAGGCCATGGACTCATGGCAATTTTCTGCTCTCTGGCTTCTCTGCTCCCACCCGCCTCTACAGAGTTCTTCACGTAGTAGCCAGAGTCACTGTTCTAAAACTGAACCCCATTAGTTATGCCTCCACCTCCCTCTCACCACATCTCCAATCCATCTCATCTTGCACCGTATGCTCAGACACGCTCTCCCTTTCAATCATTCAACAAAAATTTGCTGGGTCCTGACTTTGTAGGAAGGCACAAGTTATAATCTCTGTCATGAAGACCCTCCATCTTCTTACCTCCATACCCACTTCACCCCCAAAACAACTGCCATTCTAATTCTTTCCTACTTATCCTCAGATTAGTCTCAGATTCACTGTTGTTTGCTTCTGAGAACTCTTCAGATAGTTAGGTATCCCTGCTCTGTGCTCCTTGGGTATCCTATTCATTCCCTATTTTTGTATGGATGTGCCTTGGATATTTACTAATGCTCTTTAAAGGGCTGATTTGTTGTATAACTGTTCACTGGCTTCTTGTTCTTTTTCTTCTCCTCTCCCTACTCCCCCTCCCCTCCCCCTTCTCCTTCCTCTTCCTCTCCTCCTCCTCCTCCTTCTCCTTCTTCTTCTTCCTCCATACTCTCTAGTTGTACTGTTTTATTTTTCACACAACACTATTCCAAATATCACTTACGTTACATCCTTAGATCTTCACCAAGACCCTGTGAGTAGGCAAGGCAAGTGGTATCATATCTCCATTTAACAGAAAAGGACACTGGGGTTCATAAGAGTTAATTGGCTTTTCTAAAGCTACCCTCTTAGTGAGTGTCAGAGCTAGATTTCTAACTCCCAGCCCAAGTTCATTCTATTTCACCATATCTCTTGACTTGAAAAAGGTCCTGCTCATAAGAGACCAGACATACTGGGAGCCCTCAACATCTATATAGACATTCACAAAGTTAAGCAAAAGGATGTCTTCCCTATTCTGTCCTCTATTCCTATAGGTGAAGTCCATAGATGTGGTAGTAAGAGACAGATTGTTCATGACAGAGGCTGATGCTGCCTTCGAAAGGTTTAACCAAAGAGTTAAAAAAGTGAAAAGACTTTTAGAGCCTAGGGAAGGAACCTTTTCCCAGTAAATCTGATGATATGCCTGTAATTAAGTCAAATAGGTTAAAGGCTTGTTATGCTAGCATTAACATGTAATTCATCCATTGAATTACAATGAGATTCATGTAAGGATTACACGTAAAATTCCATGTAATGAGATGTATTCATCATCAAAAGCTTTTTGCCCTTTAAGAAAATGTTACAATAATTATCCCATGAACGTGAAAAGTCAATAGAGGTGAAAATGCATGTCTTTTTATACCATCATTGTGATTGTATTTATATTGGCAAGGCCTAACCCTGCTGACATTTAACTTTCCAGGGAGAGAACCCGGACGGCTGCCCTCTCCTCTCATCTCACCCTTTCCTCTTGGGCCGTCCAAGAGATGCCCTTTGCCCCCATTCTCATCTCCTCTACCAGAGATACCGAAAGGAGAATCTAGTTTCTCAACTTGCAAAACACATAAGTTAGAATGTGATTACTCACTTTGCCAAAGGATTCACTGGAGGCTTCCTTTAAAAAACTGTCTTCTTTTCTATAAATTGCAGTTTTTCTTAAAGTGAGAATTCAGCAGTAGTTAGAAGAAGGGCTTTAAAGATCATTATGCATTTAATGTAAATTAATCCAAAATTTGTGTGTGAACGTGTATATTCTAGATTTATCAATGAAAAATATTATAAGCCTTGAGTACGCTAACATAGACTTCAGTGATCCAGAGTCTGGAGAGAGCTACAACATAGATAACCATCTAAAGAGCTGGCTAAATGCATAAACTATTATAATCCAGCCATGGAAGAAAGTTTTTGCCCATGTGCCAGGGCTATAAGAAATAGTTTACCTAAATGATACCAGGCAATGAGTTTTGAATAAAGAGTTTGGCTCTCCATAGAATCTATGTCCAATGAAATGCCATACACAGTTGAATTTTTAAAAATTTTCTACTGTTGTTTTTTATTCGAGGGAAAACGAAAGTAGTAAGAGGTGAGTATGGACATGTTAAATCCAACATTTTAACGGCCAAATCACATGTAGGTAAGTTATTTGTATTTCATCATTGGGATCTTCTATAACTTTAGCCAACACATGAATAAGGTTCATTTATACAGAGCCGTTGACGTGTCCTGTGAACAAAGTAGCAGAAGTAACTGAGGGTTTCTTTATTTTTACTGTGTTATGAATAATCTTAGGCAACATCCGCCCATTTAAGTGAAAAATTTTCAAGTAATTTTGCATAAATATGCGATATTTCACAGCAGGAAAAGAGCACTGAGAAAGACTTGGTTTTTTTCAAAGAAAAAAATTGCAGGCCTGCTTTGTTTAGAACTTTCAATGTGATGGTTAAAAGATGTTTCAGCCAGAAAATATCCTTTACCTATGGTTGCATAGGAAAATACCTGTCACTCATAGGCTCTTGCTTTCTGTCATGCTTAATAAAGAAGAGTGTCATTTGGAGTATTAGAATTTAATTTGATGTGTATCTTTAATGTATGTGTCATGTGATGTCTTAATTTTGTATGGGTCAGCAGGTGCTTTTTACTGAGACTGCTATTATCTGAGGTAAATGCTCTAGTGTTCTTTCTTTCTGGCCTAGTTTCTTTTATGCAAAAGAGATAAGTCAAATGTCTTTATAATACTTTTTTTTCACTACACGGAAACTGATGGAAGATCTTCTATTCCTAAGAATCAAGATAGCCATTGCCAGAGTTCACAAAGTCAGCTCTAGGGCCTGAAGGAGACTGTCTGCTTTTGTTGTCATGGAAGTTCCTAGAAAAAGTCATAGAGTCACCAGTGTGACTGTGGCTAAAATAGTAGGTTCAGTAGCCAGCAGACATTGTGAATAACCATTGTGTGTTCTTTGCCATTAAGCTAGTTTTCTTCCCCAATCATCATAGGAGAAAAGGAACAACTTACATTTTCTAGTTTCTAGAAACTTCCATTTTCTAGTCCAAACTTTACTTCCTCCTCCATCACAATTTAGTCAACATTCACTTATTCATTCATTGATATTTTATTTACTTATTTATTCTGTGTCTATCATTTTATGGTTACATATCAGCATTTTTCCTGGTTCAGTAGGGAATAGGAAAAATAAAGATGAAGCACAGCCCGTTTTCATATTAAAAGAGGCAATAAATAAGACGGTTAAATAATCATAATGCAAGGTAAAAATGTGACAAAATCCATAAGGGAAGTTTATGCAAAATGGCATGGAGTTTTGGAGGGCATAGGAGTTTGCATCCACTTTTTAGGAAATCAGGTAAAGCTTTATGAAGAATATGAAATGTGAACTAAGATGACTGGATTTCTCTGAACATACAGGAAGAGCACTTTCTGGTGGAAGGAATAGCAGTAACAATGGCATGAAAGCTGTGAACATGGATATTGCCCTTGGGAAATAATGAACAGTTCAGCTTGCCTGTGTTGGTAAATACTGGAAGCCACTAAATGCCCTGAAGAGGATGTAATTTATTTAGTAGACAATGATTAATCGTGGAAAGTTTTCAAGCATTATTATGCCATGGTCAGAGTAAGTAAGGGAGATCTATCTGCCATTTTACCAAAGGGGGCCATTTGAAGTCATGCTGTAATCACACGTATGAGAATTTATGGGAGGTTTAGCTCTTGTGACGAAGAGTAGCAAATAAAAAGCAGGGATAAAACCGGCACGGTTGGTGACTTACTTGATGTATGTAGGGCAGGGAGAAATGTTGAGATGAAAACTTAGAGTTTAAAAAGATGCCAAGGGGCTTCCCTGGTGGCACAGTGGTTAAGAATCCGCCTGCCAATGCAGGGGACACGGGTTCGAGCGCTGATCCGGGAAGATCCCACATGCTGAGAAGTAACTAAGCCCGGGTGCCACACTACTTAAAGCTGTGCACCTAGAGCCCATGCTCTGCAACAAGAGAAGCTACCACAATGAGAAGCCCACACACCACAACGAAGAATAGCCCCTGCTCACTGCAACTAGAGAAAGCCCGCGTGAAGCAATAAAGACCCAATGCAGCCATAAATCAATCAATCAATAAATGAAAAGATGTCAAGGTTTTGAGTCTGGGGCACCAGAGACAATAAATAGTTAATCATCATTAACTAAAATTGTGAAATTAGAAGAAGGTGCTGGGGCTAAGGGGAAGATGATGAGTTGAATTTGAATATTGTTAACTCATTTATTCATTCAGAAATCTTTCTTAAGCACCTCCAAATGGATACCCTTTAAATGATTATTTTAAATGTGCCTGGAAAGAAAATGGAAAAATGATGCTTTGGGAGCTCTACCCAACTGCCAAAACCTTTTTTGTTTTAAACATTACATTTAGTAAATTTTAGGAACTTTGCTTTGTTATGAGATTGTATATTTCTTTCTTTTTTGGTGTTGAGGTGGTGTTGTATTAGGTGAAAGTGATGTAACTAGGTAGTTGGTTTTCCTTATCTTCTAATTTTTATATAACTTTAAATTTGCAAGATAGTACAGAGAGTTCCCAAATAGTCTTCACTCAGCTTCACCTAATGTTAACATTTTACATGGTATGGTTTTCATGGTCTGAATCCCATCTTGGGGTCCCTTGACAATGTGGTTGATTTTTTAAAAATTTGCCTGTGGTAAAATTCATTCTTTGTGGTGTTTATTTCTATGGGCTTTGACAAATATGTGAAGTTGTATATTTACCATCATAGCACCATATAGGATGGTTCCATGGCATCCAAAATTTCCTTATGCTGCCACTTCGTATCAACCCTTCCTCCATTCTCAATCCCTGACTGCCACTTATCTGATTACTATTCCTTTATATTGCCTTTTCAAGAACGTCTTATGAAGGGAATCATACAATACATAGTCTTTAGGTTTTGGCTTCTTTCACTTAGGATGTGTTTAAGATTCATCCTTGTTTATTACATGGATCAATAGTTCATTTCTTTTTATTTCTGAGTAGTATTCCTTGTATGGATATACCACAGTTTGTTTATCCATTCTTCTGTTGAATGACATTTGGGTTGTTTCCAGCTTTTGGAGATTATGAATAAGCTGCTATAAATATTTACACACAGGTTTTTGTGTGAATATATACTTTCAATTCACTTGAGTAAATACCTAGATTGCTGGTTGTATAGTATTATACATTCTAATACTAGCTATACTATCATTCTAATAGATGAGTAGTGATAAATCATTGTGGTTTTATTTTGCATTTATCTAATGAATAATGAAACTAAGTATCTTTTAAAAGGCTTATTTGCCCTCTGCATCTCTTTTTTGATGAAGTATTTGTTCATATCTTTTACCCACTTGAAAAATTTGGGTTGTTTTCTTATTGTTGAATTTTGAGCATTTTTTGTATATTCTAGATACAACTCTTGTATCAGATATGTGTTTTTCAACTATTTTGTCTCACTCTGTGGCTTTGAAAAAAATTTCCTAGTGTATCTTTTGAGGAGAAAATGTTTTACAATTTTATAAACTTTTATTTATTGATTTTTAAATTTTATGACTGGTAGTTTTGGTTTTGTGTCTCAAAACTCTTTGCCAACATCAAGAAGTTTGAGAAAACAATCATTCTCCAAGAGGATAAATGTTTATTCATATAACAAAGATCTTCAATATATGTGAAAAAAAATGATATATCTGAAAGGTGAAATAAACAAATCCACAATTATACTTGGAGACATTAACATCTTTCTTGCAATTGAAAAATGAGTAGGCAGAAAATAAGGAAGGATGTAGGTGATCTGAACAGCACTATCAACCAATTTGACCTGATATTTATTTCTAGAACACTCTATCCAATAGCAGCAGAATACACTTTCTTCTCAAATGCACATGGAAAATTCAGCAAGATAGACCATATTATGGCCTATAAAACAAACCTTGTAGAACTTAAAAGAAATTATACAAAGTATGTTCTTGGACCTATTGGAATTAAACTAGAAGCCAATAACAGAAAGTTATTTGAATATATCCAGATATTTGAAAATTAAACCATTCATTTTGACTAATGCATGGGTTAGAGAAAATCTTTAAGAAAATTTTAAAATATTTTTAATGGAAACAAAGAACAGATGGAACAAATAGAAAATTGCTCTCAGATACTCCCTCATGGTTTTTTGCCCACTGTTCTTTTTCTTCTTTGTGTTTCAGTGTGGGTAATTTCTATAGCTCTAACTAAATTTAATTATTCCTTTCTTGACTGTGTTGAGTTTATCTATCAGCTTATGGAAGGCATTCCTCAACTCTGTTACTGTGTTATGCATGCCTGGCACTTATGCTTGACTTTTTTGTTATACTTTTAATTGCTCTACTGACATTACCCATCAGATCTTGCATGTCATTCACCTTTGCGATTAGATCCTTTAACATATTAATTATAGTTATTTTAAAATTTCCTGTCAGATAGTTCTAACATCTGTGTCATATCTGAGTCTGGTTTAGAAGATTGCTTTGTGTCTTTTTTTCTTTTTAACCTTTCATATACTTTGTCATTTTCTGTTGACAGTCATACATCTTATGTAGTAGTAGAGACTGAAGTAAATAGTTTTTATACTTGGAGAATTTTTATGCTTTGATGAACACTTTACCATCTTCTAGGCCATTATTGTGGAGGTTAGTGTTAATCTAATTAGGCGTTGGTTTCTTTCTAACTCTCTGTGCCTCTGAGCTGAGACTGGTGCCTCCAAACCAGAGATTTTAACCTGAGTTCCACTGGTTTTCAAGAAATCTTTAAACTTTAAAATGTAATGTAAAATTTTATGTTATTGTAAGCCAATGTGCCTTTGTAGCTTTCATAAATTCCTCACAGTGGTCCACGATTTTAAAAATGTTTAGCAATAACCCTTGGTTTATGACATTAAAAAATATTCATCCTACCCTCTTCTTTATCACTACCTAATGCTATCAAAAGCCCCAATTTTAAACTTAAATTGCTACCACAAGTCCTTTGACAAATTCTAGTCAAAGTGAGAAATGAGAATGAACTAGTAAATAATTATAGCTGTGGAGTCCCAATCACAAATTTCAGGAAGGGATACTGTACTATGTGTGAATTGCAAAACTAAACAAACCTGTAATTCCTATACAATGTAGGAGCCACATGGGTCACTGTTACTTATCACTTGTTTATTTGATGGGTTGAGATAGATGGAACTGATCCAAAAGCAACAAGTAAGTGATGACTGGTCCTGAGACTGTCTCAGGAAATAAAGGTAATGGAGTCCCTGGTGCCCATGAAACACATCTCACTTTTACATTAAAATTCAATAGGAGACTTGTGGAAACAGTCATTTTATGTCATATGCTTATGTAATTGATTCATATTTTAATTATTTAATTTGAAAAAAATATATAGGAAAATAATGTTTTCTCTATTATAATTTCTACAAAGATTTTACCTTAATACAGTTTTCCTTTTATAGTTTTAGTCATGTCATTCACATTAAAATAATATTGTATCTGCATATAAAAAAATTCAGTCGGAGAAACTGTGATTTGTTTTACCAAAACTGATCTTGAACAATTTGTCAAAATTATTTACTATATAGTGTGAGATGGATTCTAGAGTAATTAACCGAAATTTAGGAGAAATTTTTTGCCTTTTGTGAATGTTAACCACTTGCTGATTTCTTTTGAGGGGTAGAAATCGTTACTTTTTGTAAGCATTTGCACGTTTTTATTTCCTGAAATAATTTATCGACAATCGTAGTTAGGAAATCACACCAAGAAAAGGAAGGATTGTTAGGCACCAATCGAATGGCATGTTTTTATTACTTGCTGGACAGAAATTGGGATATGCCTCTGCTGTGGGCTGAATTATGTACCCCTCAAATTCGTATGTCAAAATCCTAACCCTCAGTACCTCAGAATGTAGCTGTATTTAGAGATGAGGCCTTTAAAGATGTAATTAAGGAGACACCTTCGAGATGGCGGAGGAGTAAGACACGGAGATCACCTTCCTCCCTACCAATACATCAGAAATACATCTACATGTGGAACAACTCCTACAGAACACCTACTGAACGCTGACAGAAGACCTCAGACCTCCCAGAAGGCAAGAAACTCCCCACGTACCTGGGTAGGGCAAAAGCAAAAAGAAAAAACAGAGGCGAAAGAATAGGGATGGGACCTGCACCACTGGGAGAGAGCTGTGAAGGAGGAAAAGTTTCCACGTACTAGGAAGCCCCTTCACTGGTGGAGACGGTGGGTGGGGGTGGGTGAGCTTCAGAGCCATGGAGGAGAGTGCAGCAACAGGGGTGCAGAGGGCAAAAGGGAGAGATTCCTGCACAGAGGATCAGTGCCGACCAACACTCACCAGACTGAGAGGCTTGTCTGCTCACCTGCCGGGGCGGGTGGGGGCTGGGAGCTGAGACTCCGGCTTTGGAGGTCAGATCCCAGGGAGAGGACTGGGGTTGGCTGCGTGAACACAGCCTGAAGGGGGCTAGTGCGCCACACCTAGCCAGGAGGGAGTCCGGGAAAAAGTCTGGAACTGCCTAAGAGGCAAGAGACCATTGTTTTGGGGTACGTGAGGAGAGGGGATTCAGAGCACCGCCTAAACAAGCTCCAGAGGTGGGTGTGAGCCATGGCTATCAGTGTGGACACCAGAGATGGTCATGATATGCTAAGGCTGCTGCTGCAGCCACCAAGAAGCCTGTGTGCAAGCCCAGGTCACTATCCACACCTCCCCTCCCAGAAGCCTGTGCAGCCAGCCACTGCCAAGGTCCTGTGGTCCGGGGACAACTTCCAAGGGAGAAAACACAGCACGCCTCAGACTGCTGCAACATCACGTCAGCCTCTGTCGCCGCAGGCTTGCCCCACATTCCTCACCCCTCCCTCCCCCCAGAATGAGTGAGCCAGAGCCCCCTAATCAGCTCCTACTTTAACCCTGTCCTATCTGGGCGGGAACAGATGCCCTCAGGTGACCTACACACAGAGGCAGGGCCAAATCCACATATGAACCCCAGGAGCTGTGCGAACAAAGAAGAGAAAGGAAAATTTCTCCCAGCAGCCTCAGGAGCAGCGGATTAAATCTCCAAAATTGATAAACTATTAGCCAGACTCATCAAGAAAAAAAGGTAGAAGACTCAAATCAATAGAATTGGAAATGAAAACGGAGAAGTAACAACTGACACTGAAGAAATACGAAGGATCATGAGAGATTACTACAAGCAACTCTGTGCCATTAAAATGGACAACCTGGAAGAAATGGACACATTCTTAGAAAAGCACAACCTTCTGAGACTGAACCAGGAAGAAATAGAAAGCATAAACAGACCAATCACAAGCACTGAAATTGACACTGTAATTAAAAACCTTCCAACAAACAAAAGCCCAGGACCAGATGGCTTCATAGGTGAATTCTATCAAACATTTAGAGAATGGAAGAATCAACATTGTGGAAATGACTATACTACCCAAAGCAATCTACACATTCAATGCAATCTCTTTCAAACAACCAATGGTATTTTTCACAAAACTAGAACAAAAAATCGCACTATTTTTATAGAAACACAAAAGACCCTGAATAGCCAAAGCAATCTTGAGAAAGAAAAATGGAGCTGGAGGAATCAGGCTCCCTGACTTCAGACTATAGTACAAAGCTACAGTAATCAAGACAGTATTGGACTGGCACAAAAACAGAAATATAAATCATGGGACAGGATAGAAAGCCCAGAGATAAACCCACACACATATAGTCACTTTATCTTTGATAAAGGGGGCAAGAATATACAAGGGAGAAATGACAGCCTCTTCAGTAAGTGGTGCTGGGAAAATTGGACAGCTCCATGTAAAAGAATGAAAGTAGAACACTCTCTAACACCATACACAAAAATAAACTCAAAATGGGTTAAAGACCTAAATGTAAGGCCAGACACTATAAAACTCTTAGGTGAAAACATAGGCAGAACACTCTATGACATATATCACAGCAAGATCCTTTTTGACCCACCTCCTAGAGAAATGGAAATAAAAACAAAAATAAACAAATGGGACCTAATGGAACTTAAAACTTTTGCACAGCAAAGGAAAACATACACAAGATGAAAACACAGCTCTCATAATGGGAGAAAATATTTTTAAATGAAGCAACTGACAAGGATTAATCTCCAAAATTTACAAGCAGCTCATGCAGCTCAATAGCAAAAAAACAAACAACCCAATCCAAAAATGGGCAGAAGACCTAAATAGACATTTCTCCAAAGAAGATATACAGACTGCTAACAAACACATGAAAGAATGCTCAACATCATTAATCATTAGAGAAATGCAAATCAAAACTACAATGAGGTATCATCTCACACCAGTCAGAATGGCCATCATCAAAAAGTCTACAAACAATAAATGCTGGAGAGGGTGTGGAGAAAAGGGAACCCTCTTGCACTGCTGGTGGGAATGTAAATTGATACAGCCACTATGGAGAACAGTTTGGAGGTTCCTTAAAAAACTAAAAAAAGAACTACCATAGGACCTGGCAATCCCACTACTGGGCATATAACCTGAGAAAACCATAGTTCAAAAAGAGACGTGTACCACAATGTTCACTGCAGCACTATTTACAATAGCCAGGACATGGAAGCAACCTAAGTGTGCATGGACAGATGAAGGGATAAAGAAGATGTGGCACATATATACAATGGAATATTACTCATCTATAAATAGAAATGAAATTGACTTATTTGTAGTGAGGTGGGTGGACCTAGAGTCTCTCATACAGAGTGCAGTAAGTCAGAAAAAGAAAAACAAATACCATATGCTAACACATATATATGGAATCCGGAAAAAAAAAATGGTCCTGAAGAACCTAGGTGCAGGACAGGAATAAAGACGCACACATAGAGAATGGACTTGAGGACACAGGGAGGGGGAAGGGTAAGCTGGGACGAAGTGAGAGAGTGGCATGGACATCTATATACTACCAAATGTAAAATAGATAGCTAGTGGGAAGCAGCCACATAGCACAGGGAGATCAGCTCAGTGCCTTGTGACCACCTAGAGGGGTGGGGTAGGGAGCGTGGGAGGGAGATGCAAGAGGGAGGAGATATGGGGATATATGTATATGTATAGCTGATTCACTTCGTTATAAAGCAGAAACTAACACACCGTTGTAAAGCAATTATACTCCAATAAAGATGTTAAAATAAATAAATAGAGATGCAATTAAGATAAAATTAGGTCATATGGGTTAGCCCTGGTCCAATTTGATGGGTGTCATTATAAGAAGAGGATATTAGGACACAGACACATACAGAGGGAAGGCCATGTGAGGAAGAAGGCCTCTATTTGAAAGCCAAGGAGAAGAAACTGAAGCTGCCTACACTTTGAATTTTGACTTCTAGCCTCCAGAATTTTGGAAAAATAAATTTCTATTGCTTAAGCCACCCAGTCTGTGATATTTTGTTATGACAGCACTAGAAAATTAACACAGCCTTTAATATAATCTTGCATCCCTGTTTCATTGACCCATTAAAGAAGATTATAATCTTAAAAAGATAAGAATATTGCTGATACTGTGACAGTCAATATTCATTCTTTAGGTTATATTGCAAAATATGTGTCTCATTGTATATATATTCTTTACTGGTCACATAATGTCATTATATCTAGCCATTATGTTTTCTAGGGAGACCTCTACAAAATGGCCATGGTATATTTTAACACCTTTAAAGAAGTGGGAGTTATGTACATTCTGCTAACTATAAGAAAAAGATCATATCTTACACAGATATTTTGAAGCTAAAATTACTTTAATCTGGTACATTGTTAAATATGGTGCCATATTTGTGGTATTTTTATCAAATTTATGGAAAACAGATATTGTAGTAACTGTACACGGAGTGTTAAAATGTTTCCAGCTTACGTGTGTTGAAGATTCATATGTTTTCCTATGAATAACATATCACTGATTCGTAAAATTCAACCACTAAAAATACATGGTGATGGATTGGGGAAAGGGGCCAATATACTTTGATGATAAAATGAACTGGGTGTGGATCTGCCACCAGTATGACTTTTGAGCATGCTGTTAATTTCTAAACCTCAGTTTTCTCATCTGTAAAATGGGCATCATTATAGGCACTTGTGAAATAATTCATGTTAAGTACTTGGCTTAAGTGCTTGGCAAGTTGTACGTGATCAATAAATACTACCTATTACTATCACCATCATCATCATCATTACCAGTTATTATTATTATTAATATTATTATTATTATTATTACCACCATTATTACCAGTAAATGATGAAAAATGTTAACCCAAAGGAAAACAGAAAAGTGTCAGAGATGGCTTTAGCTGTATAATTATCTAGAATGATCAGATTAGGTTTTTATAACCACAGCATTAAACTAGGTGTGTTTAAATTTTCATGGACATAGAGGAAAATTAAGCCATAAGAATATATTACTTAACTGAGGTTCTTAAACAAAATTTCATGGAGAACTTTTATTTCCTTCCAGAAGGAAGCAAATTGTTCAATATCTATGTAGATCTCTGTTATGAAAAGGCTCAGAGGTGAGTACACTTAAAACATGATAGGAGTGGCTGGGCCTGTGAGCCATGGCCGCTGAGCCTGTGCGTCCAGAGCCTGTGCGTCCAGAACCTGTGCTCCGCAACGGGAGAGGCCACAACAGTGAGAGGCCCGCATACCGCAAAAAAAAAAAAAAAACAAAACATGATAAAGAAATAAAGGTTATAATATTAATTTATTTTATATATTACAGGGCTAAGTATTTGGTCAGGACAATATACGCCACATCTATAATTAGGTCTCTGGGTAGTCAGATAGGAAAAGATATAACTGAGAAATGTTTTCCTAGTAGTCAACCTAAGGTTGTATAATCAGAATACCATACTTTCTGTTTAACAGGATGCTATAAACCAGATACTATGAAAGTTTCTTAGGAAGGATATTTAATTACATAGGAAAATTTTCCAAAAAAGCACATCCCAGTATCTTCCCGTCCCTACAAAAAAGGAAAAAGGGCATGATCTAGGGGAGAGCACATCAAGCATTTAAATTTGACTCTTCATTTACCTCTTTGCCCAGGCATTCATTGAAGAGCAGAATTTAAGTATCTCCACTGGCAGACATGTTTCAATACTCTTCAAGCTATGCCAACAGGATTTCTTAAGCTCTGTGTGAGTCCAGTGTGGTTCTTGATGCTATGAAACACAGTCCTCCTAAGGCTTATTTTCCTTTCTGTAGGGAATTGATCCAAGAATAGGGTAACAAACTTTATAATTTTGAACTGGTAATTCTGGCTGGGTCAGTATATTAGGGACCCTAGTATATTTTGCCTGTACTTATTGTCATAGTACAATAAATACATAGTGCAAGAACTTGTACATAGTACAAGTTCTTAATTTGGTAGACACCATTAGTTAGATGAGGGCTTCTAGACGATTCCTCAGAACAGAGCAGCCAGAGGTCAAGGAGGCCTGAAAGAAATAAATTTAATTGAAGATTGGCAGTAAAAATATTGTCAGCCAGAAGAAGGAAGTAGATCATCATTCTCAGCCACAGTGAACCAGTCGAATTAATAGTATATATTCCTTTTTATACAATGCAGTTTTACCTTTGAAATCACAATGTGAAAGTTGCTTTGCTTACTACAGTATCCTTAATTTTCAAAGTATATTCACAGTTGTTTTTTTTTTTTAATTTTGGACAGAAGTCCACTGTGGCAGATATGCCCTAAGGTGACTCTTCTCAAGTTGTACCCTTGTATAATCCCTTGCCCGTGAGTACAGGTAAAAACTTCACTTACTTCTAATAGAATGTGACAAAGGTGATGGGATGTTACTTCTCTGATTGAGTTAATTTTAGTAGACTGAAGTGAGAGAGATTCCCCAGATAGCATTAAAGAAGTAAATGGCCATGTTGTAAGTTACTGACTTGATAGGGCCACCTGGCAGGGAATGGCAGACAGCATTTAGGGCCCGAGAGCATCCTCCAGAAGACAGCCAGGAAGAAGATAGGGCCCTCAGTCAACAAGCCGCAGGGAATAAGTTTTGTTAACAGCCTGAATTGAGCTTCTCCAGTCAATTCTTCAGATAAGAACACCTAGTCAACACCTTCATTTCAGCTTTGTGAGATCTTGAGCAAAGGGACCAACTCAGCGCTGCCCAGACTCCTGACCCACAGTAACTGTGAGATAATGAATGTGTATTGTTTTGAGCCACTAAATCCATGGTAATTTGTTATGTAGGGATTTGTACACAAAATAGTGGCAAATAGTGAATGAGATACACTAACTTTAATTCAAAGCCATTCTTACACAAAAATTGCTGTTCAAATAACGCAAGGTTGCAATTTCATCATTTTCTCCTCCCTGCAAAGTTCCACTTCTTTCCCCTTATTCATAATATGTAAGTCAAAAAATGAGCAGTGTTCCTATTTTAATGACTTCTATCATATAAAATGATACACAGAGCAATTATGAAACCGGGTATACAGATTGTCATACACACAAAAATAAAATGGTTCAAATGTCTATATCAAGAATTATTTGCTTAAAAGAAACTTCTCAAAGTGACTGGCATCTGGTTAGAAAGAAAAACAGCATACAATTTTTCTTAAGAAAATCAAGTTTGTGCACTTTCTCCATGGAAAGGCAACTTAGGACCAGATTGTGGAGGGTCTTGAATGCCTTGATGAGGAATTTGAAGTTTATCTGAGAGTGAATTGAGAATCTCAGAGTTGTAACTGGCTTTACTTGTTAGCGTCATGTTGGAATGGATGACAGAAAGAGCCCATGTAGAAAGCTCCTTGCCATTCTGTTACCTACGCACTTATGCAGGGCCCGCGGCCAAATGCTGGGACTCAAAAAGGTGTAATACATAGTCTCTGCCTTCAAGGAACCTAGAATCTAATAGGAGGAGGCTCCATATATTAAAGAATAAGTAATAATGTAAGATATAATCCAAGAACTGAAAGAATTAGATTCAAGTTCAGTAAAAGGCTAGACAGCAGGAAAAGAATTCAAATAAGGCAATTGTTTATAGAAGAAGGGACTTAGCAAGACCAACAAAATAGAGTAAGCTTCAGTAAGAAGGCTGGGGAGATTATTCTAGGCTGAGGTCATCCAATCTAAAGGTGGGACATGAGGGGTGAATAAGCTTGGCTGAAATTGAGAGCTGTCAGAGGGAAGAGTAAGAATCTAATTTCCACGAAGGCAAGGATTTGGTTTACTTTGCTAATTCTTCTTTTCTTGGTACCATGAACAGAGGTTGGCTCTCAATAAATAGTTGGGGAAGGAAGGAAGGAAGGAAGGATGGAAAGGGAGGGAGGGAAGGAGGGAGAGAGGAAGGGAGGGAGGAAGGAAGGGAGAAAAGAAAGAAGGAAAGGTGCTTCTCTATAGAAAGTGTATACAAATAGGTGGGGCAGTTATGAGTATGACAGATGTCTGCTGGGCAGTAGACTGGAAATCAAAGCACAAGTTAAATGTCTAACATAGTAATTCAGGAAGGATAACCTGACAGTGTGATGCTGGACATGCTTGTGCGATCAGATACACAGGAGCCCAGCTGAGGATCCCAGTTAGATAACTATTTAATTATCTCAGGCATTACAAATCAGGCTTGCGTTAAAGGGTTGGCCATGGGAATTTTAAGGGTATGATGAGAAAAGGGGATATTGATGGCATGACAAGGTAGAGAAGAAAAAGAAGGGGGAGGAGTGGTGACACCATGGCTTTTAGACTCAGAATGATCATGCTATAAACTGAAGTAAGAATGTCAAAGGAGAGTTTCGGATGGGAAAGACCTCATTTGGGCTCCATTGTAAACATGAGAGCAGAGATTTTGCTTTTCCTTCTGAATCTCATGAATATCGCACAGAGGTGGCAGAGGGTAGATTCTTGATAAACCCCTAATCACCTACCTCAATGGCAGGATACGAGGAAGCTGGAGAGCAGGGGAGGGAACAGCATTGAAAATAACAATCATTCATATGGGTCCATAAAACCTGGAAATTCTGGGGTATCTTTGGGGAGAAAAGCAAATGGCCAAGGAATGAATCTTAGGAGAGAGAGATAGGAATAGGAACAGCGAGAGAAGCCAACAAAATAGACACATAAGGATGAGATGAAAGAAGCAGAGGGAGAACTTGAAATGAGCCATTTTATACAGTCTTTATACCTAAGAAAAGAAAACATTTCAACGGTAAGAGTAAGGTAACAGTTGCTCACACTGCTGTCAGAGAATAGACTTGAGAAATATACATCAGTGACTGTAAGTTATTTTTAAAGTCTTCTTTAATTTAAACAAAACCTACTAATGTCATTGGAGATATGTAAAATCAGAAAAAAAAAATCTCAAGGTAAAACACACACACCTACACACACATACGCAGAGCATGGTAGAACAAGACTTCCATTTAATGAGCCTTAAAATGTTTTTCCCATGTGACCTCCCCATCCATTAGCCACAGAAACACTTCAAGACCTGGTTTAAATGTACCGTCTCCACAGTCACTTCAACAGGATGACTCTGAACTTTGATACGGAGAAAGTGCTGCTTTTTAACTCCCATAGTATGTGTGATAAAATATGAGTTTCTGAAATCTTGTTTACCAAGTGAGCATCCCTGGTTCAGGTGGCTAGATTAGAGAGGAGATTGTCAATAGAAGAACCAGAGAATAAAGGTGCCAAATCCTTTATTGGATTCACATGTGAGACAAGAGAATCTGAAACCACAGAGCCAGAATTGGTTTTCTGTCCTTGTCCCCCTTAAATACTCCAGATCAGCTAAAGACTCCACTAGCCAGGGAGTAGAAGGACAAAGGAAAGGAAGGAAGAACTGATGTGTTGCCTACTTCTGTGATCCCAGATGTATCTGAGAAAAATCAGTGAGGAGAGGTCTCACTGCTTCTCCCTCTGGAGCTCTGGTGGCTCAACAGAAATATATTGAGACGTGACAAAAGAACAACAGAGCAGAGATGTCTGTGGAGTCTGGTAGAGCAGATGAGCACCCACTGACAGTGCCAGGGCTCCTGTGGCCTCAGGAAGGTGGGGAAGAGAGCATCAGCCTTCTCTGTGCTTGTGAGAAAGGGTTCAGAAATTAGCTGAGATGGAGAAATAGAGAGAGTGTGCTGGAGCAAATGTGAGTGCCCCAGTGGGTGTGTGGAGGGTCTCAGTGCCCAGCCAGGGCAGCTCAGAGCAGAGGAAGGTTGCTCTAGAATGTGGCTATTTGTCAAAGGATTGCTTCTGTGGAAGAGGACGCACCTAAGTATTGGACCGGAGATGGAGGTCTGCATAGGACTGAGGTAGACCAAGTTTTGAGAGATAGACAGCAAAGTCTCCCAAGGTCTATGTTCACAGAAATCACCAGAGCGGAGCACCACTTTCAGGGGAAAGGTGGTGAGTTTGGGGAAAACTGAATGTAGGTGAATTTTAAAGCCCAAATGACTGAAAAGGCACTGAATTTGATGAACCTATTTGGAAATGACTAGATTAAGTTTTCTGTATCAGACAAAAGAGGGGCTCGAGTTCTGGAAAAGTAAAGTTTCAGATATTTTTTGCAGATACGCATTTGTTGATTGTGTGACTAGGAAGTTCATACTCAGCAGGCACTGATTAATCCCATCTACATAAAATCCCCTAAACCACCTTTTGTGTCTGGTACTTACCTGCAGTAATGTCACCAGTTCCTGCCTTAATGTTTGTATGTTCACCAGAGGGCATATCACTGATGTCCATGGAGTGCAGGTTAATAAGCTTTAGAATGGCCCAGACAACCTAACAGCCTAATGGCCCAGAGGCTGTAACCTCTCTTAAGGTTAGAGCCCGTAGAAGGGACAAAGCCACCAAGGTTAGGTGAGGAATTTGGGAAGATGACAAAGTAACTTAGGGTCTTGGGAACAAGTTTCAGCAAAAATAAACAGTGCCAGGTACCTAGCAAGGACTGTGAATTTGACAGGTGGAAGTTTAGCAGGAACATTAAAAGAAGTTTCTAACAGGCAGTCGTTAGAGGTCCATTAGACAGGTGGCTTTTTCCACATCAGGCATCTCTAACAGAGATCTTGTGTTCAGCGCTAATTTCATGGGAGGAACTTTGGACTTTGGGTAAACTTCCAGAGAAAGTCAGTTTTAAGGGTAGAGGGGAGTACAATAGACAAAAGTAATGGGGAATGTGTCGGGGTGTGTCAGATAACTGCCATCCAAAGACTAAGTAGCAAATCTAACTAACTAATGTTGAGTTATAGCTCCCTGCTTCCTTTATTCCCCCTGGATAAGAATAAGGTTGGTCTTAATAGTTTGGTATATAGGCAAGTGTGTATCTGGTAAATAAGGGACCGCAGTTCTGCCACGGTTGGTGGCCAAGTTCTAGCTCTCATCTGCAACAATTATCCTGGCCCAGCCCTTTGAATGCCATGAAACTTCGGCGGTGCTCTTCCAACGTCGACCCACCCTCGATGTTTTCTCCTGACTCTACCTCTACCAATCCCTATCACAGCTCAAATTCTGCCACTTCACCCTCTTGTGGTCTAAGTTCTTCTCCCTTTCATGGTAGCTTCCCAGAGAGATTCAAGGAGCTCTAGGGTCTCTGGTAGTGTAGTATTTGGTGATCATGTTGCTAAAGAAAACTTTTGGACTGATCAATATGCTGACATATATTTGAGAAAATGATAAAAACTGTAATATTTGGCCTAATTTAGCTTCAGAAGGAACCCCGAGACAAAATGGACACTCTTAGAGATACATCAAATTTCTAGTCATGCCTTCTGTTATCAAGTTTGCACCTATTATCAGCGAGCCCCCAGAAACTAATGCCTGCTCTTTCTCAGCCTCTAAAGTCCCCAAATGAATGTGGAGGAAGGCCCTGAACTTCCATTTATGTAATAAGTTAAAAAAAAAAAAAAAAGGTCTTCCTGCTCTAGGTTCATTTTCCTAGCATCGTTGAGTGGTAGTAGCTTAAAAATTGTGTCTTGACTGTCAATTACAAATGAAGCTTAGCAAGAGCTTTTGTTTAAAAGTTGTGCATTCCAATGTTAATATGGTTCTTTCTGGAAAAGCAGTTGCCTTTTACGGATATTGAAAAGCAACTGAGTTTTATCAAAGATTCCTCTTTCATGTCCTTCGATTGCTAAGCTATATAAGTTAACCAAAAGATAACTAAGCATTAACCCAAGTTACCTTTTGTTTTTTATCTTCTTTTGAAATCCCATGAGTTTAGCTAAGTACATTAAATGAAACATAAATCTTTAGGTTGTTTTTATTAAGTCACATATTTGGAATATATAGCCAAGGCTATTTGATCAATTGTAAAATATTAGCTGCTGCACTGAAGATTTGTGACATGGGTTTTAACAAGTGAACAAACATTTCAGGAGCGCAGTGAAAATCATTGGCTGGGGCAGCATGGAAAAGTTATGACACTTGAGTTTAAGAACATTCAGAGAGTTTTTACTCCATAGTATTTTCAGATAGACGTTGCAATTTACAATACTAAACATGAGCAAATTTGGAAAAGTTTAAAGATTTAAAAGTAGTTTCCTTTTTCATTTTTTCCATTTTAATATTCTTGTGATGGTTGCCTCTCAAATTAAGTAAATGTCTTTGGATGATTATTATTAAAAGCCCTAGGTTATACTGCCACAAAAACATCCATGTGTAGATATACACATTCTATTCCTTTTATAGACCATAAATATAATCTCAGCTATTCTGTGTCCCAGTTTTACTTTGTCGTTTCCTGCTTCTGAGCTCTTTCTAACACTATTTTTTCTGCCTAGAAACTTCCATCCTTATCTCTCTGCCTACCAAAATCTCATTCATTTATAATTATTAACCTCCTACTATGTGCTGGACACTATTCTGAGTATCTTTCAAGGTATAGTTGTTTTTTTTTGGCTGTGTTGGGTCTTCATTGCTGCGCACAGGCTTTCTCTAGTTGCAGCAAGCGGGGGCTACTCTTTGTTGTGGTGTGTGGGCTTCTCATTGCGGTGGCTTCTCTTGTTGGGGATCACGGCCTCTAGGCGTATGGGCTTCAGTAGTTGTGGCTCGCGGGCTCTAGAGCACAGGCTCAGTAGTTGTGGCGCACAGGCTTAGTTGCTCCGTGGCATGTGGGATCTTCCCGGAGCAGGGCTTGAACCCATGTCCCCTGCATTGGCAGGCGGGTTCTTAACCACTGCACCACAAGGGAAGTCCCCAAGGTATAGTTTAAAAGTCATTTAGTCTATAAAAATTTTCACAATTTTATCTCTCCTTTTTTAAAACTCTGCATCTCTTTCTTCATTTTAATGGTAGTAACACTTCATTTATATCTCTATTCAGTACGTTAGGCATGACCTTGTATGGTTGCTTGTTTTTCCCTTCTCCCAACTCTAGAACGTTGAATTACTGAGGGCAAAGTCTATTTTTTTTTTTACTGATCATTATAACTGATATAGCATCTAGCTCTATGTCTGCATATAATAGCTGCTCAATAAACATTTGTTCAATTGACATATGAAATCCTCTGGCTATCAAGTCAGACATTGAGAGTACCAGTCTACTCTATTTCAAACATTCAGTACTTAAATTAGTTTCAACACTGCACCGTGCTACTAAAAGTTCTGACAACTCACTTTGTGCTCAGCTTTCAAAATTAGTTTCTTAGCAAAGTGATCAGGGCATTTTATTTATGTAATGATTCTATGGAAAAGAGAAACATTATTAATGGATATTTTCATTTTTGGAAAAAGAAGTTAGGGCCTTTGGTAAGTTGTCTAGTGTATATGAGTCACACAACTACTAAGGTTAAAATCCTTTAACGCAACTAAGAAATTCTGTTATAACATTTTTAGATTCAGATTTATTTCAAGGAAGCCACTTTATAAGAAGCTTACTCTCCGAAGACAGCGTTAACACCTTTTATGATTAGGGTTCCAGGTATTTGGTGTTTAACTCTTGCCTCCCTTCTTATACGGATGACAAAGCACACCAAAAGCAACTCATCTAAGAAGATGTTAGTTTGATTATTTTATAGAAACAGTGTCTTTAACCATATCAGCTCAGCCTCTGACTGCGTGGACAGTGCAGCATTTACTGTAAGGCACCAAACAAGTAGTCAGGGACAGCTAGTGCTGAAAAAGCCTGAACTCCCCCATGGGGCTCAGGAAAGCACTGTTAAAGGCCAGGTGAGGGAGGGGAGTTGCAGGATAGTAACCAGCTCATGCCCAATTCTCTGACTTGTTGTTGGTTAGGTAACAGGGAGGCATCACAAGGGGTTAACATTATCAATCCTCGGGCTCTAGGAGGTCTGGGGGCTACATGCTCATGGTCATCAGGTAGTTAACACCTTCCATTTGGTGGGAGTTTTCACATCTGTAAACTCAGGAAGTGTGCATCAGATGCTATCATCTAGGTACTTCAGAGAGGAACTAAAGCAAAGGATGTGGGGGAGACGTCTGTCCCAAGAAGGCCCCACAGGTTACTGCTCTGTTACAAAAAAATGTGAGGGATTTTAGAGAAATCTGACAAGTAATTCCTGAGCACCTACCCCATATACTCAGGAATATAGGTAAAAAATGCATGTTCAAAATTTCTAAAAGATACAACCTGTTTAGTAGAAAGTTTACATATAGAAAGATTTTAAGTAAGGAGGCTTTATAGGTCATGAATGGAAATGTTTGAAAATTGCTAGTCTATGAGAAAGTACAAGTTACCAGCGTTTTGTGTATGGATTTAAACTTGCCAACAAGATATTTTGAGTAATTCTCCTCCAACATTGCCTCGGCATGCCTGTATAGTAGAAAGTGGCCTGAGACTTTCTCAGTGTAAGTAGTGGTCAGTCCCTCCAGTTTTCCCCTGAGAACAGTCAAGCATCCTCTGTCACTGGTGACAGACATGGTATCTCCAGGCATGAAGGCAGTTCATTGGTTGCCTATGATCCACACATCTGTCTCTGTTATGGCCATTGGATTGTGCTACTTAATCCTGTCTGAGTGGCTTCCCAGAAAGAGAAAACAATCTCTTTGTTCTAATAGCCCTGAAGAGACAATATCCCCTTATTGATAGGAGAAAAGGCTAGAACCTTTCCAAAGTGAGGGGTGTCAGACAGAGACTTATGGGCAAAATCTGTCCTAGGTGGAGTCCATTTTCTCCCACATGAAGATGCAATTTCAAGAAATTACTTATAAAGATTACTTATAAAATACCTCTTCGGGTATTTCAGAACCATTTACTATGCAAGCATTTGAGTCTAAAGACTGAGCATGATGTTTCCTAGGGGGGCAGTTATCACGTGTTTCCAGTGTTCAGTACAGCAAAGAAAATGAGGGACCCAGATTACAGTCTGAATTTACTTCCCCGGGTAAGTAACTGTAACTCCACAGAGTTTATAGATTTTTCATCCTGTCTTATATTTTAGGGCAGAATTTTGGTTTGTTAATAACATTCTATAGCCAGAGGCCTGTTTTGGAATGAAGTTAAATAAATACTGGGGGGTGTAAAGGCCTCTCAACTCTCAACTTGAATTAATTCATACCATGAATCTATGATGTGAGATAGAAAACTTTGAATAAAAAATATATATATGTGTGTATGTATATATATATATAAAATATATAAATATAATATATATATTATATATATCTTTGGCATACTTCCAGATTTGAGATCAATACAATTTAAGAAGAAAAAAACACATTTCATATTTGCTAATATGACAGAGTAATCATTTGAAACATAGTGTCTAGAATAGTGCTTGGTATGTGATAGGTAACTGATGAATATTTGTTCAATGAATATTAACCAGACTGTTTTTTTCTCCATTACCTCTCCAACCATGGCCATCATTTCTCTCTTTTCTAAGACATAGGTCTATCATTAGACTCAGGGGATAGCTATTAGAAAATTGAAACTTGAAACAATAGCAAAAGGCCATTTTCTCCTAATAGGTTCAAATGTGTGATGGTTCATTATATGTGTCAATTTATCTGGGCCATAGGGCTCAGACATTTGGTAAAAAATTATTCTGGATGTTTTTGTGGGGGTGTTTTTGGATGAGATCTACATTAAATCAGTGGATATAAGTAAAGCAGATTGTCCTCCATAGTGTGGGTGGGCCTCACTCAATCAGTTGAAGGCCTGAATAGAGCCAAAGGTTGACCTCTCCCAAGCAAAAGAAAATTATTCATCAGATGGCTTTCAGACTTCATCTGCAGCATCAGCATTTCCTGATTCCACAGTAGACTGCCTTTGGGCTTGAACTGCAATTCTGAGTGGCCAGCCTGCTGGCCTCCACCATTAAATTATGAACTAGCCAAGCTTTCACGGTCACTTGTGCCAATTCCTTAAAATAAATCCCAGTGTATATGCACATCCTATTTCTTCTTTTTCTCTGGAGAATCTTAACTAATACAAAAGGTAACAGATTCAAGGGTGAGATTAAAAGGTTTAGGAAGCAGTAAGAATGATCAAAATCAGATGTAGTCTGTGTCCACACACCTTCCATCCAAACTCATCATAGGCCCTCTGAGTTTTGGAGGAGAGGAGAGAGAAAAGATAGACTGAATGCAATAGAGTTAGTGTGGGAGGATCTGCATCTTGCTGCTGTCTCTTGGTGTAGACTTTTCCCCCTGTACCATGTGGGAAGAATTATAGACACCTCAACCCTCGTCTGAGAGGACAGAGGACCTATTTCACATGCTTTATGATGCCCAGAGAGAAGGCAACCACAGTATAATTGCAAATATCATATAATAGAACTGATAGAATTAAGAGTCTGGGAGGAAGAAGGCAAGACACAGCCTTGAATTTCCCAGAGGTATGGAAGGCATTCCAAAATTTCTTGGGCATCCAAGCATGAAAGTTGAATGAAAGAAAAAGCAAATGTGTACAGGAGGTTCTAATGCCAGTTCTGGCCTCTTCAGAAAAGCACGGTGAGAATAATTATCAAACGGAGTCAGTTAAAGATTTGGCCATACCTCTCCAAGTGGCAGAGCCTCCAAAGTGGGTGTCAGTTGAATTGGTCTTCAAAAGCTGCATGGATCCAATGAGTAAGACTGTCCACCACCTGGGCCAAAGAGCCAGCAAAAGAGTGAGGACAGCCCATCAATAGCATCTTGTCAGCATCCCTGACTGTCTTTCAAGAATGGTGCTTGCTCGTGTCCCGCGGTTGTGCTCAGTTCCTTACATGACTTACTCTGAATGGACAACATCTTTCATTGGTCTCAGACCAGTGTTCAAGGTTCTGGACAATAAGGGAGGTGATGGGAATAAGAGGAGGGGGATATCCCCTCACACCTGGGCAAACTAGGGAGAGAAGGAACCAGATGAAGCTATTCCAGTGAGCAAAGAAAGTATCAGGACACATCCCTTGCTCAAGAAGGAATTGTGATAAAACTGAAACCTCATGTGACCAAAATGTGGGCACTCCTGGATGCAA
This sequence comes from Neophocaena asiaeorientalis asiaeorientalis, assembly GCF_003031525.2. Taxonomy (NCBI): domain Eukaryota; kingdom Metazoa; phylum Chordata; class Mammalia; order Artiodactyla; family Phocoenidae; genus Neophocaena; species Neophocaena asiaeorientalis. The sequence continues at coordinate 3,256,391 of NW_020174375.1, read as the reverse complement.
ATAGCTAAAGCAGTTTCAACTGCTTGAGAGAAGTGTCCCCTTCAGCATAGCTTCGATACTGTTCAATAGCACAGAACTCAATTTCTAATTATATTATTATATTATTATTATGAGCTGGGAAGATCATTCAGCTGTTTTATACTTGAGCATCACCTATCTCACAATCAAATAATTCCTCTTTGAGAGCTTCAAACTTTTCAAATATATCTTTTCTCTCCCATTAATTTTGTTTTAGCGGGGGAGAAGGGACTTGAAGCTTTTAAGCTACTTCCTCATTTTTCGATTATTTGCTGGTCCAGAATCATTTTTGAACATAGATAGGGGTATACAACACAAAATATTGTATTAAAATTTTTTCACAGCATTTTTCACATGCAGAAAGATGGTTCTCATTTCCAAGTCATTTTAAAAGTCACGTATTTGAATAGACTAAGGTCACAAAAGTAAAGTGCTACAACCTTGGGGAGGACTGAAATTTTAGACATATGTTGGTGCATAAATGGTGCAGTAGCTGTGTGGGCAAAAGTTAATGGGGCTTCCTTTCCTGGTCACATCTTTAGAAGCCCCAGGTAAACTTAGGCTTATATTGGGTCTGATATATTGGGTCAGTCAACTATTTTGTTTAGAGCAGCAGTTTTCAAACTTATTTGATAGAGAAGTCATTTTTGGAAAACAAACTGCAAATTCTTGGAAAATCTCCACTTTTATTGTATATATGTATATATATAATAATAATAAAAGTGGAAATTTTTTGCTTGAAGAGCAGTGAGAAGCCTAGCATCTGCCCTGATCTGCTTTCTCTGGTGGTCCTTGAGGCAGCTCAGGGAACTCAGGGTTCTAACAGGACCAATGACAGTGGAGGTTCCTGGAGATTAGGACTCAATGGGAAACTCCATAGGGGAAAAAATGGCTCTGCTGAATTTTCTGTCTGGTGCTGGGACAGAGATTTATAGTTATATAACTGGTATCCCGAATATAATAACCCGTCTCCAGAAAACAATGGTCAAGTTTTGTAGAATCATTTTTATTTGAAGGTGATTTACCCCTTCCTTGCCTTAAAAGATCTCCCCAATGCAGTATACACCAGCGGGGTTGTGTACTTATAGAGTAAATAGGACAAGATATTTTTCACTAGACACTGTGCCTTACCCTGCCCTCTGATGTATTCTCCAGAAAGCAAACTTCAGTGTTACATTGTGTCACTTAAGTTTTCCCTGAACATCAAAGTTCCATATGGAGACTCTTTACCCAGTGTAATATTTGCTTTGCATCAGTCTGGGGAATTTTCAGTGTTTACATTTGTACCACTTAACCACCTGGAAAAAAAAAAAAGGAACTCCTCTTCTGTTAATGTGCATTGCTTTAAGCATGGCAACAGAATGATCACAGTCAAATTGTTTTATAATCTGTAATACGCCATTTGGGAATCAGAAACCTACCGTTAATAAATTGTGTAGAACCATCCTTCTCAGGAGATGCAGTAACCCTTTGGAGTTAATGTACACTACAGTCCTTCCTGTTTTAACTAAGTCGTACGTTAAGAAGATAGGCTAGGTTAGTATTTAGTGATGAATTATGTGTGTTGATTAGTAATCTGAAATCTGTATGAGTCTTCTATGTATTTTTCGTCAATGCTGTGGCTAGAATGTGTTCCACAGATAAAAGTCATACGACTTGAAAGAAAAGTGAAGACTGATAACCTTCGTAGGCGACGACTAGGCCATTTGTATGTTGCTTATAGCAACCTACTAAACCCTTGATTTGCTTTTTGATTATTATTAGCTTATAGGGTGATATTTGGAAAACTGACATGTAGGATGGGATGTCTATTAGTAATAATACTATATAAGTACTGGATAGTCATATTTTTACAAAGATTTAGACACATCCAACATTATTAGAAGTTGAGAATCTTCAAGAACTTCTTCAGTAAACCTTGACACAATTAGACCTTCAGACTTTTCATTAACCAATCACAGAACAGAGTTATAAAACCGGACTATAACCTTAAACATCCCTGTGCTAAATATAGACTATCACCTGACATAAGTAAAAACCCATGCTTCTTTTCATTAATTCAATAAGGGAGTGCTGTGTAGACGGAATGACATACTACAAAATTTATGAAAGTGATGGCGCTAAGTCCCATGTATATTAAAGCAAACGATAAAAGGAGCAGAAAACAAATATTAGGGAAATTTTGGGTTGTGAGTGACCAGACTGCTCTCAAAGAATCTTGCCACTCAGTACCGGGGTGACTTTGGACCTGAAGGTAGGACAGGACCTGGAAAACAAGAGAGGGTTATCTGCTTGATTATCGATGAGGAGAACTTAGCCAGCTTACGTGAAACTAAATGAAGCTGATTCTGGCAACTTTCTTCTGTGCTTCACCCTGATGATCTTTGTGTCCCTGACCCCTGGGGAGTCCCTCATATTTACAGTAATTTACAGTAGATTGGCGTGCAGGAAGGTTATTGGGGAGTGCTCTTGGGAGTGAAGGTGGCAGGATTGGCCCAAGTGTCAAGCTGGTCCTGTCATTATCCCTCTTCAAAAGATGTGGACAATGAAATTTAGGAGGCCACACACTAAGGAAGCAGTGGAGTAAGGCTCCAATTCAGGTCTGTCTGACACCCAAATCTTGTTTTCAGTCACTGCACAGGTAAACATATATCCTCTGTATAACATATACAACGATGGATAAGTTTCGCAGTTTGTAACCTTTCATTTAATTTCACTAAATGTTAGAAAGTTCTTTTTACGCTGAACCTGAATCTGTCTCTAGCTTTAAACCGCTGGTCTTTGTTCTACCTTCAGAAGGTCTATAGCATTTAAAGCCTCCTTCTTCTGTATCACAGAATTTTAATTATTTGAAACTATCCTTCCTGTCTTTGATCTTACGATCTGGAGTCAACTGGGAAATAAGCTAGTAATATGGCAGATTTTGGAGGTAAAAGTCAAACTGGGAATACTCTCATCCTAGAGATTACGAACATGACAGAAAGGGAGAAAGCCAAAATTATATTATAATGAATGTAAAATAACATTCATTTGATACTTACAGTTTGCAAAGTTCTTTCATATATATAGTTTCACTGGGACCTTTCCTGAATATAATATTACCGTTGTCATTATTTGTCTCCTTATTAAATAGAACAAGAAACTGAGGCTGTGGTTTAGAGATTTGTCCAAGGATGATTATGAGTTCAGCTTTGTGTGCCCAGCATAGCACGTGACACATAGAAGACCCTAAAAAAGTGTTTATTAAAGAATGAATATGGTTGAAGCTTGTAAGTTCTGGAACTATACCCAATTATTTTTGTATTATGTAAGGCTCTTTTGGTTGCAATTAACAGAAATAAACAAAAAGTAGAGGTATTATTGTAAGTATATAGAACCTAAGGTTGTGAAAGTTGTTCAGGTCTTAAAAAATGAAAATGAAAACTGGAAGGCATTGGTAAACTAAGACAGTACTCCTCTCTCTTTTTTTTCTGTGTGTTTGCTTCATTTTTTATAATCTCTATCTTCAGACCAGCTTTCTCTGCTCTTCAGGCCTATGGTGGAAAACACAGCTTCCCACTTTTGGGAGAACACACATTCCCACTTTTGGAGTAATCAACCAAGAGAAGAGGTAATGCCCTACAAACACGGTTACTAGAACCTCACCCCTTTGGTCATGTAGTAGGGAGTAATTCAAGAGAACAAAAGAAGGCATTCATTTATATGCCAGGCAAACATGCCAAAGCTGCCCATTACAATTTCTTTTACCAAATCCTGTGTCCACTCAGCTTTTCTGTTTTGCATTAGTGCCACTACGAGGAATTTTTTTTAAATACAGTATCCTTTGTAATTTTCTCTCGTACATGACTTCAAGTAGAGGGAAAAGCCCTTAATAATTCACTGCCTTGGTATTTTTGCAGAGCAGAAAATAGAAACTACCAGGAATGTCTTTGTAGAAATCTGACTTCTTTCTTGGGATTATGCTGCCCCTCCTGGAGGTGGAGGAGACTGACAGCTTTAAAAGAAATAGCGATTGTACTATAATATTGCTCTGCAAACTACATTTCCTAGTCTTCTTTGCCAGTTGGCACTTAAGCTGAGTCAGACATAAAGGATAAAACTGAACTGTGCAGGTAAAAGAAGAGGATGATGTGTACTCTTATTCGAAGGAACAAACATTTGAGGCAAGATATTTTGCGGAACATTTATACTCTAGAATAGCTGCAGTGTAGATCATAAGGTGGAGAAATAGCAGATATAACTGGAAAGGTACACTGGAAAGGTACACCGGAAAGGGGCCATTGAGTGATGTCCTGAGAAGGTGAACTTTATTTTGTGGGCAGTAGAAGCCATTGAAGAAGTTTTTGTTTCACGTTCGAAGTTTAAAACCTTACTCTGGTGAGAAAAACACTGGAGAAGAACCGGAAATAAGGAAGAGCATGTTACGGATATTAGATAGATGTGGAAAATAAGGGCCTGAGCCAAAGGTGTAGCAGTGAGAATAAAGAGAATAGGATTCAACAAGACGTAATAAGGATGTCAGATCTCTGTTGTTGAGAATGTGGGAAATAGAGAACATTTTTGGCTTTGGGATAGAGCGGTACTGTTCATAGAAATAGGACAGGAAGTTGGTTGGTTCAGACACAGAGACGACATGATTATTATCCTTGACTTCAGTGAGTTTTGGATGTTTATGGAACATCTAAGAAATGTTCAATAGTTAGCTGGAGATACAAGTCTGGAGCTTAGGGAAGAAGTTGTAACTAGGGATGGTTAATTTAGCAGAGGGGGTTGAATATCACACAGAATTCGGGCAATTTCACGTTCAGCTTTTCACATATTCAATCTCCAATTGTAATGTAAATAGGAAAACAGTTCGGTTGAAGTCTGAATCTATAGAGCCATCACCAGATTCTTTTGCTTTCCATAGTCTGTTTTTGTCATAACAAATTTGTCTCTTTTATCAGTGCTATTGAAACTGAGCTTTGTAAAGCCTTCATCTCTAAAAAAACATTTTCCAAGGGGCAGCTCCAAAGATAGAAACGTGTGTTGGATGAATCCTATTCTGACCTAATATGGCATTTTAAAAATCTGTTTGCATTGCTACATGTAATTTTACAGTGGTTGTAGTTTTATAAATTCTTTGAATGGGATAAAATACTAGTTAGTTAGTGCTCACAAGTCAACTTCCTCTGATTTGGTTTTCTGACTTTTATCACATAGGAACAATATTCCATTGCAGAGATGATCCTTCGTGTTGATTGTTTTGTGCGTGAACATTTTGAAGGTCTGTAGGATTTAAAGCTTTCTTCTTCTAGTCTATCAGGATGCCCCTAATACTTTATGCCAGTTCCACCTCCCTGTAGCCAACCAACTACTTGGCTAATTGCTAGTTTAAAACCTCACTCTAGATCTTACCTGCTTCTAAGTTATCTGGACACGGTTGTGTTTTCCAGTCTAGACTTCCTCCCAAGGTTTGTCTATAGTGCCTGCTGCCTCCTGGTGGGCTGGTATTGTTGCAGGGTGAACCCTTCATGCTTGACCCAGCCTGAAACATGTAACTGGGTATCATCCATGTACGTCTTAACCAGCAAGAGAATCAGAAGGGTGGCAGGTCTGGAAAGCAGTTGATATGTAGAAAGGCAGAAGAAAATTGTCATCTTTAACAAGATGCACTCTAGGAAAGACCTGAAGGATAGTTTCAAATAATTAAAACTCTGTGATACAGAAGAAGGAGGCTTTATATGCTATAGACCTTCTGGAGGTAGAACAAAGACCAGCGGTTTAAAGCAGAGACAGATTCAGGTTTAGCATAAAAAGAACTTTCTAACATTTAGTGAAATTAAATGAAAGGTTACAAACTGCGAAACTTATCCATCGTTGTATATGTTATACAGAGGATATATGTTTACCTGTGCAGTGACTGAAAACAAGATTTGGGTGTCAGACAGACCTGAATTGGAGCCTTACTCCACTGCTTCCTTAGTGTGTGGCCTCCTTTTGAAGAGGGATAATGACAGGACCAGCTTGACACTTGGGCCAGTCCTACTGCCTTCACTCCCGAGAGCACTCCCCAATAACCTTCCTGCACGCCAATCTATACCCCAGTGTCTGTTTCCTGGGGAACCCTATTTAAATTATTAGTATTTTCATCTTCATCATCTGATTCTGGCAAATTGTCAGCACCTTCAGGGCACAGAATCAGCCTTATTCATCTTTATATTTCAAGAGCTGTGGTCATTCAATAAATCTTTCCACATCTTACTTTTGTGAGGGCTTCAGAATGAATCTTACCAAACAGCTTTCTTCCCTCCAACTGAGTGGTGGGTAACACATGTCCATAAAATGCCTTTTACCTCTTTTTTTCACCAAATGCTCTTCAGCATAAACTTCATGCTTAAGAACATGGATTCCAAATACAAAGGTACCTCTAGAAACAAAATGCCACTCCCTCTTATATTGTATATTTTTCAATTAATTACTAGTTTAAGTAAAATTAAGCAGTCGTTATAGTTCACATTAACCTTGTGTTAGCAGAATAGCTTAGTGATTGAAACAAGATTTGGGTGTCAGACAGACCTGAGTCGAAGCCTTACCCCACCACTTCCTTAGTGTGTGGCCTCCCTGAGTTTCACTGTCCACGGCTTTTCAGGAAGGATAATGATAATACCTACCTCTCTGGGCTGTGGGGAGAATCAAAGAAGAAAATGTGTGCAAAACACCAGACATATAGCACATACTCAAAGCATGTCAGCTATTGTCTGTGATGTTATTTTATTAATATTTCAAGTTCATTTTATTATTCATTCTCTGTAAAGTTGTTTTCATCCAGATCAAAATACTAATTTCCCTTGTAATTTCTTCTTTGACCTATGGGTTATTTAAAAATCTGTTGTTTAATTTGCAAATATCTGTGGATATCCAAATTTCCTTCTGTTGTTGAGTTCTGATTCCACCCCACTGTAGTCAGAGAACATACTTTGTATGATTTCAATCCTTTTAAATTTATTGACTTATTGTATGGCCTAGTTCAATTCTTTGTAAATTGATATAACACATGTGAAATCTAAATATTGCTCCAGGGGCTTCCCTGGTGGCCCAGTGGTTAAGAATCCACCTGCCAATGCAGGGGACATGGGTTCGAGCCCTGGTCCGGGAAGATCCCACATGTCGCCGAGCAACAAAGCCCGTGAGCCACAGCTACTGAGCCTGCGCTCTAGAGCCTGCAAGCCACAACTACTGAAGCCTGCACGCCTAGAGCCCGTGTTCTGCAACAAGAGAAGACACCACAATGAGAATGGTTAAAATCATTGCCTCTGAATCTGGAAAGATCTGCATGTCAATTTACTTCTCTGAGCTTTAATTTTCCTCATCTGTAAAATATAGGTAATAATTGTACCTGCTCACCAGTCAGGGTTTTTGTTGCAAATTTAGGCAGAAAAGCAATATATTTGTAGGAGAGTTCATAAAATTCATGAGAAACATGTAGAATTGAGCTCAGAAACTGGGCTGGAGCCACGTTACGCTGGAGGAGAAACATGACTAAGTCCTCTCTGGGAGTAGTCTGGTCAGGGTGGCCCTTCAACCCTTTGCGTGAGTTCTAGGATGAGTGGCACACACTCCAAACCTGGAGTTCCAGGCAGGAGGATCCAGATGGCTGAGGCTTGGTTGCATGGTCATGCCGAGATTTGTCAGGGAAAGTAAGTACCTGGTCTATTCAATTCATACAATACCCTCATGCATAGGTAATGGGCAGACAAACAAATGAACAAACAGGCAACCGAATAATGGGCAAATAGACCACACAGAATTTTTGTGGGTATTAATTACTATAATATATTGCAAAGTGCTTAACACAGTACCTGGTAGATATTGGGTATTAGATCCAATTGTTCTTTCTCTCTCTTGTTTTCTGAGAAGCAAAACCACTAGGAGTCATATATAATAAGGTTCCATACATTCAATAGAGAGGAAAGAAAACTACAAAGCCCCCAAACAACTGCATTTGTATTTTGTTAAAAAAAAACCCCAACTATCTGAGTACACTTACTCTGGGTATAATTGCTGCACTGAGAATGTTTCCTTAAATTAGCGTTTAGTAATATAAAAGTTAAATTATCCAAGGATAATAAAGGTGTTTGACTTTCTTAAGCAGGTAAAGAAAACACATTTTCTCCCTCACTGACTTTTTTGGTGGATTTAAACTAGAACCTGAGCGCTTAAGAACAGGAGTAACAGAAGCATCTGAGAGATTTGTGTTAAGATAGTGGATCCCACCCTCCCTTTTTTTTTTTGCTATAAGGTGACTGGTTTGGGATATACTGTCTAGAAATTACAGTGTTTCTTGGGGCAGGGTACATTCTTCAAGATTTGAAATGATGGGACTTCCCTGGTGGACCAGTGGTTAAGGCTCCGCATTTCCAATGCAGAGGGCACGGGTTCGATCCCTGGTCGGGGAACTAAGTTCCCACGTGCCACATGGTGCAGCCAAATAAAAAATAATTTTTTTTTAAATGTCCAAATCAATGGCTTAAAACAAACAAAAACAAAACAATGGAAAGATTTGAAATGTTATCCTAATAAAATATCTGTACAAAATATGCATCACAACATGGTTTACAATAGTAAGAATTGAAAGAATGTAAATGACTATCAACTGCACTTGTTTTCCACTAGAACAATGGAATACCATGCAACCAAAGTATCATTTTTGCTCTATTTCCAAAATCTATTGCTCCTTCTAAGATTACCAATGTCCTCCATATTTATTATGTCCAAAGGCTAATTTTTTTTTAGTACTTATCCTACTGTGGAAAGGCAGTGCCCTGGGTAGGAGATTCTAAAATAGAGATTGCATGGAAGGAAGTCAATAAGGAGAATCAACAGCGGTGGGGGAGGGAAGGAAGCAAGACTGGGCAGAGGGAGAAGTTACACTGTGATGCATTTGTGTGAACAAAGGCATCAGCCAGTCCTAGAGGGGAGCTCTGGAACTGACATGGCCCTTCAGCATTGTCCTGGAGTGGGTGAGAGGGGGCCTTTTTCCCCCCCGTTGTCCAGTCACCAAATGCTGGCCACGCCGGGAATAGAGTTCTTAGGTCAAGTGGTTCTCTCACAGTTGAAGGCAATTCTCAGAGAGGGGTCAGCTGAGAGCTGTTTGCTGCCCAAACTCCTAGAAGCTGGAGGAATGAGGGGTTCAGTCCTGGAAGGGGGATCTGGTGACATACCAAGTTATCTACTACCCCTAATTTGCTTGTTACCATCATGATTGGCCACTCCTCATTTGCAATACTCTTTCCTGGCTTCTGGGTTGCCACACGGTCTTTTTTTTTTTTTTTTTTAACTTCTTCATTGGAGTATAATTGCTTTACAATGTTGTCTTAGTTTCTGCTGTATAAAAAAGTGAATCAGCTATATGTATACATATATCCCCATATCCCCTCCCTCTTGCGTCTCCCTCCCACCCTCTGTATCCCACCCCTCTAGGTGGTCACAAAGCACCGAGCTGATCTCCCTGTGCTATGCAGCCGCTTCCCACTAGCTATCTATTTGACATTTGGTAGTGTATATATGTCCATGCCACTCTTTCACTTTGTCCCAGCTTAAACTTTCCCCTCTCCATGTCTTCAAGTCCATTCTCTACGTCTGTGTCTTTATTCCTATTCTGCCCCTAGGTTCTTCAGAACTTTTTTTTTTTTTTTTGATTTTTTATTTTTGTTTTAGCATA
>NW_020174375.1:3114622-3246648 GCF_003031525.2 Neophocaena asiaeorientalis asiaeorientalis | reverse complement strand
TTTTTCTCCGCTTTTTTTTTTTTTTTTAGATTCTATATATATGTGTTAGCATACGGTATTATTTGTTTTTCTTTTTCTGACTTACTTCACTCTGTATGACAGATTCTAGGTCCATCCACCTCACTACAAATAATTCAACTGCGTTTCTTTTTATGGCTGAGTAATATCCCATTGTATACATGTGCCACATCTTCTTCATCGATTCATCTGTCTATGAACACTTAGGTTGCTCCAATGCCCTGGCTATAGAAAATAGAGCTGCAATGAACATTGTGGTACATGGCTCTTTTGGAATTATGATTTTCTCAGGGTATACGCCAAGTAGTGGGATTGCTGGGTCCTATGGTAGTTGTATTTTGAGTTTTTTAAGGAACCCCCATACTGTTTTCCACAGTGGCTGTATCAATTTACATTCCCACCAACAGTGCAAGAGGGTTCCCTTTTCTCCACACCCTCTCCAGCATTTATCGTTTGTTGATTTTTTGATGATGGCCATTCTGACTGGTGTGAAGTGATACCTCATAGTTTTGATTTGCATTTCTCTAATGATTAGCGATGTTGAGCATTTTTTCATGTGTTTGTTGGCAATCTGTATATCTTCTCTGGAGAAATGTCTGTTTAGGTCTTCTGCCCATTTTTGGATTGGGTTGTCTGTTTTTTTGTTACTAAGCTGCATGAGCTGCTTGTAAATTTTGGAGATTAATCCTTTGTCAGTTGCTTCATTTGCAAATATTTTCTCCCATTCTGAGAGTTGTCTTTTCGTCTTGTTTATGTTTTCCTTTGCTGTGCAAAAGCTTCTAAGTTTCATTAGGTCCCATTTGTTTATTTTTGCTTTTATTTCCATTTCCCTAGGAGGTGGGTCAAAAAGGATCTGGCTGTAATTTATGTCATAGAGTGTTCTGCCTATGTTTTCCTCTAAGGGTTTTATAGTGTGTGGCCTTACATTTAGGTCTTTAATCCATTTTGAGTTTATTTTTGTGTACGGTGTTAGGGAGTGTTCTAAGTTCATTGTTTTACATGTAGCTGTCCAGTTTTCCCAGACCACTTATTGAGGAGGCTGTCTTTTCTCCATAGTATATTCTTGCATCCTTTATCAAAGATAAGGTGACCATATGTGCATGGGTTTATCTCTGGGCTTTCTATCCTGTTCCATTGATGTATATTCTGTTTTTGTGCCAGTACCATACTGTCTTGATTACTGCAGGTTTGTATAGTCTGAAGTCCAGGAGCCTGATTCCTCCAGCTCCATTTTTCTTTCTCAAGATTGCTTTGGCTATTTGGGGTCTTTTGTGTTTCCATAGAAACTGTGCAATGTTTTGTTCTAGTTCTGTGAAAAATGCCATTGGTAGGTTGATAGGGATTGCATTGAATCTGTAGATTGCTTTGAGTAGTATAGTCATTTTCACAGCGTTGAGTCTTCCAATCTAAGAACATGGTATCTCTCTCCATCTGTGTGTATAATCTTTAATTTCTTTCATCAGTGTCATAGTTTTCTGAATACCAGTCTTCTATCTCCTTAGGTAGGTTTATTCCTAGTTATTTTATTCTTTTTGTTGCAAAGGTATATGGGAGAGTTTCCTTAATTTCTCTTTCAGTTTTTTCATCATTAGTGTATAGGAATGCAAGAGATTTCCGTGCATTAATTTTGTTTCCTGCTACATTACCAAATTCATTGATTAGCTCTAGTAGTTTTCTGGTAGCATCTCTAGGATTCTCTATGTATAGCATGTCATCTACAAACAGTGACAGTTTTACTTCTTCTTTTCTGAATTGAATAACTTTTATTTCTTTTTCTTCTCTGATTGTTGTGGCTAAAACTTCCAAAACTATGTTGAATAATAGTGGTGAGTGTGGGCTACCTTATCTTGTTCATGATCTTAGTGGAAATGGTTTCAATTTTTCACCATTGAGAAGGATGTTGGCTGTGGGTTTGTCATATATGGCGTTTATTATGTTGAGGTAAGTTCCCTCTGTGTGTACTTTCTGGAGGGTTTTTAACATAAATCGGTGTTGAATTTTGTCGAAAGCTTTCTCTGCATCTATTGAGACGATCATATGGTTTTTCTCCTTCAATTTGTTAATACGGTGTATCACACTGATTGATTTGCATATATTGAAGAATCCTTGCGTTCCTGGAATAAACCCCACTTAATCATGGTGTATGATAGTTTTAATGTGCAGTTGGATTCTGTTTGTGAGTATTTTGTTGAGGATTTTTGCATCTATGTTCATCAGTGATATTGGCCTGTAGTTTTTTTTTTTGTGACATCTTTGTCTGGTTTTGGTATCAGGGTGATGGTAGCCTCATTGAATGAGTATGGGAGTGTTCCTCCCTCTGCTATATTTTGGAATAGATTGAGAAGGTTAGGCGTTAGCTCTTCTCTAAGTGTTTCAAGGAATTCGCCTGTGAAGCCATCCGGTCCTGGGCTTTTGTTTAATACAGTTTCAATTTCAGTGCTTGCGATTGGTCTGTTTATATTTTCTACTTCTTCCTGGTTCAGTCTCAGAAGGTTGTGTTTCCTAAGAATTTGTCCATTTGTTCCAGGTTGTCCATTTTATTGGCATATAGTTGCTTGTAGTAATCTCTCATGATCCTTTGTATTTCTGCAGTGTCAGTTGTTACTTCTCCTTTTTCATTTCTAATTCTATTGATATGAGTCTTTTCCCTTTTTTTTTCTTGATGAGTCTGGCTAATGGTTTATCAATTTTGTTTATCTCCTCAAAGAACCAGCTTTTAGTTTTATTGATCTTTGCTATTGTTTCCTTCATTTCTTTTTCATTTATTTCTGATCTGATCTTTATGATTTCTTTCCTGCTGCTAACTTTGGGGATATTTGTTCTTCTTTCTCTAATTGCTTGAGGTGTAAGATTAGGTTGTTTATTTGAGATGTTTCTTGTGTCTTGAGGTAGGCTTTTATTGCTATAAACTTCCCGCTTAGAACTGCTTTTGCTGCATCCCATAGGTTTTGGGTCGTTGTGTTTTCATTGTCATTTGTTTCTAGGTATTTTTTGATTTCCTCTTTAATTTCTTCAGTGACCTCTTGGTTATTTAGTAGTGTACTGTTTAGTCTCCATGTGTTTGTATTTTTTACAGATTTTTTTCCCCATAATTGATATCTTGTCTCATAGCGTTGTTGTTGGAAAAGATACTTGATATGATTTCAATTTTATTAAATTTACCAAGGCTTGATTTGTGACCCAAGATATGATCTATCCTGGAGAATGTTCCATGAGCACTTGAGAAGAAAGTGTATTGTGTTGTTTTTGGATGGAATGTCCTATAAATATCAATCAAATCCATCCTGTTTAATGTGTCATTTAAAGCTTGCGATTCCTTATTTATTTTCATTTTGGTTGATCTGTCCATTGGTGAACATAGGGTGTTAAAAGTCCCCTACTATGATTGTTTTACTGTCAATTTCCCCTTTTCTGGCTGTTAGCATTTGCCTTATGTATTGAGGTGCTCCTGTGTTGGGTGCATAAATATTTACAATTGTTATATCTTCTTCTTGGATTGATTCCTTGATCATTATGTAGTGTCCTTCTTTGTCTCTTGTAATAGTCTTTATTTTGAAGTCTATTTTGTGTGATATGAGAATTGCTACTCCAACTTTCTTTTGATTTCCATTTGCATGGAATATCTTTTTCCATCCCCTCACTTTCAGTCTGTATGTGTCTCTAGGTCTGAAGTGGGTCTCTTGTAGACAGCATATATATGGGTCTTGTTTTTGTATCCATTCAGCCAGTCTATATCTTTTGGTTGGAGCATTTACTCCATTTACATTAAAAATAATTATTGATATGTATTTTTCCTATTACCATTTTCTTAATTGTTTTGGGTTTGTTATTGTAGGTGTTTTCCTTCTCTTGTGTTTCCTGCCTAGAGAGTTTCCTGGAGCATTTGTTGTAAAGCTGCTTTTGTGGGGCTGTATTCTCTTAGCTTTTGCTTGTTGGTAAACTTTTTAATTTCTCTGTCAAATCTCAATGAGAGGGCTTCCCTGGTGGTGCAGTGGTTAACAATCTGCCTGACAATGTAGGGTATATGGGTTTGAGCCCTGGTCTTGGAAGATCCCACATGCTGTGGAGCAACTAAGCCCATTCACCACAACTACTGAGCCTGCTCTCTAGAGCCTGTGAGCCACAACTACTGAGCCCATGCACCAGAGCCCATGCTCCACAAGAAGATAAGCCACCGCGATGAGAAGCCTGTGCACCACAACGAAGAGTAGCCCCCGCTCACCGCGCCAGAGAAAGCCCACATAAATGAAGACCCTACACAGCCACACACACTCACAAAATTTGAATGAGATTCTTGCTGCATAGAGTAATCTTTCATGTAGGCTTTTCCCTGTCATCACTTTAAATATGTCCTGCCACTCCCTTCTGGCTTGCAGAGTTTCTGCTGAAAGAGCTGCTGTTAACCTTATGGGGATTCCCTTGTATATTATTTGTTGTTCTTCCCTTGCTGCTTTCAGCATTTTTTCTTTGTATTTAATTTTTGATAGTTTGATTAGTATGTGTCTTGGCGTGTTTCTCCTTGGATTTATCCTTTATGGGACTCTCTGTGCTTCCTGGACTTGATTAATTATTTCCTTTCCCATATTAGGGAAGTTTTCAACTATAATCTCTTCAAATATTTTCTCATTCCCTTTCTTTTTCCTTTCTTCTTCTTGGACCCCTATAATTCGAATGTTGGTGTGTTTAATGTTGTCCCAGAGGTCTCTGAGACTGTCCTCAACTCTTTTCATTCTTTATTCTGCTCTGTGGTAGTTATTTCCACTATTTTATCTTTCAGGTCACTTATCCGTTCTTCTGCCTCAGTTTTTCTGCTACTGATTCCTTCTAGTGAATTTTTAATTTCATTTATTGTGTTGTTCATTATTGTTTGTTGCTCTTTAGTTCTTTTAGGTCCTTGTTAAACATTTCTTGTATTTTCTCCATTCTATTTCCAAGATTTTCGATCATCTTTACTATCATTTCTCTGAATTCTTTTTCAGGTAGCCTTCCTATTTCCTCTTCATTTGTTTGGTCTGGTGAGTTTTTACCTCTCTCCTTCATCTGCTGTGTATTTCTCTGTTTTCTCATTTTGCTTAACCTGCTGCATTTGGGGTCTCCTTTCTGCAGGCTGTGGGTTCATAGTTACTGTTGTTTTTGGTGTCTGCCCTCAATGGGTAAGGTTGGTTCAGTAGGTTGTGTAGGCTTCCTGGTGGAGGGGACTAGTGCCTGTGTTCTGGTGGATGCGGATGGATCTTGTCTTTCTGGTGGCCAGGACGGTGCTGGTGGTGTGTTTTGGGGTGTCTGTAACCTTATTATGATTTTAGGCAGCTTCTCTGCTAATGGTGGCATTGTGTTCCTGTTTTTCTAGTTGTTTGGCATGGGGTGTCCACCACTGTATCTTGCTCGTCATTGAGTGGAGCTGGGTCTTAGCCTTGTGATGGTGATCTCTGGGAGAGCTTTCTCTGTTTGATATCATTTGGTGCTGGGAAGTCTCTGGTGGACCAATGTCCTGAACTTGGCTCTCCTACCTCAGAGGCTCAGGTCTGACACCTGGCCTTAGCACCAAGACCCTCTCAGCCACACGGCTCAGAAGAAAAGGGAGGAAAAGAAAGAAAAATAAAATAAAGTTATTAAAATAAAAAATATTATTAAAAATAAAAACGTAATAAAGGAAAGAAAGAAAGAAGAGAGCAACCAAACGAAAAACAAGTCCACACAATGATAACAAGCACTAAAAACTATACTAAAAATAAATAAATAAAACGGACAGACAGAAGAACCCTCGGACAAATGGTAAAAGGAAAGTTATACAAACAAAATCACACAAAGAGGCATACACATACACACTCACAAAAATAGAAAAAGGAAAACAATATATATATTTTAAAAAACGGGAAGAGAGCAACCAAATCAATAAACAAATCTACCAGTGATAATAAGCTCTAAATACTAAACTAAGGAAAACATAAAACCAGAAACAAATTAGTTGCAGAAAGCAAACCCCAAGTCCACAGTTGCTCCCCAAATCCACCACCTCAATTTTGGGACGATTCGTTGTCTATTCAGGTATTCCACAGATGCAGGGTACATCAAGTTGATTGTGGAGATTTCATCTGCTGCTCCTGATGCTGTTGGGAGAGATTACCCTTTCTCTTCTTTGTTCTCACAGCTCCTGGGGTTCAGCTTTGGATTTGGCCCAGCCTCTGCGTGTAGGTCACCTGAGGGCATCTGTTCTTCACTCAGACAGGATGGGGTTAAAGTAGCAGCTGATTAGGGGGCTCTGGCTCACTCAGGCCAGGAGGACGGAGGGGTACAGAATGTGGGGTGAGCCTGCAGTGGCAGAGGCCAGTGTGATGTTGCAACAGCCTCAGGCATGCCATATTTTCTCTCATTGAAGTTGTCCCTGGATCACGGGACCCTGGTAGTGGCGGGCTACACAGGCTCCTGGGAGGGGAGGTGTGGATAGTGACCTGTGCTGGCACATAGGCTTCTTGGTGGCTGCGGCAGCAGCCTTAGCATTTCATGCTCGTCTCTGGTGTCCAGGCTGATAGCCGCGGCTCACGCCCATCTCTGGAACTCGTTTAGGTGGTGCTCTGAATCCCTCTCGTTGTGCACCCTGAAACAATGTTCTCTTGCCTCTTAGTCAGGTGCAGACTTTTTCCTGGACTCCTTCCCAGCTAGCTGTGGTGCACTAGCCCCCTTGAGGCTGTCTTCACGCAGCCAACCCCAGTCCCCTCCCTGGGATCTGACCTCCGAAGCCCGAGCCTCAGCTCCCAGTCCCCACCCGCCCCAGCGGGTGAGCAGACAAGCCTCTCGGGCTGGTGAGGGCCGGTCGGCACCAATCCTCTGTGCGAGAATGTCTCCGCTTTGCCCTCTGCACCCCTGTTGCTGTGCTCTCCTCCGCGGCTCCGGTGCTTTACTCCTCCGCCACCCGCAGTCTCCGCCTGCGAAGGAGCTTCCAAGTGTGTGGAAACCTTTCCTCCTTCACAGCTCCCTCCCACTGGTGCAGGTCCCATCCCTATCCTTTTGTCTCTGTTTTTTCTGTTTTCTTTTGCCCTACCCAGGTACATGGGAAGTTTCTTGCCTTTTGGGAAGTCTGAGGTCTTCTGCCAGCATTCAGTGGGTGTTCTGTAGGAGCTGTTCCACATGTAGATGTATTTCTGATGTATCTGTGGGGAGGAAGGTGATCTCCGCATCTTACTCCTCCTCCATCTTGAAGATGCCCCCTGCCACACCTTCTTTTTTTTCTTTCTTCTGTCCTCTCTGAGGGTCTTCCTTCTAGACTTGAATTTCATAGAGATTTCCCTGGACCTTTATTTCTCCTTACTCAACATGAGCGAATTCTACCTCATGCCTTCAGATATGATCTGATGACTTCTAAATGTATAACTGTAACTCATTTGTCTCAACTACTGGACATATGATGTCTCACAGGCATCTCAACATTTTATTAAACTGAACCCATATCTTTAGTATTGATCTTTACCCTGTGTTCTCTTAGTTGTTTATGCTAGAATCCAGGAAGTCAACCTTAGCTTCTCCCTCTGCATTATACCTTCATTCAAAAATGACCTAATTTTTGCAAATTTGTCCAACAAAATTCACCTCATAAGTATGCTGCTATTTTTTTTCTATTTTTTCTTTTATCGGAACTGCTGCTGTAGCTGCTTCACTGCCCTCCTAGTATACATCTTTGCTTCCTTCAGATCATTCTTTGTACAGTAGCTAGAATAATCATTCAAGAATGCAGAATATTACCATGTCACTCACCTATTTCAAACCCTGGACTAACTCCCCTGTGCACTAAAATTGTTACTGTGACCTAAAGAGTCTTTTGTGGATACTCTGGATTTTTGTGTGTTTCTCAAATATGTTTTTCATATGCTGTTCCCACTGCCTGGAATACACTACTCCCAGATTTTCTTATCACCTGACAATTATTCATTAACTTTCAGCATAGAATCAATATATTACTTTTTCAGGGAAACTTTTTCAAACTTCCCTGGCTAAATTAGCTTTCCCTGCTAAAGGCATTTACCCTTTCTCTCTCAGATGCTTTATTAGGATCTTAAATTAAAAGTATAAGTTTTATTTCCTCTCTCCCACATTAGACTAATAATTTCACGAGAAATAAGACAATGATTTTTGGTCTACCACTAGGCTGTCAGTGTCTAGAAAGTATCTCAAACATAGTAGTCCTTCAGTAAATTTCAGTTGAACATTTTATCAATATACACACATACGTATATATTACACATCCATACCCATGTTGTCTTAGTCTGCTCAGGCTGCTACAACAAAAATACCATAGATTGGGTGGCTTAACTAACAAACATTTATGGTTATGGAGGCTGGAAATTTCAAGATAAAAGTGCCAGGAGATTTGAGTCTGGGGATGACTAATTTTTTGCATGTTTGTGCTAATTTCTTTTAGGTTTTAGGAAAGACCATATTTAGGTATGATTCCAAGTCTATTTCCTGGTGTTTCTGAAAATCAATACATTTGAACAATGATTCAGAATTACGGATTTTGTAACTTTCCCAGGAATCCTGGGTACCACCAAGCATGTAGTAGATGTTCAGTAGGTGCCTATTGATCAAGTAAGTGATAGAGTAAAGATAATTGTAAGCCACGTGTGATGGTTAATTTTATGAGTCAACTTGGCTAGGCCATGATACCAAGATATTTGGTCAAAAACCAGTCTAGATGTAGCTGTGAAGGATTTTTTAAAAAAGAAATTAACATTTAAGTAAAGCAGATTGCAGATTATTCTCCACAATGTGGGCAGGCCTCATCCTTAGAAAAAAGACTGAGGTCCCCTGAGTAAGGGGGAGGTTCTGCCTCTAGACTACCTTTGGGTCTGAGCTGCAATATCACCTCTTCCCTGGTCTCCAGCCTGCCAGTCTGTCCTGTATATTTCAGGCTTGCCAGCTCTAACAATTGCATGAGCCAACTCCTTAAAATAAATCTCTCTCTGTATATTTACATATCCTATCAGTTCTGTTTCTCTGGAGAACCCTGACTAATATGCCATGTGGTCCCTATTTTGTGATCTGGAGCTTGAGTATATGAATTACTGATATAAGTTTGAATTTGAGATGCCCTTTCATTTCACCTCACCACCAGTTATACTAAATTATGTTCCAAAGTGTGATTTTTTTCCCTTACATTAACATATCAACTCTCTACTTCAGTGGAATTTGGTTAAACAGGTGAATTACATGAAAAAAGTGTGACTAAATCTTACCTTCCAGAACGCAAAATAAATTACCCTCCTAATTTGAAAACTTAAATGAAAATCTTAAAAGTTCCAGGCTCTGGGATAAGTGTTTACAGTCACCATATGACCAAGGGCAGCTAGGGAGCGTCTAATGATATATTTTATATTCTCTGAGGCTGAATCTGCCGTGGAAAGCACGAGGCTAACAGGAGACCTTCCTTGTAAACGGGCAGGAATTCTGACGTAATGAACTGTGCTCCCAGCGCGGACACCATAAACTTCGTAATGAATAACACTCTTTGAACGTCTGGACAAGAAAGATGTCTCACTCCAGGAGGGATGTTTTCCTTTCTGTAACCAAACTGAGCTTAGCTGATATTTGAAGCCTGACTTCACACTCTTTGGAGCTCCTCTTTGATCCAATACAGTTTAGTCAAATTGACTCTGATATGTTTGCAGATTGGAGTGGGGGTTAGGAAAATGTGGGAGTGGGAGTGTGAACCCATATGTTTCTCTTCAGCTGGAAATTTGCCAACATCTTTCTCTAAGGAAATAAGATTCCCTTTCCAGTTTTGACTGATCGATGGTAAGAAGAGATTTGGATATAGCTTTTGGCTCCACATGGATTGGGGAGAGTCCCAAAGAAGAGCCACAAAGGTGGGTTATGGTTTGACAAGTGAAATGTAGATGGGAAGATGAAAGAAACGTCAGCCTGGAGGAGAGAACATAGCAAACAATTGACTAATGGCCCTCAAGTATGAAAGAAGAGGGTTGATTACTTCTCCAGACATACAAAGGATAAAATGAGAAAAGCACGAAGCTGTAGCTTGTTATGTTAATGCTGAACAAAGAAAATTCATGTCAGTTTATTGAATTAAAAAATAATTATCAATGGAAATCATGAAATATTTCCAGGGTCTTGATAATGTAGCAGTTGTCCACCCTTCTTTTCTCTTTTAGATGTTTTAGAAGTCTTACATTAAAGAAATGTAAACTTTTTACTCTGAATATTTGTTGTTTGTGGTTTATATTATTATTCAGCAATCATTTACCCCTCTCCCACCATCTACGCCCCACAGTTTCATGGGAAGAGTTTGCCCACACATTGATTTTGGGCTTGGCTCTTCACTGCTTTGGAGAATAAAATGTGGATAAAAATAAAAGGTACTAGTTCTGAGTCTAGGCTTTAAAAGACATCACATATTTCCACTTACCCATCTGGCAGCTTCTGATCTTCACATGAGAAAAACATGCCCTAGGTAGCTGTGCCTCTGTAACCTGGACCCAAACTGAGAGAGTATACAGACCCAGCTGAGGCCCAGTCTGAAGCACAGGTGTCCTAGGTACACTGTGGGCCCCTGGGTGAGACATCAAGGCTCACTGTGTGTGCCACTGAAATTTTGGAGTTGTATGAATGGGTCCAGTGCTTATTCTTCAGTAAGCCTTTTTTTTTTTTTTAACATCTTTATTGGAGTATAATTGCTTTACATTGTTGTGTTACTTTCTGCTGTATAACAAACAAAGTGAATCAGCGATACGAATACTTTTATCAACATATCCCCTCCCACTTGCGTCTCCCTCTCATACTCCCTATCCCACCCCTCTACATGGTCACAAAGCTCCGAGCTGATCTCCCTGTGCTATGCAGCTGCTTCTCACTAGCTATCTATTTTACATTTGGTAGTGTATATATGTCCATGCTACTCTTTCACTTTGTCCCAACCTACCCTTCCCCCTCCACGTGTCCTTAAGTCCATTCTCTACGTTGACGTCTTTATTCCTGTCCTGCCCCTAACTTCTTCAGAACCATTATTTTTTTATTCCATATGTATGTGTTAGCATATGGTATTTGTTTTTCTCTTTCTGACTTACTTCACTCTGTATTACAGAATCTAGGTCCATCCATCTCACTACAAGTAACTCAATTTCATTTCTTTTTATGGCTGAGTAATATTCCATTGTATATATGTGCCACATCTTCTTTAACCATTCATCTGTCAGTGGACACTTAGGTTGCTTCCATGTCCTGGCTATTGTAAATAGTGCTGCATTGAACATTGTGGTACATGACTCTTTTTGAGTTATGGTTTTTTCAGGGTATTTCTGTGAAAAATGCCACTGGTAGTTTGATAGGGATTGCATTGAATCTGTAGATTGCTTTGGGTCGTATGGTCATTTTCACAATGTTGATTCTTCCAATCCAAGAACATGGTATATCTCTCCATCTGTTTGTATCATCTTTAATTTCTTTCATCAGTGTCTTATAGTTGTCTGCATACAGGTCTTCTGTCTCCTTAGGTAGGTTTATTCCTAGGTATTTTATTCTTTTTGTTGCAGTGGGAAATGGGAGTGCTTCCTTAATTTCTCTTTCAGATTTTTCATCATTAGTGTATAGGAATGCAAGAGATTTCTGTGCCTTAATTTTGTATCCTGCTACTTTACCAAATTCATTGATTAGCTCTAGTAGTTTTCTGGTAACATCTTTAGGATTCTCTATGTATAGCATCATGTCATCTGCAAACAGTGACAGTTCTACTTCTTTTCTGATTTGGATTCCTTTTATTTCTTTTTCTTCTCTGATTGCTCTGGCTAAAAGTTCCAAAACTATGTTGAAGAATAGTGGTGAGAGTGGACAACCTTTTCTTATTCCTGATCTTAGTGGAAATGGTTTCAATTTTCACCAATGAGAAGGATGTTGGCTGTGGCTTGGTCATATATGGCTTTTATTATGTTCAGGTAAAGTTCCCTCTATATGTACTTTCTGGAGGGTTTTTATCATAAATTGATGTTGAATTTTGTCAAAAGCTTTTTCTGCATCTATGAAGTTGATCATATGGTTTTTCTCCTTCAATTTGTTAGTGTGGTTTATCACATTGATTGATATGTGTATATTGAAGAATCCTTGCATTCCTGGGATAAACCCCACTTGATCATGGTGTACGATCCTTTTAATGTGCTATTGGATTCTGTTTGCTAGTATTTTGTTGAGGACTTTTGCATCTGTGTTCATCAGTGATATTGGCCTGCAGTTTTCTTTCTTTGTGACATCTTTGTCTGGTTTTGGTATCAGGGTGATGGTGGCCTTGTAGAATGAGTTTGGGAGTGCTCTTTCCTCTGCTATATTTTGGAAGAGTTTGAGAAGGATAGGTGTTAGCTCTTCTCTAAATGTTTCATAGAATTCACCCATGAAGCCATCTAGTCCTGGGCTTTTGTTTGTTGGAAGATTTTTAATCACAGTTTCAATTCCAGTGCTTGTGATTGGTCTGTTTATATTTTCTATTTCTTCCTGGTTCAGTCTCAGAAGGTTGTGCTTTTCTAAGAATTTGTCCATTTCTTCCAGGTTGTCCAATTTATTGGCATAGTTGCTTGTAGTAATCTCTCACGATCCTTTGTATTTCTGCAGTGTCAGTTGTTACTTCTCCTTTTTCATTTCTAATTTTGTCGATTTGAGTCTTCTCCCTTTTTTCTCTTGTTGAGTCTGGCTAAAGGTTTATCAATTTTGTTTATCTTCTCAAAGAACCAGCTTTTAGTTTTATTGATCTTTGCTATTGTTTCCTTCATTTCTTTTTCATTTATTTCTTATCTGATCTTTATGATTTTCCTTCTGCTAACTTTGGGGGGTTTTTTGTCCTTCTTTCTCTAATTGCTTTAGTTGTAAGGTTAGTTTGTTTATTTGAGATATTTCTTGTGTCTTGAGGTAGGTTGTATTGCTATAAACTTTGCTCTTAGAACTGCTTTTGCTGCATCCCATAGGTTTTGGGTCATCATGTTTTCATTGCCATTTGTTTCTAGGTATGTTTTGATTTCCTCTTTTATTTCTTCAGAAATCTCCTGGTTATTTAGTAATGTATTGTCTAGTCTCCATGTGTTTGTATTTTTTACAGATTTTTTCCTGTAATTGATATCTAATCTCACAGCATGTGGTCGGAAAAGGTACTTGATACAATTTCAATTTTCTTAAATTTTCCAAGGTTTGATTTGTGACCCAAGATATGATCTGTCCTGGAAAATGTTTCATGAGCACTTGAGAAGAAAGTGTATTTTGTTGTTTTTGGATGGAATGTCCTATAAATATCAATCAAATCCATCATGTTTAATGTGTCATTTAAAGCTTCTGTTTCCTTATTTATTTTCATTTTGCTTTATTTGTCCATTATTGAAAGTGGGGTGTTAAAATTCCCCTACTGTTATTGTGTTACTGTCAATTTCCCCTTTTATGGCTGTTAGCATTTGCCTTATGTATCGAGGTGCTCCTATGTTGGGTGCATAAATATTTACAGTTGTTATATTTTCTTCTTGGATTGATCCCTTGATCATTAGGTAGTGTCCTTCTTTGTCTCTTGTAATAGTCTTTATTTTAAAGTCTATTTTGTGTGATATGAGAATTGCTACTCCAACTTTCTTTTGATTTCCATTTGCATGGAATATCTTTTTCCATCCCCTCACTTTCAGTCTGTATGTGTCTGTAGGTCTGAAGTGGGTCTCTTGTAGACAGCATATATGTGGGTCTTGTTTTTGTATCCATTCAGCCAGTCTATGTCTTTTGGTTGGAGCATTTACTCCATTTACATTTAAGGTAGTTATCAATATGTATGTTCCTATTATCATTTTCTTAATTGTTTTGGGTTTGTTATTGTAGGTGTTTTCCTTCTCTTGTGTTTCCTGCCTAGAGAGGTTCCTTAGCATTTGTTGTAAAGCTGCTTTTGTGGGGCTGTGTTATCTTAGCTTTTGCTTGTCTGTAAAGGTTTTAATTTCTCTGTCGAATCTGAATGAAACCCTTGCTGGGTAGAGTAATCTTGGTTGTAGGTTTTTCCCTTTCATCACTTTAAATATGTCATGCCACTCCCTTCTGGCTTGTAGATTTTCTGCTGAAAGAGCTGCTGTTAACCTTATGGGGATTCCCTTGTATGTTATTTGTTGCTTTTACCTTGCTGCTTTCAATATTTTTTCTTTGT
The DNA here is from genome assembly GCF_003031525.2 of Neophocaena asiaeorientalis asiaeorientalis. Lineage (NCBI taxonomy): Eukaryota > Metazoa > Chordata > Mammalia > Artiodactyla > Phocoenidae > Neophocaena > Neophocaena asiaeorientalis. The sequence continues at coordinate 3,232,475 of NW_020174375.1, read as the reverse complement.
ATTTAATTTTTGATAGTTTGATTAGTATGTGTCTTGGCATGTTTCTCCTTGGATTTATCCTGTATGGGATTCTCTATGCTTCCTGGACTTGATTGACTGTTTCCTTTCCCATATTAGGGAAGTTTTCAACTGTAATCCCTTCAAATATTTTCTCAGTCCCTGTTTTTTTTTTTTCCTCTTCTTCTTCTGGGACCCCTATAATTCGAATGTTGGTGCATTTAATGTTGTCCCTGAGACAGTCTCTGACTGTCCTCAATTCTTTTCATTCTTTTTTCTTTATTCTGCTCTGCGGTAGTTATTTCCACTATTTTATCTTCTAGGTCACGTATCCATTGTTCTGCCTCAGTTATTCTGCTATTGATTCCTTCTAGACAATTTTTAATTTTATTTATTGTGTTGTTCATCATTGTTTGTTTGCTCTTTAGTTCGTCTAGGTCCTTGTTAAAGATGTCTTTTATTTTCTCCATTGTATTTCCAAGATTTTGGATCATCTTTACGATCATTACTCTGAATTCTTTTTCAGGTAGCCTGGTTATTTCTCTTCTTTTATTTGGTCTTTGGGTTTTTACCTTGCTCCTTCATCTGCTGTGTTCTCTGTCTTCTTATTTTGCTTAACGTACTGCGTTTGGGGTCTCCTTTTCGCAGGCTGCAGGTTTGTAGTTCTTATTGTTTTTGTTGTCTGCCCCCAGTGGCTAAGGTTGGTTTAGTGGGTTGTGTAGGCTTCTTGGTGGAGGGGTCTGGTGCCTGTGTTCTGGGGATAAGGCTGGATCTTGTCTTTCTTGTGGGCAGGACTGCATCCAGTGGTGTGTTTTGGGGTATCTGTGAACTTATTATGATTTTAGGCAGCCTCTCTGCTAATGTGTGGGGTTGTTTTCCTATCTTGTTAGTTGTTTGGCATGGGGTGTCCAGCACCAGAGCTTGCTGGTTGTTGAGTGGAGGTGGGTCTTAGCATTGAGATGGAGATCTCTGGGAGAGCTAATTGATATTATGTGATGCTGGGAGGTCTCTGGTGGTCCAACGTCCTGAACTCTGCTCTCCTCTCAGAGGCTCAGGCCTGACATCCGTCCAGAGCACCAAGACTCTCTCAGCCACACGGCTTTGGGGAAGTCTGAGGTCTTTTGCCAGCATTCAGTATGTGTTCAGTAGGAGTTGTTCCACATGTAGATGTATTTTTGATGTATTTGTGGGGAGGAAGGTGATCTCCATGTCTTACTCCTCCACCATCTTTAAGATCCTCTCTGGAAATCTATTTCTGACCGGGGAGTCTGTACTCATTTGTTGCTCGGTGCTGCTTAATTACCGGAGAGTTTCTGTTGAGGATTTTTAGCCCTCTTTGAGTCCAGACCTTTCTGGTCATGTCTTACTCATCTAGCACTGGGGCCTTCCTGAACCAGTTCTGTTTTGCACAATGGGCAGCAAGCCAAAGGCTGAGTTGCTGAGGTTTGCCAAGGCAGCCATGCGAGGAGACTGGTGAACATGCCTCACACCCACCTCCCCAAAGCTAGGGCTGGCAGATTGGGGATAATAAATGAAGAAGCAGGCTGGTCTGAGGCATGGGGAGCATGGCCTATTTTTCTTTTTTGGCTGTGCTGCAGGGCTTGTGGGATCTTAGTTCCCTGACCAGGGATTGAACCTGGGCCCCGGCAAGTCCTAACCACTGGACCGCCAGGGAATTCCCTCATTCAGTAAGTCTTTATCAGGTATTTACTATGTAATAAGCTCTGTGCTAGATCCAGGAGATACAAAAGACCCAGTCTTCAAAGAGTCTCTAGGCTGCTGGAGGAGACACATAGATACACAGTGAGCCGGGTTCATATAAGCCAACCATGATTAGTGCTATAAGGGCTAAAATTATAGTGCCGTGTGGTTGGGAAGCTGAAGAGATAATGTCCAGCTTGGAGGGGGTAAAAGTATATCAGGAATGATAAAGAGGGATTTTTGAATATATTAATTGGAGACATCACTTGTGTAAGTTTTATTGATCTGTGCTTTCATGTGTGTGTACCCATGTGAGATACTTGCATCCCACACTGGGGATATGTACCTGGGGTCATGCATGAAGCAGCTGTTATAGAATGAGGATCATACATAAGTATGCACAGCATGAGATAAGTTTCAGAACAATTTCAAAATGTGACAAAATGCCTACTTATCAATTTCATCTGTATTTATATAAATATAAGAACCATATTACACAAACTGGGATTTATAGTTCTCAAATGATGATAAATATTCAAACTAAGTTGTTGAGTCTTTTTTGGAGCAAAAGTAGTCAACTCCTAGGAGGCTATTCCTTGTGTAAAACATCAAAGTTCTCATCAAGTACTAGTACTTTTGGAGTCATTATCAAGGAAATCATATTTATACCTATAACAAGGAAATCGAATAAAATGTCAGGAGAAAAAGCTTTGAAATGAGAATTTGATTTCTGACATCTTCCTATGTGCTTTAGCTTTCAGTTTAGTTTTTGATTAAAGGAGGAGGTCAAGGCTTTAAAAGATTATGTATTTATTTACATTCAAATACAAAGTCACATCCTCTCACATTGAGAGCACAGGCTGTGAACTTAGGCTGCCTGGGGTTTGGATTCCATGTTCGATTTTTACCAGAAGTGTGACTTTGGGAAGTTCTAACATCTCTAGGCCCCAGAATCTCTTCCTCTACAATGGAGGCGATAATGATAATGCCCTGTAAGTTGTTGAGAGAATGCGTATAAAGGGCTCGGCACCGTGCCTGGAATGTGCAAAGATATCAAGAAATGCTAGTTGCTATTATGACTGTCGTTGTTATGAAAGTAACTAATTTCCTCCAGCACAGCAAGCTCAACATTTAAAAGGTAGTAGTATTTATTAGTTATGAAGGATTTGTGAGTGGGGATATATGAGTATAAAACCCTGCCACCTTCCCGTATACATCCATATTTTGGATTATTTTGACTTCAAGTGGCTGCGGACAAACTCTGAGCTCACATGAGTTTTCTAGACTTTAGAAAGTAGTATCAGTCTTGGAACAACAGACAGCGGAGAGAATCACATTCTCTGCCTTTAGCCTCTGTCTTTAACGGATGCTAATATAAAACATCAATCATCTGAACCATCTTGGATGTGCACCACAGCTCAAGTCTCTCTTCCTCAATGATTATCTTTTAAACTAAATCTGTAAGAAGTAGTGGGTAAATAACATTTTTCCCTTTTTTTTTTTTTGGAAATTTCCACATATCAAACTTAGAGGAGTATAGCCAAACTATTTTTTTCCACATTACTTATTTTAACCAGGAGCCCTCAGAAAAGTTTGGGAAGAGCTTTCAGAGAAACATTTTTAATTGTTTTTAATTTATCTAAAAACAGGCTAAAAAGTTTAATTAACAGCCTCCAAGTAATAGTTGTACCATTTTTCCTCTGCTATCAGCCTTCACTTTTATTTACGATGGGTGTCCCCACGTCTCTTTTACACCAAAGTCCACTATCACTAATATTTCTGTGATATGTGAATAAACCTACATGTAAAGTTAGCACTTGCAATCAATGCAAATTAATGACTTTAAAAAAAAATTTCAATCAGGAAAAGCAGCTTTGTAGTTGAAAATCCCATGCTGGCCCTAGAGTGGGAGTTTTTCCAGCCTCTGCTTAAATCCAAAAAAATACTGCAATCTTCTGGCACAGGCCCACTGTAATGCTTTAAAAACAATTTAGCAACTGTCATTGCTGTAATTACAGTAACTAATTACCATCCTTAGCAAACAAATAGCTTAACATAATACGCAAGCCGAATCAATTTTGAAGAAATGCAAATTCCAAAAGTGAAAAAGGGCATTTTGGCAAACCTGAAAGAGAAGCAGGAAAATAATACACTTTGTTTTATCTGCACATAATTCCCAGGGAATATCATATCATAAATATTTGCATTCAGTTCTTATCAGGACATTTGCATTTGCTTCTTATCAGCGTGCAGACCGGACTCTGCCAGATAGAGAGAGGAGCGCCCCACCATGCACATATTTCTAATGAATCACGTCTCGGGCCCAGAGAATATTTTGGCTGGAACTTTATCACCCAGATGAATAGGTCATTTACTCTCCGAGTTGGTTCATCTTGGAATTGTCTTGAGATTTTGATGTGATTCACCCGACACGGCATTTATTTCTTTCTTTATTTTAGACAAACACTGGAGGCAGTTTATTACCGAACATTTCTTCCAAAGGCAGCTGTTCAAAGGACACTTCTCCCCTTGCCTGCCACCCCCTCCCCACCCACTCCCCAACTTCTGCAAAAATGAAATCATGTGTAAATAACACTGTTTCCAATTATTTCAGATTCGGTAATAGGCACGGCCATCTTTATTTTGCAGGAATCAATAAAGAGAGTAAAAGCACGACACAGGATAAATCAAGCCCTACTTGACCATCATTATTTCGAAATGTAGTGCCAAATCCTGTTGTAGTTCTCCAGAAGCACATTTGATTAGCAGCTGTTTCCTTGGTAAGGGGAGGCTGTGTTGATGGCTAGGAAGCCACCTTACTAATGAGACCATCAGATTCCTCTAAGGGTTTAGCCAGATAAATCCATTTCTCATCTTATTATAAGTAAAGTGCATCTTACCCATGAGCACACATAAGGTCAGTAAGCAAGCTGATAGCAGCTTCTCTCATACATGAATGATAATTTTGTCCTTTTTAACCCTTGAATTATCAGAATCCGGCACTCGCTGGCTTGCTGTGCCTGGACATAAAACACTCAAGCAGTCTATTTTGTTTTGGAGAGAGAAGCAGGAATATTATTCATATTGACTGGATCCTTTCTGTCGGTCTTGGCCGGTTAATTAAACTGGATTTGTATTTTAGTGCCTTGGTAACATGAGGTTCAAATAGGTAGGGGTATTATATCCTTATGGAAAGCAGAGCCGCGTTGGTATACAAGACTCAGGGCTGTGTAAGAGTTCTACAGGAGTGCTATTATTACACAATTTTCCCTGAAATTTTATCAGCTACTTGATATTATTGCACAAATTCTGAGGTCAAACTTCAAAGTAAAACTCTGGATGGGATCAACTGGAGTACTAGGATTTCAATTTCCAATTATAAATTAAAATATAGGTATAATGGAAAAATTTGTCTTTTATAATAGCGGCAAAAATGCATTTAATTGTACCTCATAGTGATTTTATTCATGAATATGGTCACTTCAACTTAATTTCACCCTTTGCCCAAGTAGAATTTCATTTTGGTTTATTTGTTTAACACAAAAGAGAACTTCTGGTTTATTATGATTCAAATGATTGACACATCTCTATTAGGATCCAGAAAATGTTATTTAAAATCTCATAAGTACGTAAACATCTCGTGAAACTTTATTCCCATAACAACAGAAGAACTTTCTGTCAAATTATTTGTTTTAATTATCGTTTTAAAAAATTCATAGTTTAAATTTTTTCCTAGATAGGCCTGTTAACATAAGGGTTCTTTTTTGTTTTTTGATTTCAACATAAATTATCTTGTTACAAAACATGTAGACACAATTACTCCTGTTGCTCTTAAGAATTTAAAAGTGTTTAAGCCTTAAATGAACATTTTATAAAAGTATCTTATGAAATTATTTCTTTAAGAATTTTTCAAATATTAAATGTGAGATGAAAATTTATATATAAACAAAAGGGTACAATTATGTGGCGTCTTGAAAGGAATTCACATGAAATTTTCAAAAAGCTTATTTCTTTTACCTAAGTTCAGCTCTTGTGTACATGTTTACTTTATGTGTTATGCTCTAAATCCAGGATGCATCATGTATTATATATAAAAAACGTAAAATCTCCTATTTAAAAAAACAAGAGCTAGAAAAGGAATAACACTAAAAACTATTTGTGGGATTCAATAATTCATCTGGAAAAGACATTACATCTATCTTTCATGTTTTATCATTGTTTTTAGCTTTTTCTTTGAGATGGGAAGAGCTTATAGTTAAGAGCCCATTATCAGGGTGAAGGATGCAGGAAATCCAAAATATTTATGTTTGTACATGGCACACGGACAAAAGACAGTTCTCAGGAAAAGGGCTTTCTGATTAAGTGATTCAAAACATTCTGGTGTATTTTAATAGCTTCTTCTATCCAAGAGATAACATCATCTTCATCCTTATCGCTATTCTGAAACTTATTTTAAACATTCTCCTGTGCTCTTCCAATTAGATACTCTGCTCTCTTGGCTTCCTGTGTCCTCACTGCAACTCATCTCATCTGTTTGCTTTCTCATTTTTGTCAGCAGGTTGGGTGTAAAAAGAGGCATTTAACAGGTAATTGAAGGGACATGGTTTCCAGAGTCAAATTCATCTACATGTCATTCAGCCACAGTCTCGCAGCGATAAAACATGGGTGTGTAAATCATCAACTTGCACTTTGCAAAAGCTTAAAGTATCGATGATTGATTGAATGGCATTACAGAGGGTGATCAAGAGGAATCTGCTCATTTCTAAGTGAGAATTGATAATGCCCAAACAGAAAATATAAAATCATGTCAACCACTTGGCCAAAATCTATTTAAGGGAAACACATGTACTGAGAAGTAGTTCACTATTATCTACACTTGCCCATCCCTCTGTCTAGAATACTTTTCTCCCAGATTTTTGTATTGCTGGTGCTTTCTCATCATTCGGGCTCAACTGAAATGGCCCCTGTTTAGAGAAGTCTTAAAGCTTTTCCTGACCATCCTAGCTAAAGTAATGGCCCTTCCCTCACATACATAGTTTATTTCTGGTTCTCGTTTTATGTATTTTTATTGCATTTACTCTTGGCCATAATTTATATACGTTTTATGTATGGATGATTTTATACTTTGCATCTGACTCCCTCCTAGTGAGGCCAGGAATTTTATACTTGTTCACTGTTATAATAACAATATAGAGAATATTTCTTGGTTCAAACTAAGCAATTGTTAATTGGTTTTTATTAAATAAATACATTTATTGAAATCCAGGTACTGGGGTCACCCTTTTAAAAATAATTTTCACAGCGATCCCATGAGATAGGTACTACGAATAAATCCGTTTTATAGATTAACATCTAAGACTTAGAGAAATTATCAGCGACACACAGCATAGGCACTGCAGCTGGGAATCAACGTCAAGTCAGCTCAGGGCTTCAAAGCTCCTATTCTTAATAACTCTCTGTTTTCCTATGTATAATGCTTCAATTAATTCTACTTTTATTGGATAAGTGTATGTTTTAGTACAACCTGGGACAGAGGTTGTCATTGGTATGGGGAAATTTAAAGAGAAAAAGACAAGTGATCTTTTTGCTGCTTTGTCCAAAAAAATATATTTTATTGACCTTTGAGTTCCCTCTCTTTTGAGCACTCAAATACTCAGCAGCACATGGAAACCCAGGTGACAGCTGTGACTCAAAACGTTCTTTTCCCTTCTGCACAAAGAATGGACATTGCAAATTTTCCTCTCAGGGAGGATAAGATAAAAGAGAATTAGAAGTGATATTATTCTTGAAGTATTCTGCAGACCAACAGACCAGACAGAGGATATGGATAAAGGTTTCCGAACGCAGATTACAAAACTGGCCTTGAAGAGAAGGGAAAATACACCCGTCGGAATGTCTGCTGAAGTCTTATTCTACCAAAGGCAGGGCATCTGATAAATTCTAGACTTGCTGACAGCTCAGAAAGATGAAGAAGCAAGGAAAGAAAACAATATTCTGGACCAAATTATGAAAGAACTGTTTGTGATAGAGACGTGATAGGGACTTTTGTAGGAAGTAGTCAAATCATTTGAGATACTAAATAAAAAAATCATAGGAGACACTCAATACTATATCTTAGGCTTTAGGAAATACATTGCCTAGAGTTTATAACAAGGGCAAGCCTTGTTGCATGGTCAGGAAAGTCAAAAGTTCATGTGGCTCTAGAGGAATCTTTGAAAAGTAGAATTTGTAACAACTTAACACAAACGAGCATAATTACGTGATAGCTAAAGTTAACAATGCAGCCAAAAAGAAGCCCTCTGATAAAGTCATCTAGTAGAAGGGCATCTACAAAAATGGAGGGAGGCCTTGGCCCAGATGCACACGGGAGTAGGAAGTGCATCTGGAGAAGAGTATCAGGAAAGCTAAAGTCCAGGGTGAAAAGTAAGTTTCAATAAGAGTTGCATACAACCCAAAGGCCTTCTTGCCCTCTGTAGAGCAAGGAGAATATGAAAAAGATAAGTGCGTCTGTAAGTGCTCCAATAGACATATGCCCAAGGTAATAGAGAAATTATTTAGACCCTACTTTGATTATATGTTTTCCAGCAAGCAAGACCATCTTCAAGCTCGACTAGTCAGAACAAAGATCATTAAGAGGATGTAGAGGCCCAGGTTAGATGAGCAAATAAATTGTAAAGAAAAATCCATTAGCTGTATGTGGGTAAAGTCTCAGAGGAATTAAATTGTAAGGTACTGGAAGATCATGCAGAGAACACAAGTGTTAGTCTGGTGCTCTTTTAGAAATCATGGCGGTAGAGAGACTTACCAAAGCACTGTACATGGGTATATGACATGCTTTTAAAAAGGGGCAAATGGTGGAATTTCTAAAATTTTTTGTTCAGTAAAATACTACCAAAACCTGGTAATGTTTTTGGAATAAACGATCATATCTGTGGTTTATTAACACCTATTTTTAAAAAAGTATTGATACTTGAAGCAAATATTGACTCATTGATACTATCCGATTAATTTCCTTCTAAAATGAAGCAACTGGAGTGATAGAGAAATGGCATAGTAACGGCATCTTTGATTTCAGAAGGCATTTATTGGACAAAATAATTCATGGACGTTTGGGTAAGATGGAAAATATGACTTGGATTGGTTTATCCTAGTGGTGCTTTATCCTACACAAAGGGTTTTGAAATTTTGATTTAATCAGTGGTCTTGATTGATATACTACATTTTAGTTTAACTATGGTGAAAATGTGTGTTTACTACATTTGCAGATGGCATGAAGTTGAGTATAATGGCCTGTGCTTCAGAGAGGAATTGTTGGACTGCCCAGTTGCTCATCTCTAAGATTCTGTGATTTGGTGTGTGGTCTCATGTCCTCCTGTACCTTCGTGCCCTTATAACCACAGATTACTCTGGAGGCAGCTATCTAGACACTAGCGTCAAGCCTGCACATGCTCAAGGATGCTGCAATTTGTGAACGCTCAGTGGAATGTACCACAGAAGGTGACTCGTTGGCTTTTTAGTGCCATTCGGGTTGTTGACTGGAACAGTAGAACTTTTGTTTGGATCATCCTTAGTTGAGAAGTGTTTGTTTATCATTCTTTTTCTCATTCCCCTACTTCCATTCCTCCCTGTATCTGATGCTGTTGGTACTCCACCAAAATGTCCTTTATTGGGCTGGTGCATCCTTCCCCCACCGGCTGGAAGTGTTGGCTGGGTAAGCTTACAGCTGCTTCTTCCTCCAGAATATTGTTCCCTGCTGGAAAGAACCACCCCAAACAGAGATGCCTGGGAGCTGGAGCCCCACATCCCGGGGTAGGCCAAAGCCATAGACGGAGTGATATGGGGTTACAAGAAACTGAGACCTGGCCTCAGAATGTGTGTGTGACTCATGCCCTAGAGCTCCCTGAGGGGTCAGGCTGAGGCTAGACTCCAGCGGAGACCCCCTCTCTGATTAGCTCCTTCTTATCTGCTACCTTGCCTCCCTCACCCCTTTCGCCTGCACAAGAATTCCTGTCTCAGCCTCGGCCTCCAGGGAACCCAACGTAAAACATCCCACTTTCTCTCTTTGCCATTTTCCTACTTTCTTTCTCTTTCCCACTTTCATCATGGCAAATAAGATTAAACCATGATGAGGTGTAGTCCTCTCTATAACCTCAAAGAAGACTTCAAACTTTCAAATTGGCATTTGCCTCAGTTAACATTATTTCTGGGTTTGGTTTCAAGACTACTGCATCAGAATCTCCTGGGAAGCTTATTGGGATGCAGATTCTTGGGCCCCACTTCAGACTGGCTGAATCAGAGACTCTAGAGTGAGGCCCTAGAATCTGCAGTTTATCAAGTTCCTCAGATGCTTCTATGTAGAAAAGAATATGAAAGTCTTTTAGGTAGACTATAGTTATACTGTTGCCAAAGTTGTGGGTTTGATCCACTTGGAGGCCACTTAGCTAAGCATTAAAAAAATCTAATATAAACAGAACTTTTCCAAGTCCATGAACTGTGCTCTAACTTTGCCAGGCGTCTCGGAACATATATTAGTAAAATCTTCTCATATGTACATGTACAGTGTTCAAGCTCAATGTCACCTCAACTTTGGGGCAAAAAGCACATCAAGGCTCTGTTGTGGAGCTTCTTCAAATACCAAGGGTCTGAAATTTAACACAGATGCTCATCATCTTGATAGAGGTTTCTAGGTGCTACCCTGGGGGGTGTTAGTCACTTGTTTTTCTGCTGATGTTCCTTTGGTGACAAAGAGACAGGGTACAACTACTGGACACAGCAAAACTATGGTAGTCAGCATCTCACTAACAGGAAAGAAACAGTTAAACAGAATTCCTGCTTTCTGGCAGTAAACATCTTCAATCTAGTAACTTGTACAGATGCTGTTAGCCTAACTAACCCTACGGTGATAAGGGGGTGGGTATTTGCTACTTTTTCTGTTCTTTGAAGGTAAAGGTTAGATGTGGAGCTTCAACATCTGCCTTGTCACGCTTTCCCATCCAGTGATGGTATCTGAGAGTAAAGCTGCCTGCATGGCATTGCCTCGTGGCTCTTGGGAGGAAGGAAGAACCACAAACAACGTATCCTATAGGGGAAATATTTGTTATCTCTAACCAAGCTACGATTTCTGAGCACCCCACGCTTGCCACTCCTCCATCAGGCCAGTTGCAAAGTCTAAACTCTCACATCGGGCCACACACCAGGCATGTCATTCCACATGCCATCTGGGCTCTGCCTGCACTGTGGTTGTTGGAAGAGCCCCCTTTATAAGCCGGTTGAGGTTACTCTGGCGTTACCATTGGTAAGTCAGCATCACACCCAGGTGAGAAAATTAGACTGAGTTAGGCATCAGTGAACGCTAGAAAATAGTGTTCAGTGCAGTAAAGACAATATCCCCAATGACATGGTGGCTTTAGAGAACTCAAACAGATTGGTTCTTTCAGGAGAAAAAAAAAGCATGCCTCTGGGCTCTGCAACCTCCAAAATTCACAGCTTCGAAGGGTATGGAATCGTTAATATGAGAAGCTGAAGCAGGACAAGAATAATTTCCAGAGCTCTGCTTCCAGCTCCCTGATGCCTCTCCACCTGAGTGAGCCATCCGAGCCCTGCACGGTGATCTTGCCATCTGTCACATCCCTCTGGGAAGCAGCTGGCCTTTTGCACAAGTTTCTTACTGGAGGGGAAGTTTGGCAGCTCTCAGGACCTTCTGAACCCACCTGAGGAGAGTTTGTGGAGACCCACAGAAGAAAGTGTTTAAAGAATAAGAAGAAAAGAAGACAGAGAAGTGAAAAAGATGTGCCTTCTCTCTTTCCTTGAGTTATGCCCCTTCCATTTCTGACTTACTTCCACGAGGCAAAGAAGGGGAAACAGAGATCACAGAGACAATGAGAATACAAGTATTCGGCCATACATTCTAGTTTTTCTTCCTCACAAAAATATATAAGCCAGGTGTCCAAACAGATGCAGTTCTAGAAATGAATAGGTAGCTATATAAACATACAGTTAGAAGATTATTTAGATAAGATCTAACACTGCTTGAGGAGAAAATGGTGAGTGTGTGAATTCACAAGTGTGAAAAAGTGTGTGCACATGTGTGTGAACGTATGTGTGTGCATGTCTGTGCTTTGCAGGCATGCAAGTGTGTATGTGTGCATGTTTGTGCAAGTGTGTATATGTGTGAGCTTGGGAGTGTGTATGTTCCACTTAAAACCGAACATATTTATTTAACAGGGGAGGGCAGTTAGCCATCCATGATCCAAAATTCTTTCTGTTCATATTTCTAATGGAAACTACAAACATTTTTTTTTAGGTTTAAATGGGATAGGTTTCACTTACGACCTCCCTTGTCTCAGGGGATCTCCATCACTGAGAGTTGAAACTCCGTGCCTGGTATTCATGGTCCTGAATGACCTTTCCAGTCATTCTCCTTCTCTCTAATATCTATCCTCCAAAGACCAGAATTGTTCACTCTCCCTGCACACACCATGCCTCTATGATATTGCCTATTTTCTATTCCTTGCTCAGAATGATTTCTATATTAGTTAGTGTAATGCCGGTGGCTTCAATGAGTAAGTCCCTAAAATGTCAGTGGCTTAGCAGAATAAAAGTTTATGTTTTGTATAAATACAAAGCAGTGTTTATAAAGCAGTATTTATGTAGGTATTCTGGTCAGCAAGAAGAAAGAGAACGTGGGAAAAACAAACCTGCGTCTACACTGCCTTGGCAACGGAGGGACCCACGTCACTTTCCCTCAGATTCCACTGCTGAGAATTAGTCGTGGCAGAGGGGCTGAGAAATGGTGGCTGGTTGGGTAGCTCCTCACAAATGACTGCTCTGCTACAGAAGTGGGGTCACCTATACTGGTGGACAACTGTCTTTGTAAAATGACCGGTCAAAGATTTCCAATGGTCTCCAGTTGGAAGCAATTTCTCCATTTTCTCTCATCGCCAAACACTATTGTTTATGTTTCTTATAATAAGCATTATGTTATTAGTATCATTTTTACTATCATTGTTAGTTTTATTTGTTACTGCTACTGTTATTACTATCGTTATCACTATCCTTTGTTTTGGAGTATAGCACAAAGTGGGAAGTAGTAATCAAGAGTACACAGGCTTTGGATCGGGTAAGACGGGGTTTGAATCCTAGCTCCATGATTTGGCTCTGAACCCTTGGTGATTTAGTTAACATCTCAAAGGTTCTGAATTGTTGTATCTGCAGATGATAACACATACCTCCTAGGACTGCTGTAAAAATTAAATAAAATCAGGCATGTAAAATACTTAACAAAATGCCTGGCATATAGGAAGGGATTATTTGACAGTGACTAGTTATGAGCTCTGTCTCCCCAGTAAATTATATATTTACTGAAAATAGAAGAATCTTTGTAGATTTCCATCACCGGGTACAGGGCCTGACACATGAAAAGGGTCCAGTAATGCTGAAGTGATTTATAAGAGCTTGTCTGGCTTTTGCAATAAAAGTATAAATAGAATCAAAACAAATTCATTTTTTCTGTTCTATTTTCTCTACATGGAATTAATAGCCATCTATTGTAATTGGCCTCTCACTTACCTATAAAGCTGAAAAGCACTGGGAGAGATGGTTTTACTGATGCTTCTGTGATGAAGCAACTTGATGTTTAATCCATGGGTCTCCTGGAAGTATGAGTCTCTAGGTTTCCTCGGTTTCCCAGTCCAGTTCTTTATCATCCAATGCCAGGCAGGTCTTTCTTAGGTAAGGACTACAGTTCCCCTACATTGTTCAAGGTTATTTCCTACATGAAAACCTTTTGTTGAATGCAGAAATTAAATCAGACTTTGGTTTCTGCTGTTTAGATTTTTTAAATCATTTAAATTTTCTTTACAGGATGTATCTTTTTAAATTTAAATACTTTTATCCTTCCTCCCAGCACTCACTTTCTTTTTCAGAAATGGTATTGCAAACTGGATATATGCTGTAATAAAGGTCTGTCTAATAGTTCTCTATAGAAAGGACACCATCTCCCACTGTTGACAGTCATGGCTTCTTAAATGAAGAAAGACTCTCTCCAGTTCAGATATGAGAGTTGGTCCAAACCAGAAGCAGAGGCATAGGGTCAGCCTGTGTGTCCCCCAGGCTGTAAGTTTCAAGATGTAACGTTTTGCTCCCTTTTGCTTGCCAATGTAGCCGTAAGGCCCTGCGCATATTAGGTGGTGTATATCTATGATACTGGTTGAACAAATAAACAGATTATTTAATTAAACAATAAATCAACCAACCAAACTGGCTGGTGGCAGGAGGTGGTGGCTGGTCTCTAAATAAGATGAAACTATTCATAGTTCTCTTTTTTCCTATCTTATTAAGCAATTTGAGATTTTTCTTCTCCTAGCATCATTGCCAAAACAAATAGAATCATTCCTTATGTTTATAGGTTCTGTAGCTGACTTTACATACTTTTGGCTGTTCTAAAACTTTTCTGAGCATTTCAATTCTCTTTGTCCTCTAGGAACTTGGGGACAAAGTGAACCACAAATAGTCTCTGCTTCCTGTCCCCACCCCCCATTTTCCCCACTCACACGATCTCCATATATTCGTCATCAGCAAGGAATCTAACAGGCACTTAGGATGGTGAAGATGGCAACAGTTCAGAGACACCCTGGAGAATGACAGGCCTATTAAACGAATATCCCAACTGTACTTCCAGATTGATATGGTCTGGGGAGAAATCTTTTAGAGTAACCCTTTACAGGGATATCCAGTTTACAGAGTGCTTGCATGTACCTTATCTCATTTGATAATGAGATTAGGATCACATGGTCAGGAAATCAAGAACACGGTCCTTACAGCCTGCCCTTCTGATTCCAAGTTAGAGCTGCTAGAAGATCTGCCTTTGCTCCTTATAATGACTGTGTTTCTGCCGGAAGCCAATTGAGTATTCTACCCTCACTTATTTTCTGCACGTGTAAAACTCACCCAAAGGAGTTGAAGTCCTACAAGCCTTCATTCATTGATTCTCATTTCCAACAGCTATTTATTAAGTACCCTTTACATTCTAGGCACTGTACTAAGTGGTAGGATACAACGCTGAAGAGCACAGACACAGTCATGGCCCTCTCAGGGCTCACAGTGCCCTGGAAAGTGAGGCGTGGGATACAGAAAATGAAAAGCTCGGATTCTGCCCGTGCACTGCGGAAGCAGCCTCTGCAGTTCCACTTAAACCCATCACGAATAAGCGATCCATAGACCATACCTAAACGTTTTCGGCTGCCAGGTTGTGCCTAGGACTCTGAAACTGTCATTTCGGTTGCTAAGTAATGGCTTGTGGAACTGTGGAACTATCATTTCAACTGCTAAATAAGTTGCTTCTAAACTGTTTGTGTAATGGGAATAGTATGTGTTTGTGTGCGTATTTACCGAACTAAACTGATGTAGTTAAAAAAAAAACCCTCAGATTCTAACATAGTGTGATAAGTGTTAAAATAGGGAATTTTCTGGGGGCTCAGGCAGTACACAGTAATAGCTTGTATGTAGTCACTGTTTTCCCACACACCAGGTTCTGTTCAAGGGGCTTCTCTTGGATTAACTTATTTAATCTTCAGGACAACCATGTAAGATGAAAACTGCTATTATCCACATTTTTTTTTTTTTTTTTCCCGACAGGGATTCCAAAGAACAGAGAGGTTAAGCAAATTTCCTAAGAAACTCGCTCCAGAGTATATATCCTAACCACTGCATTGTAAGACACAACTAAGAGACTGGGAAATTCTTTGAGAAAGTGCATATAAATTATGCCTCAGTTTTCTTGTGTATAAAACGGAGACAAAGGGAATTTCTACCTCCGAGGTTTGCTTCAAACAATAAATGAGATAATATATGTGAAGTCAATAATATAATACATCTAGTCACTGTAAGTAGTTAGTAACATTCTTATTATAATTATTATTAATAAAACAAAAAAGGGAAGTTGATAATTAGTCAAGCAAAGTGAAATGAGGTGACAAAGCGTATCCTTAGGGAGGAAATGGCCTGTGTGAAGGTTCAGAGGTGAAGGAAAGGATAAGATCAGATTCAGATATTTGGTCTGATATATTTTGACCCTTTCTGTAGTCCGGCATTTTTTTTTTTCTTGGCTATATAAATGCTTTTGTCTTTGCCAACTGGGTAATTTGCTGCCTTGATGACAAAAGCCAGAAAAAGTTTTTAGCATAGAATTACCAGTGAGTTGATACAAATTTAGTCTCTACTTGTGAGGGGTGATGATGAACAAACTTTACAGTTTATGTAACATCTCTACAAACAGTTCCTCATCCACATCTTCATCAGCATCTCTAAAGGTCATTGTTATTAACATCAATATCAATTAGAGCTGCAGAAAATAACTTGACCACACCTGGACCTCTCTCACACATAAGGTTGCCTCACTTGACTCTGAACTCTCATGTCTCTCTGCAGCCTTACTTACATTGTTAGAGGTAAACTTGTTGAAAAGCTACCGTAGATTTCCAGTTTAACATGGCAGATTGACCACGTGTGTATTCACACTTCCTCTACGAACCTCATTAAGTGGCAGGAAAGCTATGGAAACACAAGGGAAAGAGATTGTGAGAGGAAATGAGAGTAGACGGTTCATGTCAAAAAAGCTGGAATTTGGAAAGCAGTTAAGTAAATGGTAAGAGACCGTGTTGAACAGAAAAAGTTGACAGCTAAGCGTGTGGAGGGGTAGCACGGAACATCCAGAGGGGACAGCATAGCTCACTGTTTCCTGAGAGTCAGGAGTTGTAGGTAGTATGTACCCCTCAAGGGAAGAGGAGAGGTATGAGTCCAGTAATGGTGTGGTTGCCTGCTTTTAAACGAGGTGATGAGACTTTTTATACTCCCTCCTCCACCCAGGCTGAAGACTGGGGCTTTGGTTTCAGGAGATGCACGATAGAGTCTGGTGTCTGCACCAACAGGCAAAGCAGAGGTAGGGGTAGGTGCTACATGGAAACAGGGGAATTCAGTGAAAGTTTTATACTAAACAAAGAAGTCCCCATGCCTCTTTTCCATTTTTACCCCCCAGAGCACAGGAAGTCCCTCTTTGCCCACTGACACAGGAGAGGGAAGGATTTCTTTCTGAGGAAACGGACCCACTCAAGGTTTACAAGAATGGACATTTAAGATTTCCCTGGAACACTGGCAGTCTGGTGAATGCCTTCCACCCAACTCCCTTTACCGAAGCCCCACTATTTGACAAATCCCACGCACGAACACAGATACAGTCCAACCAGCATTGTACTACTTTGCTGAAGTTGAAGTGGACCCAAAAGATTACCTGAGTTTTGAGATAACACTCTAACGTAAAGACAGCGACTGAAACAAACAGGAAACAGGAAGCCGGGGATAAAGAGACCAT
Organism: Neophocaena asiaeorientalis asiaeorientalis; assembly: GCF_003031525.2. NCBI lineage: Eukaryota > Metazoa > Chordata > Mammalia > Artiodactyla > Phocoenidae > Neophocaena > Neophocaena asiaeorientalis. Next base: position 3,215,410 of record NW_020174375.1, on the reverse strand, counting down.
ACAGGGAGCTAACAAAATCTCAAAGAAACTATGTTTACTATCCCAAGAGAGATAAGAGAAGATACTACATTCATGAAAATGAAATCAGTATAAAGTAAAAAAAAAAGTAAAAAGTGATTCAGTATTAGAGTATAAAAGAGAGTTTTTGGAAATTAAAACAAATATGAAATAGATATTAAAATTCAACATAAGGGTTGACTAATATACTTGAGCAAACCTTCTAGAAGAAGTAACAAAAAGTCAAATATATAAATATATAGGAAAGAAGGACAAGAAAGTTCATTCTAGCAGTTCCAATATCCAAAAAACAGAAGTTACTGCAAAAGGTAACAAAGGAAATAGAGGGAAAGAAATTATCATATAAATGTACAAGGAACTTTGCCAGGACCAAAGGATAATAATTTCTAGACCTAAAAGTCTTACCAAGTGAAATGCCCACCATGGCACGGACCCATAAAAATGCAAAATGTCCAGGACCATTTATGACATTCAGACCAGCAGAGATAAAAAGCAAATCCTAACAGATTCCGGAGAGAAATACACAAATGAATAGGTCACATGGTCACACATAAGGAAAGCAGCAGGGATAGAAATGATTTTAGGCTTTTCAGCAACAGACCTGGAAGCTTACTGACAAAATTCTGTGACAGCCACTGTCAGTCAAAACCCGTGTCAACTGGTGTGTTCACGTAATGAACTCAAATGCAGCTGCAAGCCTTACAGCTTGGTCATAGTTGGTGTTATTGCCATTGAAGGGGGATTTTTGTGCCTTTTTTCTGTGGACATTTCGTTGAGGATCCAGAATGAGCACTTTTTTGGACATGAGTGAGTTGGCTTGTAGTGTGGGTGTAACCAGTGCACCGCATTGCACAGACTTTTCAGAGGGACATCAAAGAAATGGATACAGTAAACACAAGACTTGGCCTTTTTACTTGCATCTTTCGCATATTGAAGGGATGCAATTCATGATGCATCCTATACATCTTAATTGTGTTCTCTCTTTTCCCTAACTCTGCAGCTCTGGAGCTGCTTAAACACCAAACTTTAAAAATTCTCCCCAAAACCCAGTCCAGGAAGGCTCTCTGTGTTACACCTCTGGTTGCTTTTCCTCCTCAAGTCTTTATACTGTAGATCAGTTTAAGTCCCTTGGCTTAATTTCCTGTCTAGGTTTTCAGTAACAGAGGAGAACCCAATAACTGACTCAGTAGGGAATTTGTCTTCCATTTTTCTCTTCTTTAGAATCCCATAACTTTTTACCCATGTTCTTGATGTAGCCTCATAACAACGTGGTAAGAATAGACCAGGCCTTAGAAAACAAGGGCAAATTTAGCTGATCCTCAAAAGACAAAATTATTTCTGGAAAAGAGAGAAGTATACCTGTAAGCTGAGAACACTCACACGTGAACAAGTTTTATTGTTGATAGGTAGGGAAAAGTTTTCCTTTGAGGTTCTAGAAGTGCTGTAATTTTTATATCGGCTCAGGCGTTTGTATACACAGGAAACCCCAGCTCTACCGTTGTCAGCAGTGCTACCCATCGTCCTATTTTCTGCCGTCTGAAACAATGAAAGAAAGCTCTTTACATCCAGAAAATATACTGATTGAAATATCATCTTTGGGAAGTCTGTTCTAAACACACTAATTGATATTGTTTGAGGAAGTGTAGGTATCTGTCATGAAAACCATTTTAACGGCCAGCTTGTTTTCTTCTTTAGTTTGCTTAACTTGGCAACATGTTAACTTTCCTCTTAGAAAACCTCCTATTTTGATTTATGAATGTTTTCAAATTTTTAAGATTCTCCAAACCGTTGTTTCACCTGTAAGTAGAGAGATAGCTTGTTTGGCTAACTGCCTTGCATGACTCTGTGCCAAGCAATGAATAATGCCATGTTCAATATTCTAAATTTGTGTTCCAAATTCTGAATTTCCAATGAGCTGCATGGAACTCTACTGATAACTGACTGATTTTCCCTGCAAGGATTGTCTTATTTTAAACTTCAAATTTAGTTGCCTTACTTTATTCAAGGCAGTTTTGAATGGATTTTAAAGTGAGGATGAAGACTATTCATACTTTCTAAACCTAGAAGGCAGAAGAAGGGAGCTAACGAAGGCGGGCCTCTTATCTAAGAGGACTGCAGGTCTTAACAGTAGCACACAGGGAAGGGTCTTTCTTTTGCAATGGTGCTAGCCAACCTTTAATAGAAACCTCAGATACAAAGTATTACCAGAGTTGCTAGTATTCACCCCAAAGGATTTCTCCGTGTTTAAAAATATAAACATATTTATGTTCATGGAACCAGAGCTGAGGAAACAATAATAAGTCATACGAGTGATTAGGTATTCCTTCAGCACTAAAGTAGGCTGATTGGGAATTTTAAAATTTGGATGAACTTAAAAATATTATTTGCCCATTTTGTCTTCCTCTGCACATTTTTTCTAGGCCATAAGGACCAGGATAACATGAGAAAGCTTTTCTTAGAGCCTGTCCAGCATAACGGGAAAGAAGCATTGCCAACAGTCACCTCTCAGAGAATGGTTGTGAGTAGTCCAAACCAATTTTGTGAACTTAAGCATCGTTATTTTTCCTGTCTTTTTTGTTTCCAGGAAACAAGTCAAGGCAGTACCTAACTGGACCTGAGCTTGCATAGATTATCGAGCTTACTTAGGTAGTGTAGGTGGTTTGAGCGTGAGTGCTTGGATGATTCGTGCAACTTTCTAGACTGACCTGGGTTGACCAGATTAGCACACACTACCCCACGTCTCTTTAGCTTTGTAAGTCTGTCAAGACATTAACAACAAAGACTTTATTTCCCTAATTCATGTTTAAAATATATTCAATATCTTTAGGCAGTGGTTTTGTATACTACATATTTTGACTTAAAGGTATAAGAGATGGATTTATATTGGATTTAGGGACCACTGCTATGGGAGAAATGGTCATGCTAATGTCTTTTCTGGAAAAGACAGGTCCAGTCTCTTTGTGGCTGGCACTGTGATTGAACAGGCAGGATTCTTTCATTGTCTGTGGTAAAATCAGACTGGTAGTTGATATTAGTACATTATGGGAGGGACAAAACAAAACCGATGATAAAATTTCCAATCAATACTGAACTAGGAGAAAAATACAATGCCGGGCAGCCAGGATAGCAGTCAAATTCTGCCCACCGGGATTAGAAGTGTGTTAGCATTGGCATGCATTTTGAGTGAAGCGTCCTCTTGAGAAGCTTTTTTGTCCTTAGCTAATTAGGTGGGTGTGCTTAGTGTTGCTTCCTCTAGTAAGGGCAGGAAAAAAAGTAGAAAAGCCAACTAATGGGGTCAGGTGACCACTTCACATTTGGTTCTGACCTAGAATGAGGAGAACGTGTTCAAGACTGATGGATGTATATGCAGATTCTGCCATGAACCTGCTGGATGGGGGTCGGAGTTGCCAACTTTCCTTTACCCTTTATTTTGAGAACGATCTTATGTAAAACACAGACTCGTTAAATATAAGAATGAGTTTAAAAAAGATAAAGGAATAGCTTGTGTTAACATCACCTTTGCCCACTTCCACCCAAGAATGGCTCATTGAGGGGAATTATATGGTTTGTCCCAGAAATGTCAAAGTGCTTTGAGTGGTAGAAGTAAAAGTAGTGACACCTGCGGGCGGTTGGGGGGATCCATTCCTCCAGTCCGGGGATGGGAGATGCTATGACAAAGGCCAGTGGCACAAAGAACCTCAGGGAATGGTGTAAGAAACGGAGCCAATTGTCAGGAAGGCAGATCTCTGAGAGTCCATCTAGAATGGCGGTGATTAAGTCAGAGAGCATCGGCAAATGTTCACCTGTGTGACATGTGACACAGACCAAGAAATATCAGGCCTGCCGTAACCATGGGTAAAAGAAGCTGCTTCTTATCCAGTTTCCTGGCACTGCGTATGTCCAATAGATTTGCATGGTACAAAATGAGTAGCGATGGGTGGCCTGATGACTAAGATTGAAATTCTCCTCAGTCCAGTGGTTGTGGGCTTGAAGCAGACACAATTTGATTCAGAGAAAAAAAAAAAAAAAGTGACGCCCTTAAACTCTGATGTTTCAGGCTTAAATTCACACATGTCTTGGAGGTGAGAAGTACAAAGCACCTAGTTCAGCGCATGGCTAATGACAGGCAATCATTATTCCTTCAGTACATGTTTATTGGTAGCTACCCTGTGCCAGACCCCATGCTAGATGTCAGGCATAGCAAGGGGTAATAATAAGATGTAGCCCCTCTGCTTGTGGAGGTTACCTAGAGGGAGAGGGACATATTAGATGACTAAATACCCAACTGATTTTTAGTTTCATGAAGGGAGCCGGTCTCAGGACAAACCTGACTCATAGATGAGGTCACAGCCAAGGGAACTGAAGAGAGGTAGAGCCAGAGGCCTGATGACACCATGAAAGTTTTGATTAAATCCCCTGGATTTCCAGCTACAGGAGGGAAGAGGTTTTCCTACACACACACACACACACACACACACACTCACTCATTCACTCACTCACTCACTCTCCTTTTCTTTATTTAAGCCAGCTAAAGAGTTCTGACACTTGAAACCAGATGAATTCTATACCAAGAGAAAAAGAAAATAAGAGAATGCCAGATGTATATCAGATTTAGGGATGGTAAATTAGAAAAATAAATAAATCAGTAACAGGAAATGTAAGCATGTTCCCATAGCCCAAAGACCAGAAAGGGAAGTTGCTCAAAACAAACAAACAAACAAAAAATAAACAAACAAAAAAAGAGGCCCAGTGCCTTTCACATAGCAGGCATGCAATAAACATTGTTTCCATTGAATACAGAGTTCAATTTACCAATATTGGAAATCTGCTGCTATAGTAAAAAGGATACTTTTTCACCCAGTTTTATTGAGAAGTAATTGACATACATTGCTGTAGAAGCTTAATGTGTACAGCGTGATGATTTAATTTACATATATTGTGAAATGATTATCACAATAGGGTCAGCTAATATCCGTCATCTCATATAGATACAATATAAAAAAAAGAAAAGAAGAAAATAGTTTTCTCCTTGTGATGAGAACTCTAAGAACATACTCTCTTAACTTTCCTAGATCTCATACAGCAGTATTAACTATAGTCATTGTGTTGTACATTTATTCCCTAATATTTGTTTATCTTATAACTGGAAGTTTGCACATTTTGACCACCTTCCTCCAATTCCCCTTCTCCACAGTCCCTCCTCTGGTACCCACATGTCTGCTCTCTTTTTCTATGAGTTTGTTTTATTTTTTTGAAGATTCCATGTATAAGTAAGATCATACGGTATTTGTCTTTCGCTGTGTGATTTATCTCACTAGGCATACTGCCTTCAAGCTTCATCCATGTTGTCACAAATTGTAGGATTTAAGAAGACACTTTTAAGGAAGATGAGGTGACTGCTACAGGAAACTCTCAGTCTTTAAGCATTCGTAGAAAAGAGAAAGGGGCAACCATAGCCCAGAAGGAAAACAACAGAGAACAGTCTGTAAGAATTCCATTATACTATAGAACAAAACTCTAAGATGCTGGGGTTTGTGAAAACTGCTAAGATCCATAATAAGGAGTTTCCAGGGGGTTTCCCTGGTGGCGCAGTGGTTGAGAGTCCGCCTGCCAATGCAGGGGACACGGGTTCGTGCCCCGGTCTGGGAAGATCCCACAGGCTGCTGAGCGGCTGGGCCCGTGAGCCATGGCCGCTGAGCCTGCACATCCAGAGCCTGTGCTCTGCAACGGGAGAGGCCACAACAGTGAGAGGCCTGCGTACCACAAAAAAAAAAAAAAAAAAAAGAAAAAAGGAGTTTCCAAAAGTATGGAATAAACTCTCCGAACTGACCTCTGCCTAATGGCATGCCAGATTAACGGACACACTTCATCCTGTTTTTAAAACATCCTTGATAAAGACTGCAGGCCACTAGGCTCATGGTTCCTGAGCTCTTTCTAGAATGCCTGTGAGTACCAGGCAAAACCTGCCGTTGGAGCTATATATATCCCAAGGCTCAATTGTTTTTCTCCTCAATTTATGCCAGTTTTATATGTTGTGATAGTTAAATATTATACAAATTCATGAAATGACTGGGAAAGGGTTTTTTTTTTAAAGAAATTACTACTAAATTAAATGTTTTAGAAAGGCTATAAAAATGAGTGGCTAAAAAATAATAATTAAAAATTACATTATAATTAAAAGAGATTGGGAAAAAGGTGAAAATTTGGAAGATTACTACATTCAGATGATTTTGCTAGTGCTCTAAATTTTTATCGCACTTTAAGGAAACAAAAGTGGAAGATTGTAGCCTACATTTTAGATGTATGGTACATGCAAAAAAGTAGTGCAGAACTCCAAACAAGGGATTCACACTCAAAGAATAAGCCTCACCTTGTATGGAAGAAATGGTGAAACAATGTACACCTAGAGAGTTTAAGTGTAAAACACACACTTAATCCATCAACTACTACAGCTGAGTCACATTAATTAAGGGGTTTCTACACTATATTCAGAGTAAAAGCAATGAGAAGGAGCCAGTCTTCTCTACAGGACAGTTTGTGTTAGGAAAACTGGTGAAGTGGACAGAAGCCCTACCCAGCTCTATTTCTGTTCTATCTCTCTGTCAAGAACAGTGAGCGCTCTGTGCACAAAAGTAAGAGAGCAAATCCTAGTGAAGAGGGGGTTAAACGAACAATGCAATGGGAAAAGTATGCCAAGATGTTTTAAAAGTTCAGCTCTCTGGCTTTAATGAATTCATCCTAAGGGTTTCAAGAGGAGTTCTTGTTGAACATTAGAGGATAATGAAAAATGGAAGAAATGATAGAGGACTTGTTCCAAGTTTCCAAAAGGGAAGAATTTGGATTCTACATATTAAAGATCAGTACATTTGATTCTATGCCTAGGAAAACACTGGAATCAATTATTTAATATATTATGTATGATAATTTAGAAACAAAATCAGTGATCATTTAGAAATCACACGAAAACAACCTCACGTCCTCCCTCTTAATGTTGTGATTTTTTAATATGACTCTGAAACACAGGAAATGTTCAGGGAAACTCTAGTATATCTCTCATGATGTTCTGGTGGACAAAATGAGGCAATACGCTAATATGGCTAGAAGGAGCTGACGTGGATGGAAGGGCTGTATTCAGAGCAGAGGAGCCAGAGAATGAGTGTCAGCCTGAAGAGAGGTCTACAGTGGTGCAGTTGGGTTTTCCTCTTTGTCTTGTCCTAGCTGACTTTATTATCAAAGAGTTCTGATCAAATTTTCAGGTGACAAGAGACTAGAAGAAAGGTTTAGTACAAAGGATGATAGAATCAGGATCACAGGGAACATAACCAAATAGAATAATAGGCTGAAGTCTATTAGATTGAAATCTAACAAGATTGGATTTAATTGGTTATAAGTCATGCAGTTATGGGGAGTTGAACTTGAAACTAATTTATTCAGGTTGGTTCAACAGGAAGTCTTGTAGCAGGCACTTGACTTAATGGTGTGGAAGCACCATTAAGGGATTGTATTGTTGATGGTATGAAATCGGCAATGTCTACCTTATAAAATGTTGAGGTTAAGGATCATTAGCCATTAGATATCATCTGTGGGGGAGGTTCAGGTGCGTGTGAAATATTGTAGTCTCAATCTTCATTCCAGTCAGTTCCAGGGCAACCTGCTTCAGAGGAGAGAATAGCTGTTGGAGACATCTGGCCATGGTGTGGATATTTAGAACACCAGAGACAGAATCAGTTCATGATTCTGAGAAATCTGTCTTATAGAAAGACTTGTTGAGGGAAGTATAGCAAAAGGAAACAGTGAAAATTAGCTAGCATACGGGCACCCATGGATGGGACTGGAGTGCTACAACTGGGGTCAGAGCTGAAATAACAGAGTGAAACTTACGTACCTCCTTCGTTGATCAACTCAGTAGAGGCCAAGAGAAAAGGGTCAGGGATTGACCAGAGACTATATGACGAGAGTAAATATATGGAAGCACTACCTTTGGATTGTTCCTTCTAGAACAGTAGTTCTTTTATTTGGCTGAGCCTAAGCTTGGACTTTTGAGTGATGGACAGCAGCATTCACGTATCTCTCTTTCGGCAGCATTAATCTGATTTCTATTCGGGAAATTCATCTCACACACTGTGTAGTGTTGGTGGGACTACAAGCCAGGCCACCTTCCCACCTCTAACCAGTGTGAGCACATGACCCAAGCCAAACCACTGGACTCTGTCTAGACTTTGAGCTTTAAGCAAGGTGAGATGCAAAAACAAATAAAAGTACAGTTAAGTCACTTTCTTTTTTCATTTTTGGTCCCTCAAGAGGTTTGTTGAAGTCCTTACTTTTCTGAGCCTTGTCTTCCTGACTTCCTGTTTATCATGTAACCTTCCAAGGAAGTTATTTTCTGCTGGGAGAAAGGAAATTTGGTGCAAAACTCTGGCATGACATTGTCAGAAATGTACTCAGGTAGTTGTTTGTATATCAAAACAGACTTCGAGCTGCTTTCTGGAGAACATTTCGGCTTTTCCTATAGGTTCCCTGAGAGGCCACCTCAAGGCTGCCATTCTCCACCAAATCATTTTGACACATTTGTCTATCACTATCTGTTGGGTGCCATGAATGATTTGTTTCTGTAAAGTAGTGGTGTTTATGAATGGTTTAAGTTTTCTTATAAATTCAATCAGATCCAAGGCTCTCTCTCATAATAAGGTCACTCACACTCAGTTTCAAAAGGCTTTCTTAAGTGGGAGAGAAAAGTCTGGAGTGACCTGTAGTTAGTGGAATTATTCATACTCTGGTACAGGCCGACAGGAATGTGTCATGCACGGGAATCCCTCCTGTATGGACTGACTGCTTTCAAGAGCATAGTGAGACCATCGGTTCTTATTAAAAGGCCAGCTGACAGGTAATATTACCTTCAGGAGTCTAAATTCCATCCTGGGATAAAGTTTCCCAGCCTACACTTGAGGCTATGTAACATGCACTTTAAGATTTTGCTCTCTCTGTTTCTAATTTGAAGGAAACATGAGAAAAAAAATCCACCAAGTTCTTACGGCATATGCTGTACAAATATTGCTGAGTATTTTTTGAGTACTTTCTATGCTTTAGATCCCATGATAACCTTTGGGTGCACGATGAGAATGAGGACAGATCCAGTTGCTGAGCTTATGAAACACATTCTAGAGGACAATCGTAATCAAGTAATCACAAAAAATAAACGTTTGATGACAAATTAATTGTTATAAAGGAAAGACATACTCAGTCTTTCACAAGGGGTTCTCCCCTAATCCAGCGAGGAGTAGAGGCCAGGGAGGCTTTTCTGGAACTTGTAGGATGATTTGAAAGCTAAAGCATGAATGGGAGTAAAGTGCCCACAGGGGCAGGGCAGGGACTTACATCTACAAATTTGCTGGCACTTGGGTATCATTATTGTTTCTTTACCTTTCCTCAATTCCTGGATGCAATTTCAACTCTGGATAGGTTGTATTCTTTACTTTGGAAAATCTGTCGGAGGCAGAAAAAGGCTTATCGTTGTAACTTTTTGAAAAATGGAATAGTTTATCTCTTTTTTTCTAGGAACATTCACTTCCTAGTTTGAATTTAAATCTTTTTTTTAAATTGATCTGTTTTGTAAATTTTGGTTGCTATGACAATAAATTGATTCACTTCAAAGGCTATTAACAGCTGCTTGGCTATTCTGTTTTCTTTGCTGAGAATATTATCATAGGTAAAATGTCAGCGATAATGAAGAAAATTTCAGGAACAGGGAAAAATGGTACAGGAGTTTGGCAAGATGTGATATACTTTCTGATTCATTAAACATTATAGAATTTAATTTCTGGTGAAAAACAGAGATATTAGTTCATTTCATATGAAAAACCAGAAGAGTAGGTTTAAGAATGATAACCTTTATTGGGTTTTCACATAGTTCTGTTCATTATTTCAAATCAATATTTATTGAGCTTCTACTACGAGCCAAGAACTGTGCTAGTTATAGAAATAAAAGATGAATAAGACAAATCTCCATCCAGTGATGAAGCTATAAACCTGAATTTTTATGGGCACAGTGGAGAAACATTAAAGCCAGAAAAAATGTAGTGAAGCTGTGGTGCCAGGCGTGTTTTCCTGCTCTTAGGCAGCGTGTTATAAAAAAGGCAGGAGCACACCTGAGCAAGTGACATTATTTTTGGTGTATTTTCCCACTTTCTAACAACAGTGGATATGAGGTAAACATACACTCAGACACATCACTTGATGGTGAAAGCACCATCCCCGTGGACCCCCAGTCCCAAGCTGAGAGGGTCCATGAATTACATACCCTGAGAAGAGGTGATGTCAATGAATTAGCAATCAACAGTTTTCTGCCTGAGTTAAAAGCTAGTCTGATGCTAATGTGAGAATACCTGCGTGTGAATTCCACAGCTGCCAGCTAATGTCTGTGTAAGATGGGGAAACTCACCTATTCTTTTCTGAGTTTCATTTCCTCATGTGTAAAATGAGAGTAATAGTTACCTACCATATGGGGTCGTTATGAGGATTAAATAAGTTAATATTTGTAAAGGTGTTAGAATAATGCCTAACACATAGTAAATGGCGTGTGTGTGTGTGTGTGTGTGTGTGTGTGTGTGTTTGGGCTAAATAAAATAAAGAGCTACATATGGCAGTAGTGCATGCTTCTTTATCTTAGGAGGAACCAAGGGCAGGAATGCACAGGTAACACTCAGAGCTCACTTTAGTCCTTATCTCATCATTCTTCTACATTAGAATGGCTTTAGAATTTTGAATAAGAATATTCACTGATTTCCAACTTCAGTCCTTCTATATTTCATGGCCCAGGAAACTTACTAATAAGACATTGAATATATAAAAAGCAAATAATATGAAACAGAAAGATCAATAAAAGGCATGGATAATTTAGAAATTGGAAAATAGATCCTGGATAATTGAAAGGTGATGGCAGACATTGAGCTATGAAGTCAATCCTTTCCCCACTTTAGGAAGAGCAGTGGAAGTGACTTGAAGACAGTGACTGAATGGTCACAATGGGAAGATGGCCTCTGGAGTGTCGCAGATCAGAGCTTTCACATTGGACTTGCCAATGACTAGTTATTTGCATGTGAACATTATTTAAAACTTTCTGAGCTTTGGCATCCTCATCTATGAAATGGGTTTGTAAAGCTGGGATCAATTATGTCAAGTTCCTATAATGGCATTGGCACAATGTAAATGTTTAAGAAGTTGTACCTGTTACTCTTCTTACTATGAGTTTCTAACCCAGTTAGATGTATAGACTGAATGAGATTTTTTAAAATGTGAAGGTGTTAGAAGTCTGCTTAATTTTTAAGGTTAGAGGACTAAATAATGCAATGATATAAATAGTACCTAAGGAAAAATATCAAAAAGGCATTGAAATAAAGTATGTAATCACAGGAATATTTTCACATGTTAAACTGGACAGCCTAAAATGTTAGACCTAAAAATGAAAAGGAACTTGATATGTGCAACTGTAAAAATAAGCAGGTGGATCCTTAGTAAAACTTGTCTTCAAATTTACACATAAACGATCACCAACGACCTGGGAGAGGCTGGAAGGAGTCTATGCACTTTCACTATCACATTTTACTGACTATGACATGCCACTCCTTGGTCCATATAGAGGGTTGGACTAAACCAGTCGCCAGGCAGACATTTAAACTCGGTAATGAGTTTTCTGTTCTTATTGGACTGAGAGCTGATCAAAAGCAGTGCCTCCTGCAAGTGACCATAATTTATTTGTACTCTGAGGGAAACCAACGCTGCAGGGAAGCACCTGATAATTTCTACAACTACTGGATAGCTTTGGGGACATTCACTTTATGTCTGTGTGTCTACACAGGCATATATATACATATTTTTAATGTTATATATTATATACGTTTAAATCCCATATTATTGTTTCCCACTCAATACCCAAACTAACTTCTATCATAGCTACTTTTAAACCAACAGCTAGGTTGGTTTTGCCTGTATCTGAATATCCGAACCATTCGTATCCATGCCAGTCCAGAGTCAACTGGATCCTGCCTCCTTGAAGGCAGCACCTCACCTTGTTTCCGTAGATTCTGAAGTATGTGCCAGTGTGGGAAGTGTAACACGTGTTTTGAAGCATGCTGCTTGTAGAGGCTTTATGTTTTCAGAAGTTTCATAAGTAGGCTTAATATGCCTCCTACTCCACTAACCCCTCACCACCAGCCCAGCCTTGGTTTCTTTTTAAAATCTGCATAGCAAGATTTTTCTTAATCTATAGTCTAGCCCAGGACACACTGTCACAAATTACGCATTAGTGTAGGCCTAGTTAATAACGTTTTACCAGACTAAATCCGTATCTTATTTTTTCTACTATTCCCAGGTTTATTCGTCTTATTTTTGGTAAGGATGAACCTCTCCATCACAAAGGAAAATTACTTAACAAGTGACCTTCCCAAATGACAGAAATACCAGTATATGTAAAAAATATGCCTGTAAACAGTAGTGACTCACACTGGTCTTAACTTTATTGAAAGCATCATTGTGTTCCTTGGCATGAGGAAAAGTAATACTTTAAATCTATCAAATGCGATAATAAGAGGCTGTAGTGCTTTAGGAAATCGGAATCTAGAAGTCATAGGATGGGTCAAGAGACCAGTTCCTCTCTAAGGAGCCTGGGTAGAAGGAAAAATGGCTGCATTGTACTGGAGGTCTAAGGAGATGCCACCAGCAGGGGTCTCCTGCTGGACTTCCATGTCACTTTCTGAGTGCTTTGAAAGAACTTGCACTCTTAGGTAATTCTACAGCAGTAAATTGGCAAATCGGCAAGTGTCCTGAATAGCCTTGAATTTGAGGTCGAAAAAGGAGGAAAAAAAGGATATTTTATCAGGTCTTGGAAACTTATTTGGATTTTCCTCAGAGAGCAGACCGTCACAAAACACCCATTTTGACACTGAATATGTCTTACACAACCTCCAAGAGACCACTGAATTCTTATCTATTTATATTCAGACAGACACGTGTGTGTGTGTGTGTGTGCATGCGTGTGTGTTGTCTTTAGCAAGTGCAGCAGTTGAATGTTTTACCTTTTTTGGGGTCCTTGCAAAATAACTTAACAGTTATACAGAAGTGACATAAATTTATTAGCTTGCCTTCCTAAAATGATTCTTTTTTTTCAGAATAAGAAAGCTTTAAAAAAATTAGCTTTGAGTTGATACTCTCCCCTCCCCCAACTCTGGTATTGCTTTTTGTTTGTGTTTTTGAGGTCTAGGGTTATCTATGACTCATTGGCAAGCTCCAGTTCAATCAATTTAGAGGGATCTTTTAGGGCTGAGTTATTTTTAAATGCCTGAAAATGAGGGAGCTGTAAATGGAAATCTAATCACAGCTTAACCTGTAGTCATGCAAACAGTCAACTATGAAATCAAATGAGTTTCCAACCCTCTTAACCCATTAATGGTTACTGACTAGCTATGTTGCCCAAACATCATTTTTCAAAGAGCAGGAAAGGAAAAGGCACATATCTGGCTGGGGGTGCAGTGGATATAGGAAGGGAGGGGTGCTGCGGATACAGAGAAGGAAATCTCTAGGATACAACAATTTCCTCATAGACACAAGCATGTGCGCTTACATAAGCACAGATCTTTCTTTGTTACACATTGTTCCTGGTTGTTTATGAAGCCTTTCCCTGGTAAATAAATATCAAGCAAAGGGCTGTATTGTCCTTGTTAAACTGCATCTGATTTTGAATACTTGACATCACAGAGGTTCAACCCCTGCCGTCGTCATGACTGAAATTGCTGAAAAACACAGTCCCAGGATTTCTTTGGAGTTTTGTGTCCATCTGAAAACTATATAACTTTGACTGGCTCTCTCCCAGCCACCTCCCATCAGCTCTCCTTTCTTTGCAGGTTTCCATCTACTCTCCATTTCTATTTTCTTGGCTTCTGACTCTATCTTCTTTTTCCTGCTATGTTTAAGGATTCTCTGCTCTTTTATCACATGCTCAGCTCAACTTTTATTTTATTACTATCTATCCTAAGAGCCACACCCCAAAATAACAAAAGAAGTGTCCTGAAAGGCGAATTCGTAGGGGGGAACCCAATTGTCTAAACACCCAAGGATTCCAAGTAGTGAGCAGTGTGCATATAAGAAAGGAGATGTATGTATGTGTATATGTATGTGTATGTGTGTGTATGTATGTGTGACATATATAAACACCAATACATGTAGTTAACTGATGTGTGTTAATTATCTTACTTTCAATGTTGTATTTAGTCCTCTTCAGAGAAGGCAGGCATTCCCATATAATGGCAAGTACAGCAAGTACGCAAAATAACAGTTTGGGATTGTTGAATTAATATTCTCTAGTCTGTTAAATTACCAAGTCTACTTTCTTAACTTCTGAATTGCCACTCCAACTAATCTGAACCAAAACCAATGTAAAAACCTGCCTGAATAAGGAAAGTCCAGTTTGGCATTCAATGAAAGCCATGCTTGACTATTTCATCTCTCGGTAGAAAAAGGCAAGCTTGTTAAATGTCACTCTAGTGCCAAGTGGTAATTACCCCCAAGTGATTTCCTGGGGTTGGACCAAGCCTCTTTTCATGAACATTTACCTCCAATGGCAGAGTATGACTGAGAGGAAAAACAGTCTTTCTTTCTCTTACACACACATTCATAAAGATGAAAAAGAAAAAGAAAAGCCAAAGTAAACAATTTTTTTCTTTTCTTTTGTTAAACGTGAAACCTTGAGTAATGCATCTTTCCCTGTGTTTTCGGAAAAAAGGCGACTGGGAACATGGCCCCTTGGTGGAATTTATATAAGCTGCACATATTTAGCTCAGGAAGTAGCTGGTTTTTAAGCTATTACACTTGTACCCAAAGGCCCACCCCAAACGGCAGGAAAGAAACAATGTCTTGGTTTTAAAACAGTTGAAATTGAATGGAAAAAATAAAACCTGTCTCTCTTTTTTAGAGCTGTCATTGTTCCTGTACCTAAGACCCCCATGTGCCATTGTACACTTATCCATTATGAACACTCTGCCACATCCACACCACCAAATGGGTGAACACTGGAAAAGAATGAAAACTGCCTGCCATAGCATATGCGGCTCTCATTTCATAAATCGATATGAGTAACGCTGAAGGGCTTATGTGGTCTTCCTTCGAAATATGTTATCACAATATTTAATAGGTTGGCTGTTGATTCATCTTCTAAACTGTATTCTAAAGGATCTCAAAGTCCTTTCAAAGTATTGTGAACATGCAACAAAGTGTTTTGTCTTAAGTTTTTAACATTTGTGAGAGTTATAAGCTGCTTTGTCATTAATATCCATCAAACGGAGGACATTTGGCTGAAAATGAAGAAAAGATTTATTAAATTTAGTTTCAGCTCCATCCACGGATCTGAAATATATGTAGGAATATGGAAAAGACTAATGTCCCTATGTTAAAGAAATCTGTTTCCAGGGTGCCTAGTAGAAAAGTGTAATTGAAATTGACCCATTAAATGATTACATTATTTGTGTACCAAATCTGTTTCACAAAACTATAGAGCTGTTTCAGTAACTACTTGCCAAACTGTGTATATTGTTACTAATTAAGTTTTATAAATGTACTTATAGAAATGTGATGTAGCAGAATTATCCAAGTAATATGTCTCTACATTTATGAAACTTGTTCCAGAGAACTAAGACAAGGCAGTGCATTTCTAATCTCATGACTACTTCATGACTAGTGAAAGCTATAATAAACAGTGACAAAATGAATATTCAAGGGAAGCTTCCTAGTTAAATTTCTAAAATATACTTGGAAATACACCTATTTCTCTTTTAACTTCTAGCATTGCCCCTGGTAAATCACATTGTAGTAAACACTTGACCTTTACAAGTGTATTTAAAACTCATTTTCTGAGTACCTACTATGTGCCAGACACATGCATTTTCAAATCTGTAATTTTCCTTAACCCTGGCAACCACTCAGTAAAACAGTTCTCATTATTCCTATTTGGCAGGTGAGAAATGATGGGCAACTCAGTTAAGGTACAAAATGTTTAATTTGATGGCTGCTTTTAATCTTTTCTCCCCCTTCATTATTAGACTGTGTGTTTCTGAAGGACAGGAATAATGCTCTATTCATCTTTGTATTGAAAGAATAAAAGAAAAATATGTTATTTTCCATATGATTTAAAGGTCACTTCCCCCTTTGGTTTTGTTTTGTTTACGTTTCATTTTCACTGAAAGCAAATAATTAAAAGACTCTAAGATACTCTGTATTTTTCCAAGTTACCAAATTGAAATGTATTTTTTAAAAAAGATAAATAGTATAAAATTGTCTTTGGAAGAAAACACGTTCTCCTTCATATAAGAAGATGATGCTACTGGCCAACTTTATTTGACTTCTTAAATTATCGAGTATAGGGCTTCCCTGGTGGCACAGTGGTTAAGAATCCGCCTGTCAATGCAGGGGACACAGGTTTGAGCCCTGGTCCGGGAAGATCTCACATGCCGCGGAGCAATTAAACCTGTGCGCCACAGCTACTGCGCCTGCACTCTAGAGCCCGTGAGCCACAACTACTGAAGCCCGTGCGCCCGGAGCCCGTGATCCGCAACAAGAGAAGCCACCGCAATGAGAAGCCTGCGCACCACAATGAAGACTAGCCCCCATTCACCGCAACTAGAGAAAGCCTTCATGCAGCAACGAAGACCCAACACAGCCAAAAATAAATAAGTAAAATAAATTTAAAAAAATAAATTAAAAAAATTATTGGGTACAAAACATTCCTGAGGCATTATTTTAAGCACATAGAGGAATAAGGCAAGATTCTCAAGGAGTTCTGGAAGATTGTGAAATAGGCTGTTTGTCACCCTCTTCTGCTGCTTTTGCTCTCTCTGGCCCCAAGGGCTTGTTCCTTTCCCAGGACTATCTCTCCTGGGCAGAAATACATACTCCTTGTTAATTGTAAGGATAGGACTGGGAGTGATCCTTTAAATTTATGAAGTGACATATATAGGGACCGGCTTCAAGAATTGGTCTCTCCTTTGTAGTACTGAAAGACAAATCTAACTCTAGAGTACAGTGTCCACAAAACAAAGATAAAGGCAACAAACAAGATTTTGTTTAGTTCATTCATTTTGTTTTTTTAGATTCCACACATAAGTTAAATCATTAGGTATTTGTCTTTCTCTGATTTATTTCACTTGGCATGATACCCTCAAGATCCATCCAAGTTGTCACAAGTGGTTAAGATTTCATATTTTATGGTTAAGTAGTATTCCATTGTATTTATATATACCACATCTTCTTTAACCATTCACCCATGGATGGACACTTAGGTTGGTTCCACATCTTGGTTATTGTAAATGTTGCTGCAATGGACATTAGGGTGCATATATATTTACAAATTAGTGTTTTCATTTTCTTTCAAAAATATCCAGAAGTGGAAATGCTGGATCATATGGTAGTTCTATTTTTAATTTTTTGAGAAACCTCCATACCACAGTGACAATACAAATTTACTTTCTCACCAACAGTGCATGAGGGTTCTTTTTTCTCCACACCCTTGCCAACACTTGTTATTTGTTGTCCTTTTGATAATAGCCAATTCTAACAGGTGTGAAGTGATATCTCACTGTGATTTTGATTTGCATTTCCCTGATGACTAGTGATGTTGAGCATTTTTCATGTGCCTGTTGGCCATCTGCATGTCTTCTTTGGAAAATTGTCTACTCAGATCCTCTGCCCATTTTTAGTGAGATTATTTTTTTGCTGTTGAGTTGTCTGAGTTCTTTATATATTTTGGATATTAGCCCCTCATCAGATATATGATTGGCAAATATTTTGTCCCATTTAGTAGGTTGCATTTTCATTGTGTTGATGGTTTCCTTTGCTGTGTCAAAGTTTTTTACTTTGATGTAGTCCAATTTGTTTATATTTGCTTTTTTTTGCCTTTGTTTTTGCAGTCAGATTAAAAAAATCATCACCAAGACCAATGTCAAGTAGCTTAACACCTAGGTTTTCTTCTAGGAATTTTATAATTTCAGGTCTTACTTTCAAGTCCTTAATCCATGTTAAGTTAATTTTTGTGTATGGTGTAAGATAGTGGTCTAGTTTCATTCCTTTGCATGTGGCTGTCCAGTTTTCCCAACACCATTTATTGAAAAGACTGTTCTTTCTCCATTGTATGTTCTTGCCTACTTTGTAGTAAATTAATTGGCCATATATGGATTTATTTCTGGGCTCTCTCTTCTGTTTCATTGATCTATGTGTCTATTTTTATGCCAGTACCATGCTGTTTTGATTACTCTAGCTTTGTATTCTTTTTTCTCAAGATTCTTTCTCAAGATTGCTTTGACTATTTGGGGTCTTTTTGGTTCCATAAAAGTTTTAGGATTGTTTTTTCTATTTCTGTGAAAAGTGCTATTGAAATTTTGAAGAGATTGCATTGAATTTGTAGATTGCTTTGGATAGTATGGACATTTTAACAATATAAATTCTTTAGATCTATGAGAATGGAACATTTTTCCATTTATTTTATGTCTTTTTCAGTTTTGTTCATCAATGTCTTACAGTTTTCAGTGTATAGATCTTTCACCTTCTTGGTTAAACTTAATCCTAGGTATTTACTTTTTCTGATCCATTTGTCAATGGGATTGTTTTCTTAATTTTTCTTTTTGATAGTTTTTTTTTAGTGTATAGGAATGCAACCAACTTCACACTACTATATATAAGATAGGTAAACAAGGACCTACTCTATAGCACAGGGAACTATATTCAATATCTTGTAATAACCTATAATGGAAAAGAATCTGAAAAAGTTTTATATATATATCTCTCTATATACACATATATACATATATATGTAACCGAATCACTTTGCTATACACCTGAAACTAATGCAGTGTTGTAAATTACCTATACTTCAATTTAAAAAATGGTAAAAAATAAATGCAACCAATTTTTGTATATTGATTTTGGACCCTGAAACTTTAATAAATTTATTTATTAGTTCTAACAGCTTTTTGGTGGAGTTTTAAGGATTTTCTGTATATAAAATCATGTCATCCATAAATAGTGACAGGTTTTCTTCTTCCTTTCCAATTTGGATGCTTTTATTTCTTTTTCTTCCTTAATAGCTCTGTCTAGGACTTCCAACACTATGTTGAATAAAAGTGGCAAGAGGGCATCCTTGTCTTGTTCCTGATCTTAGAGGAAAAGCTTTCAGCTTTTCACCACTGACTATGATGTTAGCTGTGAACTTGTCATATATGGCCTTTGTTATGTTAAGGTATGTTCTCTCTATACCCACTTTGTTGAGAGTTTTATTATAAATGGATGTTGAATTTTGTCAGATGTGTTTTCTGCATTTATTGAAATGATTATATGATTTTTATCCTTCGTTTTGTTAATGTGGTGTATCACATTGATTGATTTGAGGATGGGCTAGTGCCCATTTAATTGCAGTACCTTATGTATAGTTTCTTCATCTGTAATATGTGGACAATTATAGTTTCTACTTCATGTGAGTCTCATGAGGATTAAACAAGTTAAGAAGGACACATAGAACAGGATCTTGCATAAAATACGTGATGAACAGTTGTTAATTACTGTTGTTTTATTATCATTAGCTTCATTATGGTTGTTATTTGCCCTTGCTAACCTAAATAGAATAGGATGATTTCCTGAAGGATATTGAAGGGTATAGAGCTTTTAGAACAGAAACAACCTTCTTTCCCTTCATTTGAGACAGTTTTGAGCAAGACGATCATTTTGAGTCATTTTTTTTCTAGTAAAGGTGACGAATTTTTGTCTATCAACTAAACTTTCCAAGGAGCCCAGCTTGAAAAATCATTGCTCTAAGAGACCAAGGACCACAAACTCAACTGCCCCCAAGGCCTGGCTAGTAACACAAATGAGAGAAGCAAATAGGGTGTAATTCATTAGAGATCTGGATACTCTGGTGAACTGGAGCACCACCTACACATCAGAAGGCCACTCTCAGTTAGGAGTGGTTTTGGTATTGTGGTGGAAAGAGAAAAAAGGCCATTTCTTATGATCACAGCTTTTTCAGAAGGTAATAAGATAGGTTAGAGGAATAGAAAATAAACATGATTCAAGTAGTGAGATAACTATAGACACTCTTGAATTTGAGACTGATGCCTTAGTAAGATAATTTGGGTTTAACATGGTGATACTGATTCAGTGGTAAAGGTGACTTATTTCTTCATTTAACTACATTTAATAAAACACAAGAAGAAATAATATAGACCAGTGAATAGCAGATAAAGAATAAAGATCACCAGGAAAGTTGGTGTTTGCTGCTGAGAAGCTGAGGTCCGAGGAGGAAGCTGTGGGTTTGGGGAGTGAGTATTCTTTGAAGGCAGAAGAGAGGGGCCTGAGGCGCAGAGGCCCAGCAATGCTAGGGATTCCACATTCCTCACCAAAACGCTCTTTAGATGTGCCACAATGAAGCATCAACGTAACGCAGTAAGTCACTCTTTGTAACGGAATGCCAGCGGTTTCTTCTCCGTAGTATCCATCCAGTGAAGAGTGAATCTGGGACATATGCATTTCAGTGTACCTGTGCGCACAGAACTGAAAGGTTTAACATCACCTACCGATGTTCCTGGAAGTCCTGCATACAGATTGCTGTCCTTTTGTGGTAAATCTACATATATTCCTGAATATTCCTCTGGCTTGAAAATTTGGTTTTCATTAGAACTTGTCATCTTCCTAAAGCCAATCCATAAATAGCCATGCACTATGGCTCTATTATATGATACTCCCTCCCAAGACCAATCTATTAAGTTAGTCTAAAGGCCTCAGCCACATCCTCCTCCTTTGGTTGGTGGATTTCATCCCACCCTTCTAGTAAATCTCCTTAGCATCCTTTATTTTCTCTTGTAAGTGATACTTTTGAGTTCATCCTATTCCTTCTCCATTAAGTGGGAGTCGGCAGTGGTTCCAGGTAGCATGTTTATTATAATATCCACTTGAAGCCACAGGAAATTAATTTTTTGCTCCAAATCCTAATTTTTTCCATACAGATGCTGTGCTTCTCTCAAAATATGCCTCCATCAGTCCCTGTCTCTGCAATCCACTGGTCACCTTCAGATGTCAGGCTTCACCTGCCTGGTTCAGAGTAGGGGTTCCTTAGTCAAGTTCCAACTCAGTCTCTGGGGTTGACTGATCCAATGAATGCAGATTGTAGCGAGGGCCTGAATTCAGAGGGGACTCTTCTTGGACTGGACATATCCCAAGAAAGAGGCATCTTTGGTTTGCTGAAGAAAAGGTCAATGCTTTCTTCTGACTTAGAAGCCAGGGTCAAAGTGAACCTCTACAATCTCACACAAAGACTCCTCTCTAGGACCCTCCCATCCACCACACCTGTGGCTCAGGTTCTTCTCCAGAAAACAGGCTTTGGAGGCAGCAGTACCTGGTGCTGAAAGAACACTGATCTATATTTCTAGACTGAGCAGAGTTTTGTCATAGGCAAAGGATTTAACTTCTCTATGCCTCATTTTCTTTCTCCATAGAGTGGTGTGTTCCTGCTAGACGATTACAAATGTTTTTCAGCACTAAGATTCTCATCATCTGTGATAGGTGATAGGGAGCCACAGTAGATTCTTGAGCAATATAAATTATTGTGAAGACATATGGGCAAGATTGGGCTACTGCCACCAAATACAATTTTTAGCAGATCAAACTGTCATTCCCCTTCCACATTTTCCCATCATAGGCCCTGCTTTCCTACAGTTCCTAGACACATACAGAAAGCAGATCAATAAGGACCAAATAGAAATGGAAGAAATAACATGGTCACACAAATGGGAAAATTTGACTTGGTATATCAGGATATTTTATCCCTCCAGACAGATCTAATGTGTATCAGAAGGTAACTTAGGATAGAAAAATAAGATGAAGAAGATGTAGTGTTAGATAAACTGAACTTTAAAAAAAATCAAGAAAAGACATTCTGATGCATCCATTTCAGGGTAAGAAGTTTACTGCTAATGGGACCTGAAATCTGCTGAATCTTTTGATTTTTATCTCCATGCATTCATCCTCATGCTCGAGATGGCCTTCCGTCCTCTTTGGCAAGGACACACTGACATCCCAAAACCCCTTTCTTTTGGACAGTGCTTAAGTAGGTACAGCCAGCGTTTGCTCTGTGATTCTCCTTTTGTATGTGTTCTTTGCTGACTGAATCTTTATTAGTTGCTATTTTATTTTTCAGATATTTTTGTTTATTGAAGCAGGATACAGTCCAGTCTTGCTGACTTGAGAATCACTTTTTCTCCTTGGTGTGACTGTACACATCTCTGCTTTGCTCCACAGCTGATATCATTCTTGATTTCTTGGCGGGAAATCTTATTTCTCTCCTTTACTAGTGCACGAGAGGTGAAAACCTCAGTGAATTCCCAACTACTAGCAAGAAACTTACAAGAGTTTCATTTTCATTCTTAGCATGACTTGTACACAATCTCACAGGAAGAAATTAGGATGTATTTCAATATTATGTTCTAGTTCCATAAAGCTTTGTGGGAGTTTATTAGAATCATGTTCTCAGTTATGGTAACAAGTTTTTAAATTAATGATTGTCCCCTTGCTCCCCTCACCCCTGCCCAGTGTTACTTACTCAACTTTGCTGCCTGACTGTTGGCTCCATGGGGACAGGCACTGTATTTAATTTATCCCCAGATCTGTAGGGCATCAGTATCCTATGCTACACACCAAAGGGGTATTTATCCATAATATGACTCAGCCTCAACCCCACTCCTATCCATCACCTTTCCTCCCACTTCCCGTCCCACCTCTTTGTAAAATGGTATGTAACTTTACCCAGAAGTATGTGTATAGCTATGTGGCTTTATTTGAAAATATTATTATACTTTCAAAGATACCATTTTACAGTTGTCTGTTTAACAACAATTATGTGAATGTTTGAAGAAAGAAAAGCCATAGCTTGCCTAAGGAATTGTTTCCTATTCTGAACACGTACCACTCTCTGTATCTTCCTTAAATCTAAATTGACCTTTATCTAGATCTCTGTCCCGACACAGTGCTGACTTGCCATCATCACTGCACAATTTCACTTCGGCAGAAGTCATAAGCTTTCCTGAATTTACCCAGATGATGGTTTGCTATTTTCACAAGAGAACACTGCCATTTCTCCAAAAGTCTCCTGTCTTTCAGGAAGTGGCTGCCAGTGCTATTTTCTTGGGCTGCAAATAGGGCAACAGCTGTACCTTTATACCAGACTGTGGATACCAGGTTGCCAGAGAGGAGCTGTTCTAGACACCGACACACTATGATAATCAGCTCAGCCATGCAGGAGAACTTAAGTGCTTTTATCTCTTGGAATGACAGGAAATTTTGGACTAAAAATAGGTATTATTTAATTTTGTGTAACTTTTGTTAAGCCTCTGAAGTTCACTAGTTTGAACTGTAGTTGACAATGTTGTGTAGGGAAAAAAACCTCTGGATTGAAAATGAGAATTTGGTCCTCGGGATTGCTCTGCCTTGCTGGGATATATATTCTAATTTCCTTTTTGAGAATTTTGTTTTGCCATATATAAAGTGGGGTTATTGTACGAGATGATATTTAAGGTATTTGGGTTCTAAAATTATCTGTGGACATGTACCTCTAATTCTAGAAAAGGGCAATCTTTTGATGGGGAGGTCTGTTTGTTTTCTGTGTGCTATGAAATTTGCAGGTAAGTTTTTGTTAGGCCAGTAAATCCACCTACGCTAGTAAGTCTCCACCTCTAATTTACAAGATGAAAAGATGAAATATTATTAGAGAAGTTTACAATCATATTTTACCTTGCCATTCACTCAGACTTTTCATTTAAGTGCACAGCGATTGCAAGCTCAGTGCGGGGAATCTTCTCTCAACTGAGGCATCTGTCTGCTTGTATTTGTGCCTCTGTATTTTCTCTCTGTATCTCTGTGTTTCTGTCTGTCTGTCTCTCTCTCTCACGTCATTTCACTGCCTGTTCTGTAGTTTAGCAATTTGAAAAGAGAGATCTTCAGAGTCCTAATCAACACTCCTTATTATACAATTTAACTATTTAGATGGTCATCTGAGGTCATTTAGTAGTTCACGATTTGCGAATTCCATATAGAAACTCAGAATGTACGTCTTTCACAAAGAAATGGATCCCTCATATTCCTTTGAGTTAGCAAAGATCTCAGCTGGGCTTCCTTGTCTTTTTCACAGTGTGTTTCTGCCTAAAAACGGTGCCTTTCCAAAGCCACTCTCACACCCCGACATTTAAGAGTCAATGTCATGTTCTCTCTCTAGCACCAAGCATTGTTCTTTCCAGTCATATGAGTTTTGTTTTAGCAAGCAACAGCATAAATCATTTATTTGTTCTGCCTGAGAAAGGAAAGGAGAAAGTGTAGAGTTCAAAAAATTCTTTTCAAAGAGCCACAAGATGTAGTTTTTCATTAGATTATATAAGATTTTTGCTTACTTAAGCCAAAAGAATATGGAAAATAATAATTAGCCCATAGTAAAGCTACTTGAGGGCTTTTTGGAGAGTTAAACTGTGGTATTATTTATAGACAAAAAGGTAATATTTTCTGTGTTTTCTCGCCTCAATTTGTCTTGTTGCTTTAACACATTACACGTTATAGCGTAATCTATGAGATAGAAACAATACCAGGAGTCCTAATTAAATTAAAAGTAATTACCAGTTGTACAGATAGGGCTTTCAATTGAGGAGCAGGAAGTTGATATTTTGTCATCCCCAGTTTATCTCCATGCACCGAGCACGATTCTTTGTACCAGTTATTAATGGCGTTTTCTCAACGGTCATGAAGAGTGTGGGAAATAGGGAACGAGGAAGAGAACAAAAGGAAGAGAGGAATTAGAGGAGGCTCAGAGGGCGACAGAGACAGAGAGGAAGCTTTCTGCTGCTGTTCTTCAAACAGGATCCAGGGAAATTTTTCATACATTGAGGGACCTACTGCCGTCCTTTACTCACCTATGAAAGAAACATTTGCCCAGCCCATATTCGTAACATATCCTAATTTTTCTTGACCACAAACAGAATTTTAAGAAGAGAACCTCACACATTCTATGCTCAAGGTTTGGTTTATGATGTGACAGATTTTCTATTTTCAGGAAGAAAAAAAATAGTTCCAGCTCCCAACAGGAATTTAATTTGAGAGAGGGAGGGAAATGGCAATATATAAAGATTTCCTACTGTCCAATTTCTTATTCTGCTTTTCAGCTGGGCATCTTTTAACAATTGGAAGCGTTGCCATTCTCCCACCAGGAAACACAGCACAGGCTTTTAAAGAGCATTTACAGGGTGATGTCCATTTGATCGACCGTTATCTTGCCGGCATGCTGCTGCTACATATATGAGCAATTATTGGAAAAGCAGTCAAATTAAATTTTCATAACTATAAAACTGCATTTTACCTTAGGGGCACAGCTTCCTTCCTATTTCTACAATCTATTTTCTATGCTTTATATTAAATCTAAATAAATGAATGTTTATCAACATTAATATTTTAACATAGTATGCCAGTCTGTGCCCTCTCTCCCGACAACTTTTTCATCTTTTTTTAGGAATGTTCTGCAAGAGAGTTTAACTTTTCCAGTATGATGTGGGTCATTTTGTATAGGCTATTGTTAAGGTGTTCTTTCTTATCCGCGAAAAGTATACCTTTGACTAATTCTTGCCTTTAATAATCAAATAAAATCAACAAATGTCTTACATGAAATCAAGTTTAATTTTTTTTAAGATTATGCTTACCAAGGTGTTAAAGACTGGTTACCTCAATAAAGCCATCCAATATGGATGACAAATATTGTAAGTGGTAGTTGGCTTGCTGTGCTCCCTTCCCATACTCACGGCTGGCGTTGCTAAATGATTGTAGCACACAGTTCATAATTGAGACCAGATATTGGCTCTTGGCAGCTATTTCAACTGATTTGAGTTGACAGAAAATGTGAAATCTATTTTACTATCCCTGTTGTTTTATCTTTGTGCTCTTTCGTCCTGTCTGGCATTTTCCCATATCTGTCCATCTTAAACTACACTGGAAACCCCAGCCTCACCATGTCTGGACACTTACCTGAACTACCAAATCCTGTTACTCCCAAGTTTATCCTTCAGATCTAGCTCAAATCCTATCTCTTTCATGCAGCATGAAGTTTCCCCCAATTTTTCTGGATCACGTTGGTCTTTCTCCTCGGGCGATTATACCCTTGTTGCTAGAGTGACCATCTGTCTCGGTAATATGACAGCAGAAAAGAAAAATCCCTGGAGATGTAATCTAAGTTAGCATCTCATTTAGAGAGGCAAAGAGTCTCAAAATTCTGTAGTTGAGCATATCTCATCTGGATATAAAATTGGGCAGATCAAAATTAAAATACTTCTCAGTTCTTCTGTTGCTTGATTTCTAAAAGATGAAATTTTGATTTGAGGAAAGGAAAAAATCTTTCCGGGAAACAGCCATGGGAAAGGATAAAGAAAGAAGGAAACATCTTAGGAAGAAATGATAGGTTTTTTTGGGAATCTGTCTATAGAGCTGCTGGATATGATGGGGCATTTATAGCTCACCTCATTGACTTTATTCATCATCAATAAATATTAATAGTGAGTATGTTAAGTCGAAGATTTATTCATGACTGTGACCTTGACCATGTGCAGTATTGCTATTTGGCAGGACTATTATCATCCTCTCACTTTAGCTGCAGCTCTGTTTTAAAATGGCAGGAAAAAGGAGGAAAGAGTAGGAAACAAACTCTTTACTGTCAGGACAAAATTAAGTAAAATGTTGCTTGGAATATAGAATGGTGAGGAATTAGAGAAAGTTCATTTAACTACTCACTCTTAGGCACGGCACCAACCCATGCATATACCACTTTCAAGTAGTTGAAAAATGAGGGAGGATAAAATATTAATTTAGGGAACTACATGATTTATTATATTAGAGACTGTGTGGGCAAAAGCATGATGCAAAAATGTTTGTTTCCCTAATAATAGTTCACCCTCTTTTTTTCATTCATCCCGTGCTGATATGTCTTTTTGATGATTTTCTTAATTTTTTTCCATCTCAAAACTGTCATGCCAATGTTACATCCAAAGTGAATATTAGCAAGGGAGCTGCTAATCTTCCAAATCTTAAGCATTTGTGTGGACTGAAATGGCTTTAGTAAATGGGAAGAAATGAAAGAAATGTGGGAAGTGATTCATACCTTCCCCATGGTAAAATATGGGCAACTGTGGACAGAACATCTGTGTTTCTCAGGGGAATCAGCCCTACAGTTTCAGGCAGTGAATGACATTTTTGAATCCCTTCCAAAGGCTAGCCACCTTTCTTGGCCACATAGAACTGGGCTAGGCAAATACTCAACAGTATTTTTTATCTCTCTCTGTGCTGAACAGTACACTAGGTGCTTTGGGGAAGGATGCCAGAAGGTGTATATATGGTGCATTGATATGACTGCATACTCTATTCTTGCTCTTGACTTATTCTCATAGGTCTTCTTTCTCAGGACAACAGCTGGATGGGCTTCTTCTTACTTCAGCAAAGTGATGCCAAATATTGGTTTCTGAAACTGGCCCCCTGATAGAGTCCTTTGTTTCCTGAGAGACCCAGGCTTCAACCACCTAGGAAAGACCTCAATACACCTCATTGCTTCATTTGTTGAGTTGCCAATTGACGTTCAGGATTTTCCAGTGTGATTACCAGCACAGACAACCACTCTGAGTACTCCTTTTAGCATCATTTTCTTAATTAGACTTTTTGGGAAAATTATTGGATCCTGATTCAGGAGGTACATTCAACTGTGCAAGTGAGAAAATTCATGTTTACTTAAAACTATTCGATGATTCATCTTAGTTTCCCACTTTAGTTATTCATTTGTTTATTCATTCCACTAGTCATTTATTCAACAGTCATTTAAAAGTCTATTAGTTGGCAAGTTTTCACTGCTGGGAATTCAAGCAATGAAGAGATGACAAACAGGTTACCGGATGCAAGGAAACTTAACTGTGGTACTGGAGATCTGCATTACAGAGTAATTTTCGACTTTCAACTACAGTAGTATAAGGTTATTTTCATTCATTTAGCATTATGAAGTATCTACTCTGTGAGCTCATAGGCAGTTCTAGATACAACATTGAGTGCTATGAAAGGAACGCACTGTGGTTCTTCCCTTCTAGGAATCCTAATGTGACCCCAGATTCAAGCATATTTAACATTATTCTTAGAAGTAAGACATTTTAGGAATAAATGAAGTGCTATGGGAGGTAAGGGAGAGAGAGAGCAAGAGAGAAAATGAGGGAGGGAGGGAGAAAGAGAGAGAGAGAGAAAATTTGGGAAGATGTCTTGAAAGAGAAAGGGTTGGAATTGAAACTAACACACACTGAAAGGGTGGAGGGGAATTGGGAAGAGAGGGCAAGTCTTTCCTAACAGATTAAAACCAACCAACCAACCAACCAACAACCTAGATGTTAAGATAAGCAAGTAAGTCATACAGATGGCCAAGAAGCACATGAAAAGCTGCTCAACATCATTAATTATTAGAGAAATGCAAATCAAAACTACAATGAGGTATCACCTCACACCAGTTAGAATGGGCATCATCAGAAAATCTACAAGCAACAAATGTTGGAGAGGGTGTGGAGAAAACGGAACCCTCTTGCGCCGTTGGTGGGAATGTAAATTGATACAGTCACTATGGAGAACAGTATGGAGGTTCCTTAAAAAACTAAAACTAGAATTACCATATGACCCAGCAATCCCACTACCGGGCATATACCCAGAGAAAACCATAATTCAAAAAGACACATGCACCCCAATGTTCATTGCAGCACTATTTACAATAGCCACGTCATGGAAGCAACCTAAATGCCAATCGACAGACGAATGGATAAAGAAGATGTAGTACATTTATACAATGGAATATTATTCAGCCATAATAAGGAACAAAATTGGGTCATTTGTAGAGATGTGGGTGGATCTAGAGACTGTCATACAGAGTGAAGAAAGTCAGAAAGAAAAAAACAAATATTGTATATTAACGCATATATGTGGAGTCTAGAAAAATGGTACAGATGAACCGGTTTGCAGGACAGAAATTGAGACGCAGATGTAGAGGACAAACGTATGGACACCAAGGGGGGAAAGCGGCGAGGGGTGGGGGTGGTGGTGAGATGAATTGGGAGATTGGGATTGACGTGTATACACTGATGTGTATAAAATGGATGACTAATAAGAACCTGCTGTATAAAAAAGTAAATAAAATTAAATTCAAACAAAAATAAGATAAGCAAGTAAGGTCAGTTTCCAGGAACAGTAAGAAAAATTGCTGTAGATAGAGAGTTCAATCTAGAAACGTGAGTAAAGGCTGTGTTGTGAAGGAATTTAAATAATAGGTTGAGCAAGTCGGACATTATGGAGCATGTGGAAGAGACCTAAAGGAAGCTTTTCCAGCAACGGAGTGACATTGGTGTGATCTGTTTCAGAAGATAACGTTGGTGGCAATACTCAAGGTGTATTGAAAGGGAAAGAGCCTGGATATAGGTTAGGCAACAACCTTAATTGTTTGGGTGAGAGATAATGAGATATCCAACTAGGGTTGAGGAAGTGATTATTGAAAGGAGGAGATAGATTGGAAAAAGTGAATTGAGGCAAAACCAATAGAGATTTTGGACCAATCAGATGGTAGTGGTGTGGTACTTGTGAGTGAAATGAGAGGGAAGCTCGAATGGGGCATTTTCTAATACCTGTATTCTATGACTGAGTACTATATTCTATAGCATATTGGATTTTGCAATTAGTAAGTTTTTGATAATTTTTAAGAGAGCTGTTTTAGTAACTGTTAGAGATAATACCACAATCATAATAAATTGCTTGCAAAGTGGACAAGAGGAATTTCTATCAGTGAATAAGGTCAACCCAATTTGTTAATTGCAGAACTAAAAACTGGACCCCCAAATCAGATTTCTTCAGAATGAGATTTCTTCATTTCTTAGAGCCAAATATATGTTTCTTTGATGCAAGAAAAGATTATTAAAGTATTTCCTTATTTTAATAATAAAAATGACCACTAACATCTATGGAGTATTTGGTACGTGCCAGGGACTGCTCCAGACTGGCTTATATGCACAATGCGAATGCAGATCATATAGATCATACAGGAGCTGGTATTAGCACTCAGCAGCAGCAGTTCATTTTCTGGTTAAAAATGATAAATACGAAAAAAAGGTTGAATCCTGATATCTAATTCGTAAAATGGTTTGTTTTTTTCTTTGGTCCGATATTTGTTTGGATATCCATCATGCAGAAATCCTGGTGCTGAAACAGAAAATGAAACGAAATATTCTGCAATTTCTAGCTGGCTACTTGGCTCTCCTGAGCCCTTAGCTTCAAGGATTTTTCAAAATATATTTTTCTGCACCACAGCTCAGAGTTGCTAAATCCAGAAATTGAAACATTCTGAGAACCAAATCATTTCAGGGTGAATCAAAGCTCTTGGAACATTGCCCTAGGATTTTGAAGATAGTGTTTAATAGTGAAAAATGTTCAGTATTTTTAAGGAAATCCCAATTACGGAAGGCTGCCCCATTCACATCCCTGACGCTGCAGGGTGTCTGACACAGAATGCCTTGTTTCAACCTTCACTCCTGTGAAGAGTCAGGACCCCATGGGTGAAGGTGAAGGTCTTCTGGCCCCTGGCAGCTCTGACAGCACTGCCCTCTTGTAATTACCAATTGTGAGGAAATCGGAGGCTGATGTCTGTTTCTAACTCCACCTTAAAACCTGGAAATATGTTCCCTCCTTTATTCCATTCTAACCAGCTTCTATTCTGGCTGCCATTTTAATTCCAGCAACTGTGACTGTTTTGAGGAAGAGTTTGTCTCTCTGCTCAAACCCTCTCTAGTATCTAGTCTGTGTTTTTGCTTGTTTGTGTTCTGCAGCACTGGTGATGGCAACAGAAGATGGGAAGAGAGAGAGTGAACATGTTAAACAAACCTTAAGACTAGGAGGTGTTTGTTTTAACATAGTGGGAGGGGCATGAATTATGGAATCAGACAGTAATGTGAACTCACTGACTGTGTAACTTGGGGTAAGTTATTTAATGATTTTGTATCTCAGCTTTCTCATCTGTGAAGTGAGGATAATAAAACTTTCATCATAGGATGTTTGGGAGAATTAAATGAAATGAACATATAGATCATATTGTAGGTGATTAATACATGGGGATGGGTGCTATTATTAGTAGTAGTAATATTAATAACAGTGAAAGAGTGGAATAAAGATGAAGCAGGAACGATGGAAAACCATGGGGTAAAGAGCCATCAGCTGCAATGCTTGACAATTCAGAAGATGCTCTAATACCTCTCTATAAAGTGATGGAGCAACTTGAACATCTTGATTCCACAGAAATTTTGCCTCTCATAGACAGGAATGTAAGGTAGTGTGAAGCCATGTTAACCTGAAATAACCTCTCTCTCCTTTTCCCAAGTTCAACTCATTTTTCAGAGGCTACCTGAGTTATCTTTTTCTAGGATTCTGTCACCACTGATCTACCAATGACCTCCTTTTCTACTGAATTAAGGCAAAAATTACATACCATCTGGTATGTCCTCTGATTACTTCCTGGAGGTGTGGTTTCCAAATGAGATCAAGGTTTCCTTGAGTAAAAGAAACTTGCCTTATACTTCTTATATATTCACCATAGGACATTGGGTGTTTGAGCAAACACAGAAATCCTAAACCAAACACCGTAATGAGGAGATGAAAAGAGTAGTAGCCTTAAGTTTCTTGTACCAGAGGAAGTCCATTAAAGGGGCGGGGATTTTTCTTTCCTCAACAGATAATAAATTTTCTTCCAGATGTGTAAGGAGTATCTACATTTTCCTTGTTAATTTTCCACAATTTAGCCTCACTGTCCCCTCCTTCATAAAAATTCATAGACCCTTGACTTAGATGGCCTCTTTACAATTGTTTAATGTTCACATTTGAACCACAAGTACAATGTTAGCCCAAATACTGTAGTGATAATAATTAAGTGAGGTTTGATGCCCAAGACTCAGAGGACTTCAAGCCCAGGGTTCTCATGGCTTTTCACCCTTAATGAAAGATGACTGTCTAGCTGACCATCTATATACACTGCCTTATTCTTATCTCTTATTTGCCCCCATTCAAATCATTTAAGAAAGTTACATTTCACAGAGATGAAATATATGTTTAAGCAGGGATTTCGATGGGGCTCAATGAAATTTTGCTAGGGTTCTATGGAGCAATTCACAGTAAGGCTTTGTGTTGTGAAATTAATTTTATTTTATATTTCTAAACTTGAGAAGAACACACACAGGCCTGCATATATGCATATGTATGAATATAAATGTGTGTATATACATACATGCAGACATGCACACACACTTCTCAGATCTCTTCTCTCTGACAAGCAACATTCTTATCATTATTCTTTACATTTGTTTGTCCCAGTGTAATAAAATGCTGTGTCAGAAAGCACTCAGTACAAATATTGTCGTTTAGGTCAGAATATATAACGTGGGGGCACGGAAGTTGACAAAACCCAAGTAAAAAAGGCACAAAAGTGAGAGGGGAAACTTAAATAATTCTCGTGTTCTCCAGTCGTAACTTGATTATCCTAACACCATGTCTCCTCATATTGTTCTCCCACCTTTCCTCTATTGTATTCGTTGATTGTTCTTATGTAACAAATTATTCCCAATCTTAACAGCTTGGAGGATCTCTTTAACAGCTTACTAATTCACACAGTTTCTGAGAGAGGCTTAGCCTCTGACTTCTGGCTCAGGGTGTCTCATGAGGTTGCAGTTAAGCGGTCCACGGGGGCCGCAGTCATCTGAAGGCTTGACTGGGGTTGGAGGGCTTCCTTCCCAGCTCATTCAAGTAGCTGTTGGCAGGAGGCTTCAGCTCTTCACCATGTGAGATCCTCCATATGGCTGCCCACACATGGCTTTCCTCAGAGCAAGTGATGAGGGGGTGGGGAGGATGAGTGTGTGTGTCTGTGTATTTGTGCGTGTGTGTGTGTTTGTGTGCGTAAGAGAGAGAGAAAATGATAGAGGGACGTCACAAAGAAAGTGGAGCCAGTGTCATTTATAATCCAATATATGGATCACACAGACCCACCTGGTACAGTGTGTGAGGAGATGACACAAGGATGTGAATACCAGGAGACAGGGATTGTTGGGGGTAATCTTGGAGGTTGGCTACCACATCTCCCCTCCCTCTTAACTTTCCTCCTCTTTTTGAAACCTCTCTCTTTGGAATGGATTGTTAGTTGCCAACTAGTAACAATTTTGCTTCATTGCTATTTGTCTACATATATCATCAATTTTCATTGCTTGACAGAAAGGTTTTCATTTGAAAAATTTAAATGATTTGTTTCTTCAGAAAATGTGACCAATGCTCTTTTCACAGTGTTACTGGACAGTAGAGGGTGCTGTTGGTGTGTGTGGACCTACATTGAACACTGAAGGTCGAGCTAAGATGGGGCTGGTCCAGTTCTCATCTTGAAAAATAGTCAGATGGTTTCTAATCTGATTGATTTCTAAATATCTGTATTTCAATTCTAAAAATTAAAATTTCTTTTTCTTTGGCCAATAAATAGGCAACATTAGGCTTTCCATAAATGCTTCTTTTAATTCCCAATGGTCTATTTGTAGTTTTCCTTGCTGCATGCTTTTTGGCCCTAATAATGGCTGAGAAGAGGTGAAGGAGGAGACACATGTTAGTTACTTTGACGTGGATTGTGCATACTGAAGGTCGAGCTAAGATGGGGCTGGTCCAGTTCTCATCTTGAAAAATAGTCAGATGGTTTCTAATCTGATTGATTTCTAAATATCTGTATTTCAATTCTAAAAATTAAAATTTCTTTTTCTTTGGCCAATAAATAGGCAACATTAGGCTTTCCATAAATTTTAATTCCCAATGGTCTATTTGTAGTTTTCCTTGCTGCATGCTTTTTGGCCCTAATAATGGCTGAGA
This sequence comes from Neophocaena asiaeorientalis asiaeorientalis, assembly GCF_003031525.2. NCBI lineage: Eukaryota > Metazoa > Chordata > Mammalia > Artiodactyla > Phocoenidae > Neophocaena > Neophocaena asiaeorientalis. The sequence goes on along the minus strand of NW_020174375.1, from coordinate 3,181,396 downwards.
AGAGGTGAGGGAGGAGACACATGTTAGTTACTTTGACGTGGATTGTGCACTGATCACGAGGGACAATACCTTCTTTACTGGATTTGGCTTCTCCTTTAAGATTGATGTTTTTAAGATCCTTTTTGGCATGTTGACATATTGCAGGAGTATTGACTACAATCAGTCATTTCTACGACGGATACTGAGTTGATAAGGGATGAGTTATTGTCTCCTCCATTAGAATGGGATGAGTGTTTTGCAGGGGCCCTCGTGGGGAATGTTTTTTCTGTCCTTGACTCTTTCTTTCAGAGAGGATTTCCATCAGTGGTATGGGTCTTTTGGGGGGTACTCAGTTGTTTTTAGACACATGACTATATGAATAAATTCCTAGTATTTGTAACAATATCTTGATGAGACTATTGTGCACTTGGCATGGTAATTTCTAGAAGAAAGACCCAGTTTCATCTCCCTAGTCTGAAAAATATTTTTCTTCTCTATCATATTTCACAAAATCGCATTTGGTCACCACTTATCCTATTGCAGTGTAGCACAAAAAGCATTAACTTTTGAGGTAAAAAAGACCGAGTTTCAAATAACACTGTTCCTTACTTGCTGGGTGGAGTCTTATGCCTCACTTTGTCCCTCTGAGAAGTGAAAAGTAGTAATGTAAGTATATTAGGTACTGTGTTAAGAGCTCTGCCTACATTCCATCGTTTAATTTTTATAGTAAGCTTTTGCCATGTGTACTAGTATTTTCTGTATGTTTAAAAATAAGGAAATGAATTTGAGATAAAAAGAGTTTAAGTAATCTGTTCAAGGTTATATAGCTGATAAATCATAAAGTTTAGATGCAAGCCCAAATGTGTGTAACAGTAAAGTTATCCCCTTAACCATTCTGCTTGAAGCAACCCATAATAATGCTGATATTAGTAGTTTGAGAATTACATATGAAAATGAACATCTATTAGCCAGCAGAGTCTTGTACTGTTAACACCTTAAATAAATGTTAATTCCCTTTACTTCTCTTTTTTGGAGCCATTTAACTAACAGATGAAAGGAAGAACATCTGTTTAGAATGATGACCTCTGCTAAAAGAGGCTCTGTCGTAGTTTTGCATAATGACACCATGATTGTTTTTCTTGGAAAACAAATTATAAATGTCCTTAAAATTGACAAAGGAACAAATTGGGCACCCCTAGATTCTTTCTGAAGCTTGAAAATCTTTGTGAAAAAAAACCACATTAAAGGGAGTTTTTCCTCTCTTAAGTAGTACCTATTTTAATCATAACCTTTGGAAGAAAATTTAAATGTAAAAAGGTGAAAATTAAAAGAACTATAAATAACAACAAATGACTACCTTGTAAATACAAAGCCACATTCACTCCCAGGGCTGTTATGTCTACAAACTATTTGAACAACAGTTAATAAGCACATTCCCAATGAAAGAAAAAGCTAACTGATGTTCCATCTGAGTGCACTCTTTGTTGAGCATGTTCAGAAATGGAGAGCTTGTAGATAGGGATTTCTGTGCTTTTTGCCTTAAGACATGTGCATGTGCTCACCAAAGAAAATGAAGGGTTTTTCACAGGTTCCCCAAATATTCCTTTACTAAATATTCATCTCGGTCAAAAAATAATAATGTGCTTTACTTGGATTAACTGAAAAATCATCTTCCTTTCTTGATGGTTTTCCTTTTCTCTGTGTTCTCATGATGAGATAACCCACTTATGGTTCCGAGGCTGGGGTTATCTTGATTTACATGTTGTTTTTGAGGCTGTTTTTTGGGGGGATCAAAGGACTGGACCAGAAACAGTGAAGAGTCTAAATCTTTGTGAGGGCAGACCAGTGAGTTGCTGGCCTACCTGAATTATATCTCATCCTCTACATTCTTAACTATAAACCTGGGAAGCTGTAGGGCTTACTTAGGCTTGTTGTTTAGAAATTGGATGTCATATTCTTTGGGCCACAGAGGAGGCAACCCCAAATACTAAATTCTACCTTTTTTTTTTCATATTCAAATTCCTATAATTCCCCTGAATCTCTTTTTTCTTTTTTTTATTATTATTTTTGGGGCAAATGTCATTATTCCAGATCATATTATTTTATATGAGAATAAATCTATGTTTTTGAAAGATCTGGCACATGAACAAGCTATTGAAGTGATTAAAGCTAGCATATAAAGGAAAGAATCACTTTTTATAATTGTTTGGGTTTTGGCTTACCTGGGTTCAAGTTCCAGCTTCATGAGTTACCATGTTTAATCATGGTTAAGATATATAGTGTTTCTGAATCTTAGTTTTTAGTCATGAAATGGGGAAAGGTAATGCTTATTTGGTACCGTTGTTCTGAAAATTCAATGAGATGGTCTGTAAAATGCTTAGCATGGAGCCTAGCAGAGTTGCATTTTACAGCCTGTGCCCCTTGACTATTTGAATTCACAAGGACAAAGAAAATCGTCTGGATGTAGTACCAGAATATATTACAATTATAAATTAGTTATGCAAAACAATCTATTTCCTCTAGCCTACAAATATAGGTATCCAGAAGAAACATCTATGGCCCATAATTATTATTTATTAAGGACCTAATATATTTGTGGGAACCAATGTAACTCATTTTTAAAAGATATATTATCTAAATGAACCCTTCTAGTCACCAATCTCTACTTTATAGATGAAGAAACCACAGAAGCTCATAGACAGTGAAAGCCTTGCTCATGATCAAATAGTTAATGGCAGAGCAAGAATTTAAAAACAGGGTCTGACTTAGCCACTATCTTCCATTGCCAACCCATTAGAGAAACTAAAACACAATTGTAGGACTGCTCACAATATAGAATCATAGCCTTTATTTCTAAAATAAATATTACTTGTATATTTCAAAGCGTACATTCGATTTTTAAGAGATTTAACCAGTTTCTGTCCCGAGAAAGAGCTTTTGAAAACCTTTGGCTCCATGAAGCTTTACACGGCTTTATTTTGACCACTGCTTTAGTTAGACTACGGCTGAATTTCTTCTGTAAGGTTTTCTTATATTTTTATGTTCACATTAATTGCACCATGTACAAAGCAGTTTCACATATGTTTACAAAACAAACCCTTACTATACTTTTGTAATTACAAAGTCTGCCACTAAATCACTGTTTCATGTGTTTGTGTTTCAATTATTAACTGTGGCGGCATATAACTAAAGCTGAAAACATGTCATTTCTATGATAACAAGTGAACGCAATTAGCAGCATATCTATTCCACACACAAAATATATTCATTTTCATTCTGTCTCTATTTAACTGTATTTAGGCCAAGTCATGTCATTTCTCTGTTACCTTTTTTCAATCTAGAAGAAATCTGTCTTATTTTATATAAGTGCTTTTATGATGTCTAAATTAACAAGAGTTGTGTGAGGTGAAGATCTGCAGACATATGCCTTACTCAGCTGGTTAATTTTCTGAATCTTCTAAAGCTCCCAATCTTCAGATTTGTGGTGATTATTTTTAAATTGATGATATGTGTGCATGACAGAGCTTTGCAAATAAATGATATAGTTTTACAAATCTGACTGATGAATAAAATCTCTTTACTGCTTGCCAGCCATAGGTAAGTGGGAAAGTAACTACATTTGTTTGTGTTGTATTCACATTATATCAACCAGAACTTTTTGGGTGATAAGTAACAGAAATTCAACTCAAGTTGAATAAGTAAAAACGTGAATTAATGTAAGGAATTTGGGGTTTCACATAGAACTCAAACATCAGACTGCAACTGAACCTAACATGAATTGACCAGGAACTTAAAGCCAATCTGATTTGGGTTCTTTCTCTGTTCTCTGAATTTCTGCTTCATTCGTCTCTCCTCTCCACATTCTGCCTTATTCTGCTTTGATCAGCCAGTCAGCTGTGGCCAGGGGGTGGAGCTTGCTGGGTGGGCCATGGGGTGGGCCATCTTGTTCCAACACGGCGGCTCCTTCCGTAATCTTGTGGATTGATCGCACATTTGTGATTATGAAGAGATATTCCTAGGAACAGGAATTCTGGGCAGGCATTCCTATCCACTACTTACACACGTGTGCAAATGAGCATATACAAATTAATGGTATATTTAAATGACCAAAATGTATTTCCAATAACATTGCCTGCTTAATGCCATGTCCTCAGACTACATGAAAACCAAACATGCTATAGTGAAAGAAGAAAGGACCATGGTTTCACTAAATGCAGTGAAGTAATAACAGTAGTTGCTATTATTGAGCTATTACCACAGAGCAAGGCACTGTGCTAAATGCTTTAGAAGCATGATCAGATTTAATTTTCACAACAATGCTATAGAGTGGAAAATAGTATTATCCCCTTATAATGAAAGAAAAGGATGATGATGAGCTCCAATAGTAACATTATTATTACATGATGAAACGGAGGTTTAGAGAGGGCAAAAGCCATCTCAAATTGCTCAGTCATGAAGGGGCCTAGCTTAGATTCATTCTGTGGGCTTTGGGCCTATAAAGCCCGTGGTTTTAACCAGGAAACAGTTCATAATAGCATTTTACTTTTTATAGTGTGCCCTCTGTTCAGAATCTCAAGGTCAATTCCTAAAAACTAAGGGTCCAGAGCATTCCATTCTGCCATGTTTTGATGGATTGAGATAAAGTGATAAGATTCTGCTTATTACAAGGGAGTTGTAATTGTAGCAGAAATTGTCTCGAAATGGTTCTTGAACTTTTGTATCTTACTCCAGGTCTCTGTTGGTTTTAACCAGTTCTCCTTTTTAATGTTCATCTTCTTCGCCCTGTGTACCATTTTTTCTACTCTTGTTCTTGAGAACAGGGTTCTGTCTTTGTTATTCTGCTTTTTCCTTTAAATTTTGAAGGCAAAAAACAGACAAACCAAAAAACCCTGTAAATCAAACCAAAACCAAGCCAAACAAAAAGGTATAAAGGATACTATATAACACCTGTTCACATGCCATCCAAAGTGAATAAACATTGGCATTTACTCATATTTGATTCAGAACATCTTTAGGAACTAAAACATCAGAGACAATGTTGAAGTCCTTCATACTCTCTTTTTAAGGCCCCCTCCCTCCCCCTCACCAGAGGACAGTATGTATACAGTCCATGAAGTTAGCCTTTACCACGAGTACATTCTGTTGGGCTGACTGTGTACATATTTTTTAATTTACATCATTTGTATCATACCATACATAATGCTATGCTATTTGCTACTCAGTATTATGGGTTTGAGATCTCTGTTGAGTAATGTTACCTAATCATTGAATAATAATCTAATACATTAGTATTATAAGATTTAATTATTAGTTAACCCATGAATGGACAACTAAGCTATTTCCAAGTTTATACTACTTAAAATAATGCCACAATAATATCCTTATACATTTTAAACAAATATTTGAGAGTTTCTCATATATATGAGCTTATAGTCCAATGGGGAAAGATGTCTTATATTGGTGGTTATTCATAAATGCTATGAATAAAAATAATGGTACAAGGGGAAAGAACATGAATATGGTGAGGAAGAAAGTTGTTCAAATATCTTGGAGGAAGACTCATCCTGGCTAAGGGAATAGAAAATATTAAGGTCCTGAGACAGAAAAATCCTCAGTATACTGATATTTTATCCTGAAATACAGATGCACTCCATTATTTATTTCAATTATTTACCTAGAGTTTCTGTTGCATTTCTGCACATAAGTATAGCATGATTTATAAATGATGCGAGGTTATCACTTCCTTATCAAACTCTATGTCAGTTATTTCTTTTTCTTATTTAATGATTGAATGTAAACTCCAGTATAATGTAAAGGAAAGGGAAAGAGAGAGCTAACATAGTTTCTTTAACTTTAATGAGAATATAGCAAAATGTTTAACATATCTTTAGTAAAAACCCTTCATGAGATTAAGGATGTCCTTTTTTCTGTCCTTTCACTGTTAAAATAATTCTTTAAATTGGTAATAAGCTGTAAATTTTTCTGCCGAACTTTTAATGAAAAATAGCAATACCACTCCTAACTCTGATTCTTATGCCAAGATATCACCAATTTTGGTTTTCTCCATCCTTCCTTTTAGAATTTCCTTCATATTTCTGAATAATATGCTAACATGACTATTTCTTTTTTTTTTTTAACATCTTTATTGGGGTATAATTGCTTTACAGTGGTGTGTTAGTTTCTGCTTTATAACCATGACTATTTCTTGATTTCTTTAGTGTTAGTTTAGACTTCCTGCTAGAGGAGCTGAGGATTTAACTCTCTTTTCTCTACTCCATTCACACTTTCCCTACCCCTTTCTTACGACAGATATATAAAATTTTCAGTTAACACAATATTCAGTGTTATTATATATAGAATACATATCTCAATCATGTATATGTAATAACATAAAATAATGTATATATGACAGCCAAGCTATGTAGTATGCTATGTGTGCCTTTATTCTCTTGTATAACTCTGTTCCATTTCCCCCTTGCTTTTGTGGAGCACATCCTCCAATAGTTTCCCAAAAAAGGATGCCTGTGGCAGGTAGTACATATTTTAGATCTCTACCATCTGTAAAATTTTTTATTTCTACCCTCATACTTGATCGGAAGTCTGGATGGAAAGAGAATTCTAGAATATAAAAACACTCCCTCAGAACTGTGGAAGAATTTTTGCATTGTCTTCTACTTGCCAGTGCTGCTATTAAATGTCTGATGTTATTTTAATTAATACTTTTTCTATGATTTTTTTTTACATTAGAAACTGTTTTTAAGTTTTCTCTTACTAGAAGCTTATAAGTTCTCTTTATCTTTGGTGCCTTGAAATCTCATGAAAATGTGGCTCAAAGTCTGCAGTCCTAGGAAATCCTTTTTATTCTTTGATAATTTTCTCCCTCCTGTTTTTCTGCTTTTTCTGAACTTTCATTAATTCAGACACTCTTTTAAAAATCTTTTCTTCCTTATTTTATAAAGTCTCTTTGGGTTTTTTTTCTATTTTCTAGGAGATTTTTGCAACTTTATCTTTCAACTCTTCTATTAACGGAGTGTTTCTTTTATAAGACGTCCTATTCTTGTTTCAGGAATGCAGTATCTTCCCTTATCTTTGAGACTATTAAATTATTTTTTTGGATGTTTTCTTCTGCTTCCTTTGTCTCTGAATCCTCCACTTTTCTTTTTTTGCCTTATTTATTTGTTTCTGTCTCTTTCTCCAAAGTCTGGTGATCTGTCAATATTTGCACATGTTAAAGTATGAGACACAAAAAGGCACTAACCAGATACGAAGATATTGGGCAGTGAGTTGATTATAAAGTTATGGGACCGTTATTGTAAGTTTTTCTCTTAGGCAGACTGGTTTCCTCAGAGAGGAGTCTCCTAATTGTCTCCCTGAGGATTGAAAGTTTCTCTCCCAGGGGGCAAAGGGAGAAGAGGCTAGTGATAAACATTCACTGAGCCTTTTGTTTCCAAGACAGTTCCCTTAGCTCTAATGTTTGTGCTCATGTTCCCTCTTGTTTAAGAGGGTAAACATCTTCAGCTAGTTGTCTAAGACTAGGTGGATGGCCGTGCTGCTCTGTGCATTGATGAGGGTATCTAGGACTCTAATGTCTTCAAATGCAAAATTTCAATCAATCCGCCTGTTAGTCCCACTGACATCTTGAAAATATAGTGCGTCTCTTAAGTCTTGTTTTTCAGGGCTCAGAGGCATGAACTGGCTTATTTTTGGCTCCGCGTTACTCTACCCCACTGCTTCCCAGTTCAAACATTTTGTCAACATCATCATTTCTCCCATTCTTTTCTCTTGTGGACTTTTTGCCCTTTTGATATCTTTAGCATCATTTAAGTGGGGTTTCATAAAGGAATTAAATGCAAGGATAGTTTTCAAATATCAGGGCAGTACTGAAAAGACGAAGTTGCTAACTTAAATGGATTCCTACTAGTCAAATTATGAAAAATTTGAACATAAAATAATATCAATACTAAATGTAATAATTAATATTATGGTTAATTGGAACAAGTTGAGTCTGTGAAAGGTCATAGATCCTTAATGATTCTCATATAAGAGAGAATATAAAGTGTAAAAAATTAGATAATTGTAATTCAAATAGGAATAAATATAATGGGATATGTTTTATTTTCATTGATTTTAACAATTAGAAAAGGGTTTATATGTGGACAGGTTGTTTCTAAACTATGAACATATGTAATTGTTCATATTTTGATGATCAAAAAATAGGAATTCCCTGGCAGTCCAGTGGTTAGGACTCTGTGCTTCCACTGCAGGGGGCACGGATTCGATCCCTGGTCAGGGAACTAAGATCCCATATGCCTCATGGTATGGTAAAAAAATAAAATAAAAATAAAATAAAGAACACATGGAACTTTGAGTAAGCCACATAATTCTAGAACAAGTGGGGAAAAAGGATGACTAAAAATGATGGACTATAAATGAGTAGTTTAAAAAGACTTCTACAAAAAAATAGAATTCAGATTATAAATCATAATGAAAACTATATACAGAGGTTGACATTCTGACATAGATGGAGTGTGGTGGCATCTAGATCCTTTCCTGTGTGCTCCTCCAGCATCAGTCCAGATTAAAAGCTCATTGACTCAAGATTTTTACTTTGCTAAAATAATATAAACTTTATTATATTCAGTAATTAGCCTTATAATAAATCAAGACTGTAGCTTCTTTAAGTAGTTATAAGCTTCCAAATGATAAGAGGAAGTAGACATTTTACTAAGTAGCATAACAAAAAAGAAAGCAAAGACTTTTCCCATGTGTATGGTGTGTACTATAGGACCACACACAAAATGTCTAAATTTATGTAATGTGAACTTTAAAGTAATCAGGTAGGAAATTAGAAGAATTAGATAGGAGGAACTGAGTATGGGATTATATCATTCTTTTCCTTTTTCCTTTGTGTTCTATTTATTTTGACGTAAGCTGGTCTTAATTGAGGAATTCTCAATTTTTTTCTGTTGCTGGTATTTCTGTTCTCTTGCTTGAAGAAATGGATAATAAGGAGACCAGGGAAGTCACATCCCTGAGGGTACAATTTATGTGTTATTTTTTAGCATGATTATTTGGGAAATCTGCAAGTTTAATTTATTATGTTCCATTATGAGTCTGAGTCATGAAATTGGGTGTTCCCTTTAAGTTTCTGATTTTGCGTGTTCCTTTGACTGTGTAGCATACACTAATAAATGTCAGGTTTCAAATAAAATGAATTATCTGGTCCAGTTACACATCTAACATTTGAGTTTTCCCAGCAACATTCCTACCAAGTGGAAACCATCAACCTCTGAATGCTAGTAATGGTATTGTCAATTCACTTCCTGTTCTCATATACCTACCATTTTTTCTAGTCTTATCCCTTGCATTGTTGAAACAAGTCTAATGTGTTGTGTTCTTTCTGCCTAGAATGCTTTTTGCCGCCTCTACAAGACACAATCGTACCAATATTTGAAAAATAAAATTAAATTTTATTTATTCTATGTGTGTTCCACTAATGTTCCTTGGTTATTATAAATAATTTTTTTTATAAATACTCTTTGACATTCCTTCTCTCAGAAAAAATAATCGCTCTCTCTTTGGTAACATGGGAAATTGTCTTAAGCATCAGTATAAAAATTATCACATTAGGCATGGTTAGTTGTATAAAGATTTATGTCTCTACTATTAACCAAAATTTTAACCTACTTAAGATGCCATATCATAGTCACCTTGTACTTCCCAGTATGGTATCTTAAACAGTAAGTGTAAACAAAATACTTTGAAATTAATTTATTTGAAAAAAATCTCCCAGCTCTATGACTATTTTTATGGCAATGGGCTTCTTAGAGAAAAGTGGTATAAAACACAAGGCAAAACAAGCAAGATTCCATATTCTTGCTATAATCTTCCCGGACCGGGGCACGAACCCGTGTCCCCTGCATCGGCAGGCGGACTCTCTACCACTGCGCCACCAGGGAAGCCCAGAATTTTTAAATTTTACATATAATTATTCATCAGCTTTTAAGGGGCAAAACTAAGTTGCCACCAGCTGCAAAATACTCTTCTTCTTGAGCAGCTATAAACCATCGTCTCAACAAAACATAAGAATACACCCAAAGGAGTAATGGGAACTTCATTTCTTCCAGACTATGTGATGAGCTTTTGGAAGACTTTTAGGATTCTTCCAACATCAGAGCCATAGTTACTATACCCAACAAGTTAGTGGGCAGATCTATGTTGGGTCACCACTTGTTAAGAAAGAAGTTTACTCATGTTGATTAGTGGTTGCCTCTTCTGAAACTTGTTTTGCTGTTGAGGAGATAATTAAACCAGTATTGCTAGAGGTGACACTGATTTTGTTGGGGTTAAAATCTTAGGGCTTGAGGCTAAAGCCCTAAGATTACTTCATTACTTCATTACTTCAGATCTTTGATCTTCTGGGATAACATAAGAACCTATGACAAGTCCAATAGCTTATATTCATTTCCCTTTTCTCATCTGAAAAAAAAAGGAAAAAAAGATCTATTTATCTCTGACTGATGTTCTGTAGATTATATGGCATATTTAAAGCATTTGCTAAATGCCCAGCACTAGTAAATGCTCAAAACTGTCAGCCATCATATCAGCATCAGCATCATTAATTAGTAGTAAGAAACTAGGCATTTATTAGGTGCATATAAAACAATAGATGTAATTACAAATTAATAAGTGTCAGATGAAAACTAAATAAATATTTGGCATCAGTAGGGACCAGGAGGAAATTTCCTTTTTGCCATTTTTTTTCTCCTTCCATTTACCAGGCAAAAATATTGGATTGAATGAGAAAAATAACACAGCTTTAAAAATAACTTCATAAATTCCTCCTTGTGCATATGTCCATCTTTGTATGCTGCTTCCTTTAGATTGCAAGGAACTTGCAACCTTTAGGCCAGGGACTGAATTTAACCTAGTGTTTAATATGGGCATTTATTTATTCAGTTCTTAAAACTTCACTCTCGAATAAGCTGCCTTGGAGCTAAGGAGATCAAGCATCCCATTTTTTGAGGGATTATTTTATTTTTTAGTACATTTGATGTGTGGCCTGTGAAATCCCAAGAGTATGGCAATTTCTCCCCCCATTTTTTCATCTTGCAAATATGCTTACTCTAGTGTAGTAGGATTGTCATTTCTGTGTTCAGGCAGTGGCTCTGCAGTCAATACTTCGTCAGCATTATTTAAGCACAATTCTGCCCAGACACTCTGAATTTACAAGTCCTAGAATTAGTGAATGAATGAATGTTAAGCATTAACTTTGGACCAGGCCCAGAGCTAGACATTCTCAAATATATTATTTCACTTTAATCTTCAAACAGACCCAAGGATGCATAGTATAATCCCCATTTTACAGATGAGGAAACAGGCTCAGAGAGGTTAAGTGATTTACCTGAGGCTATTCTGGGTGGAGGGGCCAACATATAGAGAGGTAAATTTGGAACTTTTGGAGCATGGGGTGTTGGGAAGAGAGCAAAGTGAAGATGCAGCAAAGTAGGATCTGGAAAGCTAGGCAAGGACCATAATATGGAATGCCTTTCTGCCACGCTAAAGGACTTGATCTTTGTCCTGGAGGTCAGTGGTTCTCAAATTTAAGATTCATGAACGATATTTGTTATGACTATTGAAAATGTGTATTATTGCCCTCACCCCGCACTCTGAAATGAGAGGGCTGCAATCTGTATTTTAATAAGCATCTTAAGTTATTCTTTTGGTCTCCAGTCCACACTTTGAGAACACTGCAGAAGGCAATGGGAAGATTTTGAAAGAATATTTTGCAGGTGAGTTTCATTATTCTTGGATAATGACGAGAATGGGCTACAGGGATACTAAATTAGAGGCAAGGAAATATTTAGAACACTGGTTCTCAGACTTGTCTGCACATAAGAATCATCTGGAAAGCTTTAAAAAGAATACTCATGCTTGGGTCCCATCCCAAGCTTTGGAGTTAATCCGCCTAGAGTGTGGCCTGGGCATTGGAATTTTTTTAAATTCCCAATATTTATAGGCAGTAACTTTTGAAATCCACTGGTTTAGGAGACTATTGCAGTATCTACTTGGGAAACACTGTAGCCCTGAATTAATGCTGGGCTGGCAGCACCACTGATAGTCGATGAGCATTTCTGGTGGGTTAGAAAGAGGGAGCTCTTCCTCCACAAGAGCCCTGATAACCTTGTGTCGTGAGCCTGGCCCTGATTCTAGTACCTACTTTCACCTTCTGCTGAGCAGTCACGTGGTGCGCTGCCCAATCCCGCAACCCTGGAGATGTTCAGGCGGTCACAGGGATGCGGATACAGCCAGAGGGAAGGAGAGATAGGATGGTTCCCAGCGATGTGGTTTTAGTCTTACCCCCACCATCAACTTTGAGTCTCACTTTGGTCCCCTCTGTTCTAGTCATGGCCTGGTAGGGGAGTTGCTTAGCTTAGTTGAATTGTAGTGGCTACCTGGGATGTTGTGTTGAGAATTATTCACAAAAGCTATATGAATTAGGAATTATCATCCCTGTTTTATGGATGAGAAAACTGAACATCAGAAAGGTGACTACCTTGTCTAAGGTCAAATAGCCAGAAGTGATGAAAATGGGATTCAAAACTACTTTGACTCACTCCAGAGCCCTGTTTTTTTTAGTATCTCTTAAAGCTTACAATAATAATAAGTGCGAGATCGGTGGCCTTGTGACTTGCAGTCCAGGATTTTTGCTGTGTTACCATAAGAGACTTCTGTTCTCTTTCTGTTATCAAAGTAGACTTAACCTGAATCTAGACAGATCACATTTGACCCCAATGTTAAAAAAGTGTTGTCTCTATAGTTTTAGAGCGTATTCTTACTACAGGTTTCAAGCTGAGAGCTTCAGAAGTTCTTGGGCTGCAGCAAAAGTATTAACCTAAGATATATTATTATAGCATACATGTACAAAGCACTTACTATGTACTTGACACTCTTCCAAAGTACTATAAACATTTAACTTATTTAATTCTTCTACCAACCACCCGAGTAGGTGCTATCATTAGTCACCTCTTACAGAGAGAGAAGCTGGGACACAAAGAGTTTGAATAACCTGCCAAGGTCCCATAGTCAGAGCCCAAGTCCATGTTCCCAATGACTTTGCCATGCTGCCTTTATGCACAGCTTTCTTCATGTCTCCTCCTCAAGCCTTTACCCTCATCCAGACAAGTGCTGCCCAGCAGGCAGACCTTCAGATTATAGCTACTCACTGTTCACTGTTCTTTTTTTTTAAATCACTTTATTTTATTCTTTAGTTTAGTTTTAATTTTCTAGTGCTTAATGTGTTTTTCTGTTTGTTTGTTTTTTTGGCTGAGCCTCATGGCATGTGGGATCTTAGCTCCCTGACCAGGGATGGAACCCATGCCCCCCTGCAGTGGAAGCATGGGGTCTGAACCACTGGACCCCCAGAGAAGTCCCTCACTCTGTTTTTTGACTGTACTTATCTTATGTAAAATCTTTATTGGGGATTTCTAAAATAATTCTTTTCTTTCCCCTTTAAAAGAACAGCCCAGTAGTACAGATCTTGGGGTTATGCTGGCTGGAGTCTTCCCCTTTCCATCTTTACTGGAATTATGTTACTCCATATCTGCTTTATACTTATCTATTTGCTTTCTGTGCCTTGGGTTTGGTTTTTCTATGACCATAGAAACTGTAGTCTCTGAAAAATAATTTTCTTCACATTAATTTACACTACTGAGTATACTTTAATGGTGGATGTTTTCATGTTCTATTGTAAAGAAATGACACTCCCTTTAGCTAATATGCTTGCAGTTCGATTTCTTTGCTCCCTGAGCCTCAAAAAATCAACAGATGATTTTTTTAATACTGACAATGGAAAGTATATTAATGTTTTTGGCAATATAGGTACTATATAAACCTATAGGAAGGTTATGAAGATTATTTTCTAAAACTGAAGTTGATTATTCCCCACGAAGGTTGATTATAACTATTGAGATCATGAAAACAAAATGTCAACTCTTTTATTATTCAGTGAATAGGATTGCTTTCCTTTACATGGCTAAAATAGCAGTTCCATGTTATAACTTTACAAATGTAGTGGAGTTTTTTTTCCCCCCTAAATAGTCATTTTCAGAGGGATGATCTATATAGCTTGCCAACTTACAGTACAGCTGATGTAAAGAGTTTGTGATGGCAACCCTAAATGTTTTATCACCTGTCAGAAATTTCAATGATAATAAAAAGTAACATCCTTTAAATTAATTAGACATGATTAGGACTTCAAGCCCAGAGGCCACTTCATTATGCAAAAATTATAACAGCTATTTAAATTACCATTAAATTGATTCTTATGTTAATTGATATCTCACTTATAACCCTAGATTTTAATTTATATAAGATCTTTGGAAATAATAATAAGGTGTAATCAGATGTTATTTGGGGAAATTCTTTTATGAAAAAATACACTGAAAAATTGATTGTTATATCTGACCCTTGGTAGAATGTCTGGATTAGAATAAAGCTAATTTCTCATGAAATGGCTCAGATTCATGTCCCGTGTTTGTGCAGCCTCCACAAACAGCAATAGAAGTTGCATGTGTGGTTCAGAACGGTAGTTTTTCCCCCAGTGAGCCCTGTCTTATCTTCTCCTGTCTGACACAGGAAACAGAGTTTAATTTAACCAGTTGAGATGCAGCATGGGCTGTGATACATTTTGGAAAAGGAGGGTAATGTGACTGAGCATACAGTCGACTTTTAAAGGTAGGAAGTGATATATATTTCAGAGAAGAACTGACACCATGGAAGAGAATAAACCTGAGTATCATCTCACAGGGTTTTAATAAGCAGGTGTTGCTGAAGTAATACATTTTCGAAGTTAAGATGTCAGTTGCAGGAAATTGAAATTAATTGTCCTTTAGGGACAAATTGAGATGAACTGTGGCATTTCTCAGTTCAGGTACATAACCTCCTCATGCATTTTTTTGTTTCAAGTGACTAGTTTTGAATCTGCAAGATGGCAGACAAATTAAAATATTGTTCTGGCCTCTCTTAGAGTGTCCAGTCTCTACTAATTAAAATCCCTTTTTGTTTTTATTCCTAAATTTCTTTCTATATTGCAAGTTCCACAAGTGTAGGAAATAGAGTTTATCAATACCATATGGGCCTAGTTTCCGGGGCTAACTCTTTAATTACTTAAGAATTTTCTAAGAAACTTCTGGTTTGCTTTGCAGATTTTAGCAATGACCATATTCAAGTTGTAAACTGCAATTACAGTATTACAAATTACAAGAAACTGTATTTATGGGTATGGAATCAAGATTGGGTTATTCAGGCAAAAACTGTTAGAAATGGAAAAGTAGGTTTATGTAGTTGTAGGCTAAACTCCCTCATACTATCATTGCTTTTCCCCCTTCACATCTAAGATCTTCATTCATGTTTTAGTCGTTTTTCTTTTGTTTTGTTTCTGTTTTGTCTTCTTTATTTGTCATATCCTGGGGACTGGGCAGAGACGCATCTAAAAGTTGAGCAAGGTCAGTGCCCACTAAGGTACAATTGAAAATAAGTGCAGTCTGAGAGGAGGAGATGCAGACTTGAGGAGGAGGTTGGTACAGGCGTTCATGAAGGAGTTCATGAAGAGGGAAGACAGTCTTATCAAAGAAGTTCCAGAAGTCATAATCCATGGAAGATGCTGAGCTAGTGTGTTAGCATCCCACCCTTCCACTTTCTGCTTTGTCATCTTATTCACACTTCATTTTTGCACACTTCCTTTCTGCTTTTCCAGTTGCCCTCTCAGACACTTCCCAATAGGGGGCGCTAAAGGGAGACTGGAAAACTCCAAGAGGAAGGTGAGATTTGTTCATTTCTGTTACTCCCTGTTCTTGTCAGCATCACCATAGCAATGCAGCTTCACCCCAGCAGCTGCTGTTCACTCCAGTAGCAGCTGTTGATTTACTATCCAGTTTTCTCAACACTCACAAAATCACACCGTCTAGGGCCACCAGCACTAGTTGGCCAATGCATCTTCCTCCAAGGTCTGCATCTCAGAGGCACAGGATTTCTTCTCTGAATTCAGAGGCTCTAGCACTGTGTTAACCGATATGGTAGCTGCTTGTGGAATTTAAACTTAAAATTAGACACAATTAAAATTCAGTTTCTCAGGCACATTTTAAGGTTCAGTTCTCTCACGTGGAGAGCACAGAACATTCCACCACTACAGAAAGTTGTGTTGAACAGCCGTGAGGTCCCGCACTAGTTGAGCAGTGCTGACTTTTCTGAGGTCTGAGCTTTTGTTCTGTGTGGCTTCTCCAAGCTTCTAAATTTTGATAATCTCAACCTCTTCCCTGTGCTGCCTCCATGCCTTATTTCCTTTTTTGCCTCTTCAGTTCTCTGGTACCGTGGTAACAATTCTTCATATCAAATCAAGCCCAGTTACATAATCGGGGGACTGGTGCAAAAAGAAAATCCAGGTCCCCTCGTTCAAAAAGTAGGGTAAAAGTACCATTAAAAGTACATATAATTTTTTTTCTTTCTTCTTTGGTCTATTTGTCATGTTGTTTTTATTCTATTTAATGTCATTCTAAGTAAAAATGCAATTCAAATTTTAAAACATTAGTATGAATTTTACCATGTATCTTTATATTGTACAATGTCAATTTTAACTATAAATATCAGATCTTTTATTAAAATGTGGAATCTCCAACACTGCACAATTTGTATTTCGTGGCTCATTCCTGGAGGGTGCCTTGAGCTGGCCAGAAGGAACTGATGTGAGTGATACTTAGGAAGGCTGGAGAAGGAAAAATGATATCCCCAGGCAGAGAGCCAGCTAAGGGAGGGCTTTCAGGCATGGGGATACTCAGGGTGAAGGCAGACAGGAGCCCGGGACCAGCCCCGCTATACAGAGTGCTGGGCCTGTCGGCAATCGGGCATCCCCTCTCTCTGGCCCTTGAACTGACATGGCGCACCCTGGCAGATGAGTGGCCTCTGAGGAACTTTAAACCTCAGTACTGGGAACACACTCGGTACCTAGATGGGGGCGGGTTAGAGGCTTTCTCCATCCAGACAGGGCTGGCCAGCCTAGGGAGGGGATGGCTGCTGCCATACCTCTTCCCTGAGTCTGTGGGATACATGAGTCCAACCCTGACCTTTCAGCTCCTGTGTCCAGGCCCAGGCTGGGGGTGGAGGGTGGGAGTAGTCACTGGGCAGTGGTGGAGAGAGGGAGGCCAGTCGGAAGCCTCAGAGTGAGGAGGGGTGGGGGTCAGTCTGGGGAGGTAACAGGAGGTGGGACGGGCTGGGAGCTGATACTCTAAGCCCTTGGAACTTGCTCTGTTGTCCCACTGGACTTCATTTATAAAACAAATTCAAATGTAAAATTATTAAGTAGTTCAGTATAGTGACAACAGAGCACTGAAATCCAAGTGTGGGACTCTTCTGGGCAGGTGGCTCTGTGCAGGTGCATTGGTCACTTGTCCGTGGGGCTGGCCCTGATCCCAATGACTTGAGTCATTCCGTCTCTTGATCGGACTTTGACTGACATGGATGGGAAGGCAGGCTTTAGGTTAACTCTGGGGGAGAAGAGACAGGGCAACAAATTATGGCACTTCTATGGGAGCATCTATCAGTCAGCTTCTGCCACACACAGTTCATTGGAGCTCCCTTTTGCTGCGGACACTTCTCAGCCGACTCCAATGTTCATGGCTTGAATTCTTTATCTTTCTGTTTTAAAATGTAGAGTGGTAGTAAGTTTGCTTTCCTATATTACTGATGTTTTGTTTCTACTTCCCCTAGCACAATTTCTATCTTCTTCTGATGCCTCTACTTTGCAGAATTATTTCAAGAATAGATACTGAATAAAGGTTAAGAAATAAGGCTACAAAAAAAAAAAATAAGAATAGATACTGCCCTTCAGTATTATTCAGGCTTCTATTTCGGTCTTTGCTATACTGCAGCCTTTTACTTACGAAGTATATTTTTCACAGAGAAGAATCATTTTTTAAAAAAATATTGACATAGGTCGTGAATTTTTAAATTTATTTATTTATTTATTTATGGCTGTGTTGGGTCTTCGTTTCTGTGCGAGGGCTTTCTCTAGTTGTGGCAAGCGGGGGCCACTCTTCATCGCGGTACGCGGGCCTCTCACTATCGGGGCCTCTCTTCTTGCGGAGAACAGGCTCCAGACGCGCAGGCTCAGTAATTGTGGCTCACAGGTCCAGTTGCTCCGCGGCATGTGGGATCTTCCCAGACCAGGGCTCGAACCCGTGTCCCCTGCATTGGCAGGCAGATTCTCAACCACTGCGCCATCAGGGAAGCCCCAAGAGAAGAATCATTTTTAACACTGTACTTTTCTCTATGTAGACTATTTAAATTCTGAGCTTTTACATACACATTCCAAAGAGTCTCACTCTCCATGAAACTTCCATAAGGGTCTACAAATTCCTTGGGTGGCAGATATGCATACCTGTGCTCTTTCTTCTGTTATATTAACTGTGGTGTCATCCAGGAGCAATTTCCAACTGAATGTTTCTGTCTAACCTGTGTGCTTGATGTACCCACAGTTCTTTGGAGGTTAAGAAGAGAATTGCCTGCCTTTCCTCCTGAATACCTAATCTGGAAATGGCCTGGAGTTTCTGTCTACTCTTTGCGCTCAGGGCAGGTCTCTGTAGGCCTGCTGGGGAGCTCGTACTAGTGCTTCCTAGTCTTTTCCAGTCCTTTGACACTGAGTTCCTTGGAGACAGAACTATATGCTCAGTAAAAGTTTTGGTTAGATTGAATTTAATCGATGAACTTGTTGGGATACAAGAGAAAACAGAGAGGATGGAAGATTTGGCTTTCTGCTTATTCAAACCCTGGACCACATCTTTGTTCTCAGGCAACATACATCCATATTTAGAGTCAACCATATGCAAATAGATTTTCATATTTGAGGAAAGAAATTCCCTAGTACAAATATCTCCTTACTATTCTGCTCCAGTTAGTAAAATTCCTAAACAAACAAACACAAAAGAATATCTATAAAAGTGTGTAGCTCTGTCATTCGAAGAGGGCTATCCCAGAGCCAGGGACCATGAGGTAAGACCAAATAGCCAAGGGGAACAAGGGATCTAGTTCCCAGAAAATGCCAGAAAGGGGTAAGACATTTCAGGTAAGCCAGATTGACAGCATTCGTGATTTTGCACTGAGTCATTTTCATAGCCACCAGCATGCACATACATGTGTGTATACGCCAGCCACTTTTCCTCCTCTCTTCCATAGGTATCATCTTTTTACGATATTCACAGTAAAAACTCAACTAAGGAAAGTGAGAAAATCCATGTCATTTGATCAGATAAATGAAAACTTTGGGATATACCAAGAAGACCCATCTCACAAGTTGGAAGGCATTGATTAGTAGGTATAGGTGGCTGGGAAAATGACAGGAGGGTTCTGCATTTGAAGAGCTGAGTAACTGTAGGAGACTAACAGAAATTAACCATTGTTCTTTTCACCTGAACATATGCCCAGACCAGGAAGGGAGTCTGGGAAAAGGCAGAAGAAGTTCTTACCTGAGGCATGTTACTTCCCAGAACAGAGCCAGGAAGAACCAACCATATGGTAAAGGGCATTTCTGATTACGATAAGTCATGTAAATATTGCACAGGTATCTGTAGAAAATGTTTCCTCTCGGGAGGGAAACAATCTGCTTTACCAAGACAAAACTGATCAAATGCATATTTCCAGATAGACAGCAGGCTCTCAGAGCTCACCACAGGCTGTTGAGGTGTTAATATAGAGAAAATGGTGTATCTAATTGTTTTGCTCCTATGATGATCATGAGTAAATGCCAAGTGGTATTAAGCAGTTATTTCACGCCTGAACCTCACTCCTTAAATTCACTGAAAATTGATGATGATGAGTGACTTCTCAATAATAAAATTGCAGATTCAATTCCATGTGTTTGTATGTATGTTTGTATTTATTAATTTACAATAATAAACACGTTATACAAGTCCCCTACAAACGAACGAGTTCCATTCCAAGAGCACATTCGTAAGTCCAATTTATTCCTAAGTCCAACAAAGTTAGCCTAGGTACCTAACTAACACAATTGGCGATACAGTACTGTACTGTAATAGGTTTATAATACTTTTCACTCAAATAATACATAAAAAATAAAAAAACATAAAAAATAAAGAAAACATTTCTAATGTTACAGTACAGTACCTTGAAAAGTACGGTAGTGCAGTACAACAGCTGGCGTACAGGGGCTGCATCGAGTGAACAGGCAAGAAGAGTTACCGACTGGAGGAGGGAGAGGAGGTGGGAGATGGTAGAGCTGAAGGATCCTCAGCAATAGGAGACGGAGGGCAGGCTGCAATTTCATTCACGCCTGATGTTGATGGCACAGGTTCTGGTTCCTTGCTGGATTCAATTCTATCTACTCTCTTGAAAAAACGATCCAGTGATGTCTGGGTAGTAACTCTTTTATCCTTGTCATAGATGACACGGTAGCACTGCATTGCATTCTGAATGCCTGCTGCAACCTTCGTGTACTGTTCTACATTCAGGTCCTGTGCCTCAAAAACGAACGATGCCTCCTCAAATAAAGATAATTCTCTTGCCATTTCCTGTGTTGTGAAACTCTTCAGTTCTTCAGTTACTTCTTCCTCGTCTCTCTTCGTCCTTTTTCTGGGGCTCCGTTGCATCAGGGCTTCATTAGTAAGCTCCTCGTGTTGCACAGCAAGGAGTTCAATGAAGTCGTCCTCCTTCAGATCTAGCCCCAGCTTTTCGCTGAGGGTCACTAAGTTTCTCTTTGGTCTCCTCATCCACTTTTTTTTTTTTTTTTAACATCTTTACTGGAGTATAATTGCTTTACGTTGTTGTTCTGCTGTATAAAAAAGTGTATCAGCTATACATATACATATATCTCCATATCTCCTCCCTCTTGCATCTCCCTCCCACCGTCCATATCCCACCCCTCTAGGTGGTCACAAAGCACCGAGCTGATCTCCCTGTGCTATGCGGCTGCTTCCCACTAGCTAGCTATTTTACATTTGGTAGTGTATAGATGTCCATGCCAGTCTCTCATTTCTTCCCAGCTTACCCTTCCCCCTCCCCGTGTCCTCAAGTCCATTCTCTATGTCTGCATCTTTATTCCTGTCCTGCCCCTAGCTTCTTCAAAACCATTTCTTTTTTTAGATTCCATATATATGTTAGCATATGGTATGTTTTTCTTTCTGACTTACATCACTCTGTATGACAGACTCTAGGTCCATCCACCTCACTACAAATAAGTCAATTTCATTTCTATTTTTATGACTGAGTAACATTCCATTGTATCTATGTGCCACATCTTCTTTATCCAGTCATCTGTCGATGGACACTTAGGTTGCTTCCACGTCCTGGCTGTTGTAAATAGTGCTGCAATGAACATTGTGGTACATGATTCTTTTTGAATTATGGTTTTCTCAAGGTATATGCCCAGTAGTGGGATTGCTGGGTCGTATGGTAGTTCTACTTTTAGTTTTTTAAGGAACCCCCATACTGTTCTCCATAGTGAATGTATCAGTTTACCTTCCCACCAACAGTGCAAGAGGATTCTCTTTTCTCCACACCTTCTCCAGCCTTTATTGTTTGTAGATTTTTTGATGATGGCCATTCGGACCAGTGTGAGGTGATACCTCATTGTAGTTTTGATTTGCATTTCTCTAAGGATTAGTGATGTTGAGCATCCTTTCATGTGTTTGTTGACAATCTGTATCTCTTCACTGGATAAATGTCTATTTAGGTCTTCTGCCCATTTTGGGATTGGGTTGTTTGTTTTTTTGATATTGAGCTGCATGAGCTGCTTGTATATTTTCGAGATAAATCCTCTTGTCAGTTGCTTCATTTGCAAATATTTTCTCCCATTCTGAGGGTTGTCTTTTTGTCTTGTTTATGGTTTCCTTTGCTGTGCAAAAGCTTTTAAGTTTCATTAGGTCCCATTTGTTTATTTGTGTTTTTTTTCCATTTCTCTAGGGTCAAAAAGGATCTTGCTGTGATTTATGTCATAGAGTGTTCTGCCTATGTTTTCCTCCAAGAGTTTTATACTGCCTGATCTTACATTTAGGTCTTTAATCCATTTTGAGTTTATTTTTGTGTATGGTGTGAGGGAGTGTTCTAATTTCATTCTTTTACATGTAGCTATCCAATTTTCCCAGCACCACTTATTGAAGAGGCTGTCTTTTCTCCATTGTATATTCTTGCCTCCTTTATCAAAGATAAGGTGACCATATATGCGTGGGTTTATCTCTGAGCTTTCTATCCTGTTCCATTGATCTATATTTCTGTTTTTGTGCCAGTACCATACTGTCTTGATATCTGTAGCTTTTTACTGTAGTCTGAAGTCAGGGCCCCTGATTCCTCCAGCTCCGTTTTTCTTTCTCAAGGTTGCTTTGGCTATTCGGGGTCTTTTGTGTTTCCATACAAGTTGTGAAATTTTTTTGTTCTAGTTCTGTGAAAAATGTGATTGGTAGTTTGTTAAGGATTGCATTGAATGTGTAGATTGCTTTGGGTAGTATAGTCATTTTCACAATGCTGATTCTTCCAATCCAAGAATGTGTTATATGTCTCTGCAACTGTTTGTATCATCTTTCATTTCTCTCAGCAGTGTCTTATACTTTTCTGCATACAGCTCTTTTGTCTCCTTAGGTAGGCTTAATCCTAGGTATTTTATTCTTTTTGTTGCAGTGGTAAATGGGAGTGTTTCCTTAATTACTCTTTCAGATTTTTCATCATTAGTGTATAGGAATACAGGAGATTTCTGTGCATTAATTTTGTATCCTGCTACTTTACCAAATTCATTGATTAGCTCTAATAGTTTTCTGGTAGCCTCTTTAGGATTCTCTATGTATAGTATCATGTCATCAGCAAACAGTGAAAATTTTACTTCTTCTTTTCTGATTTGGATTCCTTTTATTTCTTTTTCTTCTCTGATTGCTGTGGCTAAAACTTCCAAAACTATGTTGAGTAATAGTGGTGAGAGTGGACAACCTTGTCTTGTTCCTTATCTTAGGGAAAATTGTTTCAGTTTTTCACCATTGAGAACAATGTTGGTTGTGGGTTTGTCACATATGGCCTTCATTATGTTGAGGTAAGCTCCCTCTATGCCTACTTTCTGGAGTTTTTATCATAAATGGGTGTTGAGTTTTGTTGAAAGCTTTTTCTGCATGTATTGAGATTATCACATGGTTTTTCTCCTTCAATTTGTTAATATGGTGTATCACATTGATTTGCATATATTAAAGAATGCTTGAATTCCTGGGATAAACCCCACTTGATCATGGTGCATGATCCTTTTAATGTGCTGTTGGATTCTGTTTGCTAGTATTTTGTTGAGGACTTTTGCATCTATGTTCATCAGTGATATTGGCCTGTAGTTTTCTTTCTTTGTGAGATCTTTGTCTGGTTTTGGTATCAGGGTGATGGTGGCCTCATAGAATGAGTTTGGGAGTGTTCTCCCCTCTGCTATATTTTGGAAGAATTTGAGATGGATAGGTGTTAGCTCTTCTCTAAATGGTTGGTAGAATTTGCCTGTGAAGCTATCTAGTATTGAGCTTTTGTTTGTTGGAAGATTTATAATCACAGTTTCAATTTCAGTGCTTATGATTGGTCTGTTTATGTTTTCTATTTCTTCCTGGTTCAGTCTCAGTAGGTTGTACTCTTCTAAGAATTTGTCCATTTCTTCCAGGTTGTCCATTTTATTGGCATATAATTGCTTATAGTAATCTCTCATGATCCTTTGTATTTATGCAGTGTCAGTTGTTACTTCTCCTTTTTCACTTCTAATTCTGTGATTTGAGTCTTTTCCCTTTTTCTTAATGAATCTGGCTAATGGTTTATCAATTTTATTTATCTTCTCAAAGAACCAGCTTTTAGTTCTATTGATCTTTGCTATCATTTCCTTCATTTCTATTTCATTTATTTCTGATCTGATCTTTATGATTTCTTTCCTTCTGCTAAGTTTGGGGGGTTTTTTGTTCTTCTTTCTCTAATTGCTTGAGGTGTAAGGCTAGGTTGTTTGACATTTCTCTTATTTCTTGAGGTAGGATTGTATTCCTATAAACTTCCCTCTTAGAACTGCTTTTGCTGCATCCCATAGGTTTTCGGTCATGGTGTTTTCATCGTCATTTGTTTTTAGGTATTTTTTGATTTCCTCTTTGATTTCTTCAGTGATCTCTTGGTTATTCAGTAGTGTATTGTTTAGGATCCATGTGTTTGTTTTTTTAAGGTTTTTTTCCTGTAATACCTTGTTTCACAGCATTGTGGTCAGAAAAGATACTTGATATGATTTCAATTTTCTTAAATTTACCAAGGTTTGATTTGTAACCCAAGATATGATCTATCCTGGAGAATGTTCCATGAGCACTTGAGAAGAAAGTGTATTTCGTTTTTTTTTGAATGGAATGTCCTATAAATATCAATTAAATCCAACCTGTTTAATGTGTCACTTAAAGCTTGTGTTTCCTTATTTATTTTCATTTTGGATGATTTGTCCATTGGTGAAAGTGAGGTGTTAAAAGTCCCCTACTGTTTTGTGTTACTGTCAATTTCCCCTGTTATGGCTGTTAGCATTTGCCTTATGAATTGAGGTGCTCCTATTTTGGGTGCATATATATTTACAATTGTTATATCTTCTTCTTGGATTGATCCCTTGATCATTAGGTAGTGTCCTTCCTTGTCTCTTGTAATAGTCTTTCTTTTAAAGTCTATTTTGTCTGATATGAGAATTGCTACTCCAACTTTCTTTTGATTTCCATTTGCATGGAATATCTTTTTCCATCCCCTGACTTTCAGTCTATATGTGTCCCAAGGGCTGAAGTGGGTCTCTTGTAGACAGCATATATACGGATCTTGTTTTTGTGTCCATTCAACCATTCTATATCTTTTGGTTGGAGCATTCAATTCATTTACATTTAAGGTAATTATCAATATCTATCTTCCTATTATCATTTTCTTAATTGTTTTGGGTTTGTTATAGTAGGTCTTTTCCTCTCTTGTGTTTCCTGCCTAGAGACATTCCTTTAGCATTTGTTGTAAAGCTGATTTTGTGGGGCTGATTCGTCTTACCTTTTGCTTGTGTGTAAAGGTTTTAATTTCTCCATCGAATGTGAATGAGATCCTTGGTGGATAGAGTAATCTTGGTTGTAGGTTTTTCCCTTTTATCACTTTAAATATGTCCTGCTACTCTTCTCGCTTGCAGAGCTTCTGGTGAAAGATCAGCTGTTAACCTTGTGGGGATTCCCTTGTATGTTATATGTTGCTTGTCCCTTGCTGCTTTTAATATTTTTTCTTCGTATTTAATTTTTGATAGTTTGGTTAGTATGTGTCTCGGCATGTTTCTCCTTGGTTTTATCCTGAATGGGACTCTCTGTGCTTCCTGGACTTGATTGACTATTTTCTTACCCATATTAGGGAAGTTGTCAACTATAATCTCTTCAAAAATTTTCTCAGTCCTTTACTTTTTCTCTTCTTCTGGGAACCCTATAATTCAAATGTTGGTGCATTTAATGTTGTCCCAGAGGTCTCTGAGACTGTCCTCAATTCTTTTCATTCTTTTGTCTTTATTCTGCTCTGTGGTAGTTATTTCCACTATTTTATCTTCCAGGTCACTTATCCATTCTTCTGCCTCAGTTATTCTGCTATTGATTCCTTCTAGAGAAATTTTAATTTCATTTATTGTGTTGTTCATGATTGTTTGTTTGCTCTTTAGTTCTTCTAGGTCCTTGTTAAACGTTTCTTGTATTTTCTCCATTCTGTTTTCAAGATTTTGGATCATCTTTACAATCATTATTCTGAATTCTTTTTCAGGTAGACTGCCTATTTCCTCTTCATTTGTTTGGTCTGTTGAGTTTTTACCTTGGTCCTTCATCTGCTGTGTATTTCTCTGTCTTCTCATTTTGCTTATCTTACTGTGTTTGGGGTCTCCTTTTCACAGGCTGCAGGTTAGTAGTTCTTGTTTTTGTTGTCTGCCCCCAGTGGCTACGTTTGGTTCAGTGAGTTGTGTAGGCTTCCTGGTGGAGGGGACTGGTACCTGTGTTCTGGTGGATGAGGCTGGATCTTGTGTTTCTGGTGGGCAGGACCGAGTCTGGTGGTGTGTTTTGGGGTGTCTGTGAATTTATTAGGATTTTAGGCATACTTTCTGCTAATGAGTGGGGTTGTGATCCTTGGGGTTGTTAGTGGTTTGGCATGGGGCGTCCAGCATTGGAGCTTGCTAGTCATTGATTGGAGCTGGGTCTTAGCGTTGAGATGGAGCTCTCTGGGAGAGCCCTCACCAGTTGGTAGTACGTGGGCCAGGAAGTCTCTGGTGGTCCAATGTCCTGAAATTGGCTCTCTCACTACCAAGGCTCAGGCCTGACAGCCACCTGGAGCACCAAGACCCTGTCACTCACACAGTTCAGAAGCAAAGGGAACAAATAAATAAAATAAAATAAAGTTGTTGAAATTAAAAAAAAAATTTAAATATTATTAAAATAAAAAGTAAAAAATTTAAAAGA
The DNA here is from genome assembly GCF_003031525.2 of Neophocaena asiaeorientalis asiaeorientalis. NCBI lineage: Eukaryota > Metazoa > Chordata > Mammalia > Artiodactyla > Phocoenidae > Neophocaena > Neophocaena asiaeorientalis. The sequence continues at coordinate 3,154,931 of NW_020174375.1, read as the reverse complement.
AAATAAGGAGAGCAACCAAACCAATAAACAAATCCACCAATGATAACAAGCGCTAAAAACTAAGATAAACATATAAATCAGAATCTTGTCAGTTGCATACAGCAAACCTCAAGTCTACAGTTCCTCCCAAAGTCCACTGCCTCAATTTTGTGATGATTTGTTGTCTATTCAGGTATTTCACAGATGGAGGGTACCTCAAGTTGATGGTGGAGATTTATTCCACTGCTCCTGAGGCTGCACAGAGAACTTTCCCTTTCTTTTCTTTGTTCGCACAGCTCTTGGTGTTCAGGTTTGGGTATTGCTTCCCTCTGCATATAGGTTGCCCCCTGGCATCTTGTCTTCTCCCAGACAGGATGGCGTTAAAGGAGTGGCTGATTAGTGGGCTCTGGCTCACTCAGGCCTGGGGGAGGGAGGGGTACGTAATGCAGGGCGAGCCTGAGGCAGCTGAGGCCAGTGAGACATTGCAACAGCCTGAGGCATGATGTGTGTTCTCCCGGGTAAGTTATCCCTGGATCACGGGACTCTGGCAGTGGTGGGCTGCACAGGCTCCCAGGAGGGGAGGTGTGGATAGTGATCTGTGCTTGCACACAGGCTTCTTGGTGGCTGTAGCAGAAGCCTTAGCATTTCATGCCCATCTCTGGGGTCCACACTGATAGCCGCAGCTCGCGCCCGTCTGTGGAGCTCGTTTAGGCAGTGCTCTGAATCACTTGTCCTCGCACACCCGGAAACGATGGTCTCTTGCCTCTTAGGCGGGTCCAGACTTTTTCCCCGACTCCCTCCCGGCTAGCTGTGGTGCACTAGCTCCCTTCAGGCTGTGTTCACACCGCCAACCCCAGTCTTCTCCCTGCACTCGGACCAAAGCCCGAGCCTCAGCTCCCAGCCCCCGCCCGCCCCAGCGGGTGAGCAGACAAGCCTCTCGGGCTGGTGAGTGCCGGTTGGCACCGATCCTCTGTGCGGGAATCTCTCCGCTTTGTCCACCGCACCCCTGTTGCTGCGCTCTCCTCTGCGGCTCCGAAGCTTCCCCCTCTGCCACATGCAGTCTCCGCCTGCGAAGGGGCTTCCTAGTGTGTGGAAACCTTTCCTCCTTCACAGCTCCCTCCCACTGGTGCAGGTCCCGTCCCTATCCTTTTGTCTCTGTTTTTTCTTTTTTCTTTTGCCCTACCCCGGAATGTGGGGAGTCTCTTGCCTTTTGGGAGGTCTGAGGTCTTCTGCCAGCATTCAGTAGGTGTTCTGTAGGAGTTGTTCCACGTGTAGATGTATTTCTGATGTATCTGTGGGGAGGAAGGTGATCTCCACTTCTTACTCCTCCTCTATCTTGAAGGTCCTCTCATCCACCTTCTTAAATCCAAGAAAATCATGAACAAACTGCAGGCAAAATTTCTTCCAAACCGCATTCACGGTGACCGCCGTAACCTCCCTTCAAGAAAAGTCAATGTTTTTTATGGCCTTGTAGATGTTATAGTCTTTCCAAAATTGTCACAAGGTTGTTCCTGATTCATCACTCACCTTTACTGTAGCTGCCTGGGAATTTCCTGAAACGCTTTGAGAAATTATTGACGAAGGTGCTTATTTACCTGAGTAGGTTTTTAATGTGGATGAGACAGGACCTGCTCTGGTAAATACATGCCTTCATCAATAATTTCTCAAAGCATTTCAGGAAATTCCCGCTGCCTCGCCACTTACTTTTACATTGTGAAGGTTGGCTCTAGCCTTGAACCAATTAAACCAGCCATGGCTAGCATTAAAAGATGTGCTCTCTGATTCTTTGCCGTGTTTCTTCTTCAAGTCTTCATAAAGGCTTTTAATTTTCTCTTGAATCAGCATTAAGCTGAGCGGGACTCAATGCTGATGCTGATCCTGCATCTACACACTGAGAAGTTTCTCCATCTCCTCCATCACTTTTCCACGCTTCTTCAATATTATTGTCGACATCATCGGCACAGCAGACTTCACGTGTACCATGATGTTGTCCTTGTTCTTTAGAATCATGCCAATGGTTGAATGATTCATGTTATAAGAACGAGCTATGTCTACCATCTTTTCACCTCACTCCACTCTCAATTATTTTCACTTTTGTTTCCATTGTTATGGCTTCGTGCTTCTTAGCAGTACCAGCTACATCACCGCTGCTTTTACACTTGCTTCTGGACATCCTGGGCTTGAAATAAAGATACTGTACTACTGTACTCTATACAGTACAGTACGCAAAAAGCACAACCACTTGTAGAGGAGGCATGCATGTGACAATGTACGCTAGACACAACTAACGTGATTGGACAGTTCGCAACTTGAAGATTCATAGGTAGGGGACTTACTGTAGTTGTGTTGTGACAGATTTATGTAACTCAAAGCTTAAATCAGGAGCATTTTGTTTCTATAACTAATCTTTCATATTGCATTGTATCTTATTTTGTTAGGTACATTTTCTAATTATATTATTTCAAATATTATTCAGTGTAAAGTTTGGATAGATGGACTTGATGGTCTTTTGATATGCTTTTCATTCCCATAAATGTGAGTATTTCATATTATGGTTTAATTGGTTTTGGTAGAATATGCATTTTGTGAATATAATACAAATACATAATATGTGTATAAAATGTGCATATAAAATTCACGCATAAACTGTTTATTATTCTAAAAGTAAAATATTTCAATACTCTTACAGCTTCCAGTCAGTAGACACCATAAATGAGCCGTATCATATGAAACATCTGTTATAACTGGAGTATTCCTTAAAACGTATATTTCTTCATCATGCTTAAATATCATCCACCTTTGTACTTACCTTTCAGTTTTGGGTGGCACTAGGTTAAACAACAGAGTGGATGGATTGGGACTCACCATAGATGCTATTTTAAATCAGTGCCTGTATCTATGATATTACCCTTGCAAGATGCTTTTGGAAGAGTTGATTTTCAATTATACCATTAGAGAGAAAGGCTAAAAATATTTTAATTCGCTATTCTTGCTTGTATTTTTTCAGCTAGTTAAACTAGGGTCTGTTTTGTCTAGGTTATTTGCAATCTCATCATAATCCAGAGAAATGTGGTTTGCAAATTAAAATAGTAACATCAGCAATTTCCCCTGAGAGAAACTTGTTTCTACCCTGCCAGAGGCAGTATCACTAACTAACAAATAGTGAGAAGGTTTCTCTCAGCTGCTTCTGTGCTTATGAGTGTGTGAGCACTGGCAGGGAGGGACCTGTCCTCTACAGATGCTAATACAAACTAATGTGAGCCATAATCATGAATTTCTTTTGGAGACATGGCATTACTATTATTACTACAAGAATGTTTGCCAAAGGCAAAAAAAAAAAGCCAACCAAATAACAATACAAAATCTTTCTGATTCCTCCACTGTCTGCTTCATTAAGTGATTCTCCAGACCTCAGCTAAACATATTTTCTCTCTGGACCTAATCTTGCAATCCTCACTCCTGTCAAAGTAGAAACATTGGCCAAGTAATGAAATGTGCAAAACCACAGCCTAAGAATACAAGCCAATTGTGTGTTTGTTTTGTTTTATATTTTTTATTATGTCCCTTAGCTTAAGTGAAGCTGAAGACCTAAAAGCTAATGTATCTTTCACAATTACTGCATTTTTTTGAGAACTCATAATTAGGACAGAGGGAAGAGGAGTATAAAAACACATATATGTGTATGTTTATGAAATAACGTAACAAACCATCAACATCTTTCTGAAATCAGTATTTACTGTGATTATTGCTTGTATTATGGAATTATTTTTTCTATTGTCTTTCATTATTTATAAAATAAACATTGGTGGAGCTGTTTGCCAGGTTGTGTGATGATGCTAGCATGAAAATATGAATTAGCCTCTAATATAAAGTAGGAACAGAGACAGATGGGAACATGGAGTAAGAAGTGATCATTTCGGTGAGGTGGGTTTAGAGGAGGTTAGATTTAAGCCAGATGTTCATGCTAATCAGACTAGGATGGAACAGTCTTCTTGGGAGAGTGAGCAATATGAAAATATCCTGGCCACATGAGACCAGCTCCAGAATCTAATCACATATTAAAATGCATGAAATGGGCAGTATGTGGGAAAGAGTGAAATCTGATTTTTCAAATGACTTCAATGACATATCAGAAGGAAAGGACAGGCAGTTGATGCTGTGGCTTTTACCTTAGCTTTAGGGACACAGGAGGTTTGACTCTCTCTTAAAACATTAACTCAAGTAATTGTCAGGTGCTTACCTTTATTGGATCCAAGATGAATGAGAATCTATTTGAGGGTTAGGTATCAGAAGAAACACCTGTACGTTTTGTCCAGCTGTTTATTTAGTACCAAGTGGCCAGTATTGATAAGATGGAGCTACACTAGGGAGTGAGTGCTAGTTCTGTACCTTTGAGGGAGCTACATGGCCAGCTAGGTGTAAAATCCAGAGACACCCCAGAGCCCAGGTGTTTCCTAATTATCCACACACAATGAGCCTTGTCTATTTTGAATACAAACAACTAGACTGTTGAATGACCAGGACATTAGAAGCTCTGCCTGGAAGTCACCAGACCCCTTTTTATGCTCTGCTTTGCATGCAGCACTTTTTCCTTTTCTGTTTTCTAACACTTACCAAACAGTGCCAGGTGAAATCAGTTCTATCTTGTGAATTGAATGTTAATCTGAACTCAAGACCATTGCTGTTAGTAGAACAGAGTTGGAGATAACGATAAGAGCTTCACCTGTAATTATTTTTTATCATAAATATTTCATTTTCACAGTATGATCATGAAAAATTAAACCTAAAGCCACCAGTGTCCACAACCTAGAGATAATTATTAGCACATACTTGATAGTGATATATATTTAATAATAGATTTCATAAATGTACTCTTTTATGTATGACTTTTCTCACATGTTCCGTGAATATTCTACCATGTTGCTAAGGATAAATATGCATCATGATTTTTAATGGCTGCATAGAATTCCACTGTGTGGCTATTACATTATTTAACCAATCTCCTATCAATACAATTGCTAATTTTTCACTATTAATTTCAATACTGTTTTTGATACATGTGAAAAATTGCTTTTCTGAAAATTATCAATTTATAATTCCACAAGTAGCACATGAGAGAGCATACCTACCCATTCTCCCACCAACACTGAATTTGCGTTTTAAAAACCTTTTGTCAGCTTAGTAAATGGAAGACTTTTTTTGTTGATATTTGTATTTTCTAATACACTTTACATTAAATGGAAAATTATAAAGAAAGTATCACTCAAAATGCTGCCGTATAGACATAACTATGTTAAAATCCTGGTGCTAAAAAAAATCTTGCTGCTTAGCTTTCTGAAAATTTTCAATGCATATATGCATATGATTTTTAAAAATAAATTGGACTATACAGTTCATGCTACTTTTCACCAATATATTCCTCTAAAAATTTTTAATGAGAAAATGATGTTCTATTGTGTGTATTTCACAATTTCCCTATTGTTGAATATTTATGTTGTTTCTTATCTTTTTGCTATTATATAATAATGCTGTGATGAACATCCTTATATAGAGTATTGCTCACTTGTCCAATTATTTCCGTAATATTCTTCTCTGAAAATGGAATTGTTTGGCAAAAAATTATGCATATAGTCACACTGTCTCTTATAAATACCAATTCCTGCCTTTATCAGTACTATATACAAATATCCATTTCCCTACACTCTAACAACACTAGATATAATAATATTTTAAACCTTTACCAATAAGATAGATTAAAGATATTTTAAATTATACATCTTAGATTCAGTGAGATTTATTATTCTTTAATATTTATTGACTATTATTTCTTCATGTGTAAGTTGCCCTCTAACGTACTTTGCCCATTTTTTTATTAGACTGTTCATCTTTCCTATCTTTCCTTTAATGAAGAATTCTTTATATATTATAGGATATTAACACTTTGTCTGATACATGATTTTTACTTGACTTTTAATTTTGATTATGGTGATTTTACTGAGCTAAATTTTAAAATATCTAAGTAGAAAAATCTGCAAATCTCTTTTGATATCCTTTCTGTTATAGGATTTTTCTTCACCCTAAAATTACTGAACTATTTTAAAATTTTTCTTAGTGTTTTCTGTTAAACTAGAAGTCAGTCATTAATTCATTTAGAGTTTTTCTCTTTTTTTTCTGCATTTTCCCAAATCCATTTTAACCCTTGTACTTCCTCTATCAATTTGAAATATTTTCTTGCATAATATGTATATTGTGTGTGTGTGTGTGTATATATATATATTCATTCTCTCAATAGTGTTTAAAAATAAATATTAATAACAGATAGAACATGGCCCTACAGTACTTAGTCTATCATATACATTTTGGAATACTTTTGCCTCATTCAAATTTTAAATCCATTAAGATTTTCAGAGACTCTACATAAACTTATAAATTTAGTGAGAATCTTTAGCTCCATAATATTGATCTTCGTAATCTAAAAAAGAATTCTTCATTTGTTCAAGGTTTCTTTCATGATGCTCATGAAAAGTTTACATCATTTACAGAGATATTTTGCCCATTTACTTTTTCTTTTTTTATTAATTTTTATTGGATTATAGTTGCTTTGCAATGTTGTGTTAGTTTCTGCTGTACAGCAAAGTGAATCAGCTATATGTATACATATATCCCCCCTTTTTTGGATTTCCTTCCCATTTAGGTCACCACAGAGCATTGAGTAGAGTTCCCTGTGCTATACAGCAGGTTCTCATTAGTTATCTATTTTATACATGGTAGTGTATGTTTGTCAATCCCAATCTCCCAATTCATTCCATCCCCTCCATCCCCCCTTGGTATCCATACGTTTGTTCTCTACATCTGTGTCTCTATTTCTGCTTTGCAAATAAGTTTACCTGTATCATTTTTCTAGATTCCACATATAGGCGATATTATATGATATTTGTTTTTCTCTTTCTGACTTACTTCACTCTGTATGACAGTCTTTAGGTCCATCCATGTCTCTGCAAATGGCACGATTTTGTTCCTTTTTATGGCTGAGTAATATTCCATCGTATATATGTACCACATCTTTATCCATTCCTCTGCTGATGGACATTTAAGTTGCTTCTATGTCCCAGCTATTGTAAATAGTGCTGTAACGAACACTGGGGTGCACATATCCTTTTGAACCATGGATTTCTCCAGATATACACCCAGGAGTGAGATTGCTGGGTCATATGGTATTTCTATTTTTAGTTTTTTAAGGAACCTCCATACTGTTCTCCATGGTGGCCATATCAATTTACATTCCCATCAACAGTGTAAAAGGGTGGAAGACCTACAATAAATAGACATTTCTCCAAAGAAGACATGCAGATGGCCAAAAAACACATGAAAAGAGGCTCAACATCACTAATTATTAGAGAAATGCAAATCAATACTGTTGTTTATTCTCATTTTTTTTGTGTATGGGGTTATTATGAATGAGGTTTTTTCTGTATATACATACACAGATATACATACATATATGTATATTTAATTTTGCCTTGACAAATGAAACATTCATTTTAAAAAGTTACAGAAAACGTAACTACTGTTTATAAAGTGTTCACTCAGTGAACCACTACTGAGGTCAAGGCATAACTTCTAAGTGTTCTAGAAACCCACTATGTGCCCCTCCCCTACCATGACCCTCTTCCTCCTCCAAGATGGTCAGTAACTTGACTTTCGTGATGATTATTGCCTTGGCCTTGTTTATAGTTTTTATCTTAGAACTATACATGCCCTTATTTATGTTAGAACTATACATCTGTAAATAATACAGTTTAGTTTTCCTTCTTGTTGAACTAAAATAACCATTATATTTTCTGGTGTAATTGATTTGTTACTTTTATACTTTAGCTGATACTCTGTTCAATATTTTAGTTGATGATCTTTTTTTAAAGAAGTAATTTGTCTTATATCATCAGTAAATTATGTTATTAATCTTTTCCTTTCCAATGTCTATAACTCTCATTTAAACCTATAGGGTCTTTTCTAGCTCTTAGTCTAATAGTATTGGTTAGAGCTAAGAGAACAATGATAAATAATGACAATAGTGAGAATTCCAGGGTTTTTTCCTGAAAAATGGCCATACGTTTATTGCTTTGTCATTATTACCGTACAGTGGTTGTTTTGAGGTATATGTTTATCACGTAAAGCAATATTATTTTATTCCTATTTTCTGAGATTTTTTTTTTCAGAAAAAATATAAAGTATTATCATGTGGCATTTTAGTGTCACTCAAGGCAGTTGCTTGGCTTTGCTATTTTGAGTGCTAAATAAAATTTGTAGAGCTATTTGGAGAGAAAATTTATTTTATACTATTGGTATTGCCACCTGGAAACATGATATTCCCTAACTTAATATTCTTCAGGAAAATTAAATCGTTTTCTTCATACTTTTTACTCTGTATTTCTTAAGTTTACATGTAGTGATTCTGTATTTTTGTAGGTATTGTGAATAGAATCTTTTAAAATTACAACTTAAAGTTGAGTTTTATAAGTTTATTTTATAATTGGCCTCTATAATGACCTCTCTTAGTAGCTTTAACAGCGTTTTCTATTCGTTTTCTCCTAAAGTTCTTCCAGCAAATCATCGTAGCATCTGTAAATGATAATTATTTTTACTTTTTCCTTTTAAGTATTTATAATTTTGGGACTTGTACTTTTGGCCAAGATGCAGTAACAGGGACCAAATTTACTCTCCACCCTAAACAATTACAGAACTGGACAAAATACATGAAACAATGACTTTTTTTTTTAATTACTCTTACTTCACTTTTTCTAGCTTTATTGAAGTATGATTGACAAATAAAAATTGTATATATGTGGAATGATTTGATGTACATATAAATTGTGAAATGATTACCACTATCAATCTAATTCACAAACATCACCTCATGTAGTTATCCTTGTGTGTGTGTGTGTGTGTGTGCTTGTGTGTTTGGTGAGAATACTTAAGATCTACTTTCTTAGCTAATTTCAAGAGTACAATACACTATTATTAATTATAGTCACCATGCTGTACATTAGACCTGTATCTTATAACTGAAAGTTTGTACCCTTTGACCAACATCTCTCCATTTCCATCCCACCCACCTCCTGTTCCAGTCCTTGGTAACTACCATTCTGTTCTCTGTTTCTTTGTATTCAACTTTTTTAGATTCCTCATAAAAATGAGATCATGTGTTACTTGTCCTTCTGTGTCCCCCTTATTTCACTTAATATAATGTCTCCAGGTTCACCTATGTGGTCACAAATGGCAGAGTTTTCTCCTTTTTAAAGGCTGAATAATGTTCCATCTTATGCATGTACCACATTTTCCTTATAAATTCATCCGTTAACAGACACTTAAGTTGTTTCTATATCTTGACTATGGTGAATAATTCTGCAATGAACATGGGAGTTCAGATATTTCTTTGAGATGAATGCACTTCCTTTGGATAAATACCCAGAAGTGGAATTGCTGGATCATATTTTTATTTTTTTGAGAAACCTGCATACTTTTTTCCATAATGGCTGTACAAATTTATATTCCCACCATCAGTGGACAAGGGTTCCTTTTTCTCCACATCCTCATCAACACTTGATACCTTTGAAACAATAATTTTTAGACACTGGGGGAAGTATTGTGTAGGCCAAAAAGTTCGTTCGGGTTTTTCCGTAAGATGTTATGAAAAACCCGAATGAACTTTTTGTCCAACCCAATACAAAGCAGAACTGTGATCCCTAAAAGAAGAGAAACAAAATGAGCGCTATGACTGGACCAACTTGCTGTCTAAAGGCAGTTTCCAGGCTGCAGTGCAGACAGAGAGCATCCAAACAGCAATGAAGGAAAAATATATTAGAGGTCAAGGAAGTCAGGGAGCTACAGTTTGCAGAATACTGGAGAGGAAGAGTCTGCACATACAGACAGAGAAAGCTCTGGTGATCTGTAAAGAGGTCTTCTTGAGTTTTTGGTGCATACTGATTTGAACCTGTGAGAGAAGTTACCCAAGACAGGAGAAAAACACTGAACAACAATAGGCAGGAGAATTTCTGGGACTTTAAAAACTGGGGATGGTTTGTGTTTCCAACAGCCAGAGTAGAAAGATGTCAAAATAGATGGGGCTTTGTGTAGAGTCCCAGAAAAATATTGCCTTAATGGTGGGGCTAAGTTAGGGTTAGACTAAGGCTAACTCTGGACCCCCTTTAAAATATCTTAAAAACAATCTTTGAAAATATTCAACTAATTCCAAGAAATTTGTTGCAAGCTAAAATAAAACACAACACTACTTAAAGGAGCACACACAAAAAATCCAGCATTCAATAATGTCATGCCAAGAATACAAAGAAGCATAAAAATTTGACTTACAACTAGGAGAAAAATCAATTGATAAAAAAAAAAAAACAGAAATAACAGAAATGATGAAATTAGCAGAAAAAGTTATTAAGAGAGTTATTATAAGTATGTCCATGTGTTCAAATAGGTTGAGAAAAACAGAATCATGAGAAGAAAAATGGACCATATACAAAAATACAAGTAGACTAGAAATGAAAAATATGTTATCTGAAATAAAAATTACACAGGGTGAGAACAGCAGCAGATTAAATGCTGCAGAAAATTTTTTTCTCAGTGAATATGAAAATAAAGCTTAGAGAAAATAAAAGACTGGAAAAATTGAAGAGAGCATAGATATGATATCAAACAGCCTAAGAGCCTAATGTGTAACTGGAGTCCCAGAAAAAGAGTAGAAAGTAGGCAGAACAATGATGGGGAAAAATCATTTGATAAAAACTATAAATGTATAGATCCAGGAAGCTCAAATAATTTCAAATAGAATAAACATTTTTTAAAAAAGCATGTCAAATCATTTAATATAAAAAATGTGATGAAAACTAGTGCAAAAGAAAAAAATCTTAAGAAAGAGAAAAAAGACTCATTATGCCCAGCAAGAAAAGTAAAATGACAGGAGACTACTCATCAGAAACTATGCAAGCCAGAAAATAATGGAGAAATGTCTCTGATGTAGTAAAAGGGGAAAAAAATAAATTGGTTTAGGTTTCTTCACTCAGCAAGATTTCTTCACTTAGCAAAATTTTCTTTAAAAAATGAAGACATTTTAGACAAACTGAAGCTGATAGAATTCATTGTCATCAGATTTGTACCTACACAAATGTTAAAAGTATTTCAGGCAGAAGAAAATGATACCAGATGGAACTTAGGATCTACACCTGGGAATAAAGAGCACCAAAAATGATAACTACATGGGTCAATTTAGAAAATAAATTGTTTCCACATTTTAAATCACTTTAAGAAAGAATTGATTGTATGAGGCAAAAATAATAGCAATGCATTGTCGCGTTTAAAGCATATGTAGAAGTAAAATATAGGGCAACATCACAAATAAGCAGGGGAAATGCAAATATTATTTGAAGGCAAAATTTGTGGGATGAAGCTAAAGCAGTGCTTGGAGAAAAATTTATAGCATTAATTACTTATTTAAAAAGGAAGAAAAGTCTTAAGTCAATAATCTAAGTTTCCACCTTAATAAGCTAGAAAGAAAAGAGCTAATTCTACTCAAAGCAGAAGGAAATAATGTAGATAAGAGCTGAAATCAATAAAATTGAAAACAGAAATGCAACAGAAAAAAATCAGTGAAACCAAAGGCTAGTTCTTTGAGAAGATCAATAAAAATGATAAATATTACAGAAAGTAAAAGAATAATAATCGGTTGTTATGAACAACTTAGTGTCAATAAACTTGACAACTCCGATGAAACGGACAAACACTCTGAACTACTCAAAAAGCTCACTAAAGAAAGAAGAGATAGCCTGAATAACTCAGTATCTCTTAAAGAAATTGAATTTATACTTAAAAACCTTCCCCAAAAGAAAGCTCCAGGACCAGATGGCTTCATTGGTAAAAAATATACCAAAAATTTAAGGAAGAAATAATAGCAATTCCACACAAATTCTTTCAGAAATAAAAGAGGAGGGAACAGTTACCAACTCATTTTATGAAGCCAGTATTGTTCTGGCACTGAAATGAAGGACTTAACAAGAAAGGAAACTTCAAACAACATCTCTCATGAACAAATGAATTCATCAATATATAAAATGGATTATACATAATATATAAAAAGGATAATGTATCATGACCAAGTAGGATTTATTCTAGAAATGCAAGGTTATTTCTACACTAAAAAAAAATCAGTGTAATTCCCCATATCAAAAGAATAAAGAAGAAAAATCGTATGGATCATCTCAACAGGTATAGGAAAAGCATTTAAAATAATTCAATATCCATTAGTGATAAACCTCTCAGCAAACTATTCTCAGGAAAAGAAGGGTACTTCCTCATGTTATGAAATCCATCTATGGAAAAATCTACAGCTAATATTATGTGTAATGGTGAACAAATGAGCACTTCTGCATAAAATCATGAACAAGGCACGGACATCCAATCTCACCATTCTGTTCAATATTGGGGAGGAAAAAAATGCATACAGATTAGAAAGGAAGAAGTAAAAATATCTTTATCCATAACTATGTCAGTATGGAAAAACGCTAGCAGTTCTGAAACAAATCTATTAGAAGTAATGAATAAATTCAGCAGAGTCTCAAGATATAAGGTTAACTAAAATTGTGTATCTTTAAATTAACAATGAATAATTAGAAATACCTAGAAATAAATTTAACAAAATACGTACAAGACCTGTACATTGAAAACTACAAACCTTGCTGAGAGAAATTAAGAAACTTATATGAAATATGTCTTTTTCATTGTTCAAATCTACAAACATCAATTTTTTCCACAAGTTGATCTATAAGTTTAATGCAATGACATTCAAAATCCCCCCAGTTTTTTTTAACAGAAATGCAAAGCACTTAGAATGGCCAAAGCAAATTAAAATATGAACCAAGATGGATTCACATTACCTGATTTCAAAGCTTACTATGAAGCTACAGTAATTAAGGCAGTGTGGTATTGTAATAAAGATAGATATACAGATAAGTGGAGAAGAACATGTAGCCTAGAAAAAGACCATCAAATATATGATTAATTGATTTTTGACAAAGGTGCCTTGGTTATTACAAGGGGAACTCTAACCCTAACCCTAATCTTTTCAACAAATCATGCTGGAGCAATTGGATATCCATATGCAAAACAATGAACCTAGACTCTAATCTCACACTACACACAAAAACTAACTCAGAATGGATCACAAACCTAAATGTAGTATGTAAAGTTATATAACTTCTAGATGAAAATTGGAAAGAAAAACTTTGTGATTTAGTTAGGCAGACATTTCTTACATATGACCCACATAAGCATAAACCAAAGAGAAAAAAATTAAATTTCAAAATTAAATCCTTTGTCCTTCAAAGGATACTGTTAAGAAAATGAAAGATATCACACAGTGGAAGAAACTCTTTCCAAAACACGGAATTGATAAGCTTGCATCGAGACTATATAGAGAACTCTTTTAACTTAAGACAAGACAATAAAAAATGACAAAAGATTTGAAACAAAATTTAACATAGAAGATATAAGAATGTCAAATACACTCATGGAAAGATACTCAACATCATCATTCATTAAGGAAATACAAATAAGAACTACAACGAGATACTTGTACACATCCCCTTAAATTGCTGAAGCTAAAAAAGAGACATTATTGAAAGTTGCCAAGGATATGCAGCAACTGGGAAAGCAAAAATTTTACAGCCACTATGAGAAATAGTTTGGCAGTTTGTTATTAAATTAAGCATACAGTTACACAATGGTTCATCAAACCTACTATTAAGTATTTACTTAAGGGAAATGAAAACATGATCATACAGTGACTTGCAATAAAATATTCACAGCAACATTATCACAGTAGTCCCAAACTGGAAACAATCCAAATGTCTATCAGCAAGTTAATAGATAAATAAATTGTGGTATATCCGTAAAATGAACTAATATAAGGCAGTAAAAAATAGCTAACTACTAATAAATTCAACAATATGGATAAATCTCCAAAGCATTATGCTAAATGAAAGAAGCCTAATACAAATTATATGCTGTTTGATTCTATTCATATGAAATTATAGAAAAAGCAAAACTATATTGACAGAATGTGGATCAGTGGTTGCCAGGTGCAAGGGGTAGGATGAAGTGATTAATTTCAAAAGGCCACAGGGAACATTTTGTGTTGATGGCCTATATCATGATTATGGTCACAGTAACAAAATTATGTAAGTCTGTCAAGTCTTGCTGAATTGTACACTTAAAATTGGCAGATTTTATTTCATGTAAATAATGTCAATGTCGCCAGTAAATATAAATTTATACCTTTTTAAAAACCTATTTTTTCTTTTGTTTTCTGGCCTGATAATATTGACTAGCACTTTTAGAATTATAGTAAATAATAGTGGTAACAGAATGACCCTAGGCTTTTTCCTGATCTCATGACTTGTGTATCCACTGTTTCACTATTACGTATGATGATGGACTGTCGGTTTGGAATAGTATGTCCTTACCATGTTTAGTAAGTATATTATATTCTTGTTTTGCCAAGTGTTTTCACAAGCAATATCTGCTGGCACATAACGATATGATCATATGGATTTCTAAATTTGGTTTTTGAATAGGATAAATTATATTAAAGGATTTTCTATGTTAAATCATCTGTGATGCAATACTGGTAAAAAATATGCTTGCTTTTTATGTATCTTTTTTTAAATGTGGGACCTCGGCCTCTATTTTTTAAAGTGAGATTAAGCACTTGTTTTCTTCTTTGCTCTATCTTTATTAAATTCTGTTATTAGAGCTTTAATTAAGTTATGAAATAAATTGGAAAGTTTTCCTTCTTATCATATGCTTTGAAACATTTTTTGTTAGTTTGTTTTTGCGGTACTCGGGCCTCTCACTGTTGTGGTCTCTCCGGATGCGGAGCACAGGCTCCGGACGCGCAGGCTCAGCGGCCATGGCTCACGGGCCCAGCCGCTCCGCGGCACGTGGGATCTTCCCGGACCGGGACATGAACCCGTGTCCCCTGCATTGGCAGGCGGACTCTCAACCACTGCGCCACCAGGGAAGCCCGCTTTGAAACATTTTAATAAAATTGCATAAATTCATTGGATATTTTAACATAATTGGCTTTTGAAACTACCTGGGTCATTCACCTCCTTGGGGGTATTTGACACATTTTCCCTAGTTCTACTAGGTTTATTGAGTTAGTTTTGTTAATTTGTATTTTCTCATGAGATTGTTTATTAGGGATGGTTTGTTTTTGCCAAGATTTCCTGCTTTGTAAGAACAAAGTTAAATTGATTTAAACCTGTTATTCTGCTATAATTTCAAATATGCTCTGCATGGTTTGTTATATTGTTAGTGTTTTCTCTTTATTAAATTAAGCTTACCAGAGTACATCCTCTTTATTGTTTTTTTTTCCCAAAGAGCAGCTATTACATTTATTTACCATTTTCTGTAATTTCTTCTTATATTTTAGGTTTTTTGTTTCTCTTTTTCTAGCTTCTATTTTTAATTCCTGGTATTTGTATTCATTCTTTTTATTTTAAGTAAGACATTTAATTATGACAAAAATAGCTTTGACCACATTCTATATATTTTAATATATAGTTCTTTTTCTGAAAGATTGTCTCTTAAACAATATAATTATTAAGAGTTTTATTTCCTCAAAAATTGATTTTTCCTTATTATTTAAACAGTGGGGAGCTAGTAAAGATTTTGACCAAGGAAGTGATATGTTTAGATATATGGAAAAGTACCTGACAGCATTATGGAGAATGGATTGCAATAAAGTGACACTTAGGATGAGGTTTAAGAGGTTATTGCAAAAGTTTACAGAAGAGGTGATGACTGATATGAGCAAAAGTCACATTGCAGAGGGGTGATCAGTTGAAGGAAGGAAAGATGAGGAGGCAGTGAGAGTCTGATCATAAACTTAACCAGACAAGCAGGGTCAGCTACATCTGAGAGTGTAGCATTGGTTAACCTGATACCCAGTGCTCAGGTCAACAAGAGCTGAGTGGGGGCTTTGGAAGAGATTGAGAAGTAGAGCCTTGAAATTTTCCTGGCACTATAAGACCATAGCCACAGTTGCTATTTTAAGACATCAGACATGGCTGAAAGGTAATTCGTGAGGGTGTCAGTGCAGCCAAGATGGTGATTCTAGATTATACATAAAGAAGATAAGCTCTGTTTGGAAGGAAGTAAATTGCACTTAGATGGAATTGTTCTATGAAGGACATAACATGGGCGAGTTTGTATTAGGAGAGGAGAGCGTCAGTGATGAGGGAAGTTCTGTTTGGAATCCAATAATGGCATGATGCCTTAAATCCCTGAACTCCTGGTCCGTCATCCAAAGGCAAACCTCTTCTTCATCTGGACTCTTCTATATTCCATCCATATACTGCATTTTCTTCACTGAACCCCATTCCACCATTCTCCTCCTCTTGCCTCATTCTTGGTCAGTGTATTCATTTATCTTTACCATTTATACATTTTATTTAATAGCAGCAACCTATTTAAAATAGTTTATTCTTAAAAAAATACACGTCCATAATAAAGAAAATTAAGCAAAACCAGGACATATAAGATAGCACGTGTTCTCCCTACTCTCCCCCCTACATCACCCATCTCAGTTCATACAGGCAGACACGGTTAATGACTTGCTGTACAGCCTTCTAGCCCATTGTCAATACATAGGCAAAACCAAGGAAAAAAACGTTTTTCAAAAATTATATTACGATATACATACAAATCTATAACTTTCTTTTTTACTTAAAAATACATTTTGGACTTCATATTTATAAGTGTTTATAAGATCCTCCTCTTTCTTAGATATTGTATCATGTTCCATTATACGGCCACATTGTAATTTTTAATGAACATTTATGTCATTTCCTTTTTTTGTTGTTATTATAAAAAACCTTTCAGTACTTTGAAAACTTGGCGAATGCTCCTTTAAGATAAACTCCCATAGTGGAAATGATGGATCAAAGGCTAGGCATATTTCAAAAGACATTGTCAAAAGTTTGTATCAACTGAGACCCCAGCAACAGTTTAGGAGAACACTGATGTCCTCAGACATGTTCACTCTAGCTTTGTCAATATTTTTAATGTTTAATCTATTCATTCTAAGTCAGAAACCTCTACAGAGAAATAGTGTCAGAAAGACAAAAAGTCTTGCATGATGTTCTCTCAATTAACAGTGTGGTTAGTGCTTTAACTTTTGCAAAGAGCTTTTATATATATTATGCCACTAAATCTTCAAAAGAATTTTTTGAAATACATTTTTTCATCTTCACTTCATATAGGAGCAAATTTAGGTGTGAGAAGATCAATTACTTGTTCAAAATCACACAGATGCTAAGTGGTTGACTTGGAATTCAAACTCTGATCACACATAACAGTTTGATAAAAATGGATATTTAAGTTCTGCTATGTTATATTCAGATAACTGATACCATTTTGAGTTGACATTTTTTCAACTAAACATTATGCTACCTTAAAATGAGTATATTTTACTTTTTTGGACAGCCTTATATATTTAAAAATTATTATTCTCTCTTTAAATATTCTTTTAGAAGGCTTCGTAACAAAACATAATACTAAGTTTTAGAGGAAATTTAACTTTCAGAGTAGAGATGCCTACTTTTTTTGATGAAAGCCAATGAATAAATAAGGTATAAAATACTAAAATTTTCTCTGCAGAGAGGCTATTGACATCAGTGTTAAAAGAATTTTGGGTCAGAGAGAGATGGATTAAGAACTGTTTCTGCTACTTTCTGTCTGGCTGACTTTAGGAAGCTTACTTCACCTCTCCAAGCCTCAGTTTATACATCTATACAATAGAGATATTAATGTACTTGCCTCATACTGCTATTACGAGGATTTTAATGTGAAATGGTTAGTGAAGTGCCCGGCACATACATGACATGCAATAATGTTGCTGCCATTATTATTATAATTATTATTGTTGTGGCTGCTAATATCATAGGTAATTTTTTAGAGACAAACGTATTTCAGAATATTAGGTATTCCCATAAAGATTGACTGACTGTCTTTCCTATGTTACAGAAACCACCATTTATATATGTTATTTTTCCCTTCCTTTAGAATGTATAATTTGTTCTAATCCTGACATGTTCAAGCTTCAGTGGGCCTAGAAGATTATTTAGTTATACAAATAAAGACATTTAAGAACAGATCTCTTGAGAAATTTTCCAAAGTCACACAGATTCTTGCTGCCAAAATAAGAATTTGATTCCTGGTCTCTGTTCTTTCTCCTTAAGGTTAATTAATTTATCTTAAAAATTACTGTGCATATTTGAAATATTTTACAGTAATTTCTAAAATTGTAAGCCAAATATTGAAAAATTTCCTTGGCACCACTGGTGGTTGAATACATATCTCTCCTGATTTCATTGAAATGAATTTCCCCCAGTTCAGAAACGTGAACTTTTGCCCTCTGTTATGCAAGTTCAGTTATTTTTAAGGAAAGATGACCAGACTGCAACTCTGGTAATTGTGTCAACTTCTTCAGTAATACAAAATTTAATTTATTTTGCATTTGTCATATATCTTGTCTCTGTGATATTACAGACACTTAAAAGCTTCATCCAGTAACTAGTTCAAATTAAACACATTTCCATGCCTGCATGTAAATTGTGCTGCAACTTTGTAATTGACTAAAATTATTATCTTACTATCATAATAGTAACTCAAGAAACTTAGACAGTAAAATAGAAAAATGAATTGTTTCATGGAGGTAAATAAAACTGGATACTTGTTCTGCCTTCATACTTTAAAGCATTGGTTCTCTGCCTGTACACCCTTAACTATGGAATAAAGTCACATACACACAAAAGCGATCGTTGATTTGTACAGTGGCTGCCTTAAAAACAAGCTGGCTTCTAACTTTAATTCAACAGAGAAAATTTTAACCTCCAGCTGGTTAGACAACTATCCACTGGCAAATCAGAAAAAATAATTTAAAAATTTTACTTCAAGTTGGTTATTTGTAACTTAGGTTGTTTTTCCATAGAAGTAATGAGAATGATTCTTGGTCTGACAAACTTCAGGAAAAAGCCTAGTACTCCACAGATACCTCTAATATTGTCCTTATATTAATGTGGTCAGTGTGAGTCGTATTTTCCCTATGGAAAATGAATTTACTTCTGAAGAGTTACATTCTTTATGAGGGACGTAAGTGATGGGATTCAGAATTTCCCAATGTTTACTTGCTTATTTTGGCTATCCACTCATCTGTTGTTGGCAAGTTGAAACCATCAGTAGTTAAGACATTACCTCAGATTTAAAAAGTTGAACATTTTGGTTTATATCTTTTTATTGTAAGAATGGAATTCAAAGGATTGTATTTTCTGAGTATGTTATTGCTCTAAATTCGAATTCCACATCTTTTATTCAGTAATAATAAAGTGGGTTATAATGGAAGCAATGAAGGACATAGAATGAACATTATTTCTTCAATGTTTGTAGGAGAGATAAACAAAGGAATGCAGGGTGGGGATAGAGAGGAATGGAAGGATTATGATCAATTTCATTCTTTCACAACATAATGTAAATGTATTGGGACCTTCTCTGAGACTACAGCTTGAAGGTAAAGTAGAAGTGTGAGGCCACTGAATGAAGTTTAGAGAGGAAAAGTTATTGACCCCAGAGAGTAGTGGTGCCCTGAGACCCTTAATTAATCACGTATCTTTATCGTACTTGTGTCAGTTTCTGCCTCTACCCTTCTTTCTGCTACTGATATTACTCCTGCCACTACTTCTGTCTCTTCTTTACCTCCATGGCTGGGTTCAGCTCAAATAGGGGCAAGCAGGGAGAAAGACCTTTCCTTTCTACGGTAAATTATGTTGACATTAGAGAAGGCCTTTTAAAAAAATGTCTTTAATTCACCCACATGAACTTCTTTAGAGTTTTCTTGGTTAAACTTGGCCTTTTGCATTTCCATGTCAAGTTTAGAATCAACTGGTCAATTTCTTTCAAATATCTGGTAGGATTTTGACTGGTAAAGCATTGAATCTATAGTTCAGTTTTATGAGATAATTGATATGTCTGCAACAGTTTATCTTAATAATGTGTTCTATATTCCTGGTTGATGACCCTTCTCACTCCTCCCACTCCAGTCCATAAAAGAGTGAGCTATTCCATGCTCATTATTTCAGATCATCAACACCAAAACAGAACAGAAATCAAAGTTGTCAATTTTTGGTTTTGGAACTCATGACAGAGCTAACAGTCTTGAGAGAAAAGGAATTTAAATCACAAGAAACTAGGTTTTTTCAAGTTCTCAACGTTAAAGGACTCAAAGCAAGCATAAAGTCTATGCAAAAAAACAGTCTTTGGAGTAAATAGATGAAGAGCCAGATGGTCTCACATCCAGTCTAGACAAAGATTTCATGGGTGGTGCAAGAAAAAGGCAGAGAAGAGCGAAAGGGGTCTGCCGTGATGAATCCTTGAGAAGGGAATATGTGCTCAGCTTCTCCCAGGCCAAATCCCAGAGTGCGGGTGAACCAACAGAACCCCGGTAGATTTGCAATTAAAAAGACAATGTGACTTGTGCATATCTTTCTGGGTGGAACTCTGAGAAGTAGCCAGCCTTATAGAGTTCCCAATACTTAGCTTATCAGAGGAGCAGAAAGAAAGGGATTTCTAGGCAGATGGGCCTGAGGCACTGCAGAATCCTTGAGCCCCTCCTGGTGAGGGTGAATTTAAAAGCCCTCTCATTCCTCATCCTCTGAGAGGAGATTGGAAATAGAAAAGATTCCAGACCTGCAAGTCCTTGGTTGTAAGCCGAAAGCGTGTTTGTTTTGAGACCACCCTCAAGAGACTGAGAATAGTGGTTTGAAATAGAACTTAGTTCAGACTTAGAAAAGTAAGAAAATTTACACGAGTTTAAAATACTTTAACAATTTTAAATTTTATTAAATTTTACTTAACTAAAATTTATTTTGGGGCCTAATATTTATACATAATTATTCCACATATTCTTGGCTAAGACAGAAATTTCTTGTTCTTGAATGGGAATATAATACAGTAAGCATGTCAACTTGTCCCAAATTAATTTATTAATTTGGAAAAAGTCAAATTATCTCTACCCTATAGCTTATGACAGAATGCATTCAAAATGTGTTATAGAGTTAAAATGATAACACTATACAATTATTAGAAAATGCGGTATGTATTTATCTGATTTTGAGTATGCTTTTCAAAACTTAAAAAGAAAATGGAAAGAAAAAAATTGATGGGCATTTGACTATCTAAGAAATCTAAAAATTCATAACATAAAAGTAAAATCTAAATCTAAAATATTATTGACATAAAAATAAAATTCACCATATGTAAAACTAAAAGCAAAGAACCACCTGAAAATAAATATTATATATCTAACAAGAAAATGATAAAACTCGTTTTAATTAAAATGCAAATTTAGTGTCACAGTCTTTTCAATACCAAATTGGAAAAGGCAAGAAATAGATTAATACTAGATATTAAGGTTTGTAAACATGCAATCTCACAGAGTAGTGATGATAGATAATAAAAATATTTCTGATAATCAATTTGGAAATGGGTATCAAATGCCTTTAAAATATTTACTTCATTGATTAATTCAATATTCTAGGAATATAGTTTAAGAAAATAGAAGTACACATCAGACTGTAGTATTATGTGATAGAAAAAGCAGCAGTAACTTAAATACCCAACAATAGGGGATTAGTTGAATATTTTATAGTATATAGTAACAGATTCTACACTGCTGTATAAAAAATCACATTTTATATAATCAGTGATGTGGGAAAATTCTCACAAAATATGTGGATGATTAAAAAGAATATGTTGATGTTGATATATGATAGAGCATATGATCCCAATTTATAAAATTAAATGTAGAGAAGCTCTTTTACCTGACCTCTACTTAACAGAAGCATCAGATGTTCCCTCTTCCTTTTGTAACTTATCTTTACTGATGTCAATACTTATGGAGAGCTGGCAGCTCCCTAGGATAGCCACATTTTTATTCCACCTGTTGATTTATATATAGATTTGGAGTCAGATGTGTTTTTATATCTTAATATCATTTTCCTTGGTCCTATAATTACAAAGCCTAATTACAGATTAAAATGTCTAGTAAACTATGAGTGCTAAAACAGAGTAATTGTTTATGTTAAATAAGTAGAATTCTTTGGGAAAAGTCAATTAATTTTGAGTAGGTAAGAGGATTTGCTCAAGTTATGCGTGGACAAGAAAACTGTGCAACACTGGGGGAAATGATTAAATTCTAGAATTCTACACTGAGATTTGTTTATGTCTTTATATTATTGTTCCCATTTTAAGAAAACCAATCTAGAGATCATTTATGGTTCATTAGGAAGATGATTTATGTTATAAAGATGACCTGGAGCTCCCATCAGAAGACCTGTGGTCAGAAAAAAAAGCTTGGTTCTACATGAAAAGATTAGTGAAGAAACACTTATTAATTAAATTAAACTTACATATCATGTATGTATAATTTTTAAAGGTTCTGCACCTTATAAAACCTTTTTCTGATTAACTAAAGACTGTTGGCTATCAGATAGAAGGGATTCTACTGCACATGTGTGTATAGAAAAAATATTGGGAGTCTTAACACCAAAATATTTTAGTAGTTGTCTCTTGATAGCTATCATGATTTGCTTTTTCTTCAAACATTTATTTTTCAGTTTTCCTAGAGTGAAAATGAATTACTTTGATCACAATTTAAAGTTATCTAAAACAAAAAAGGACCTCTCCAACCCCTCCCCCACAAAAGGTATTGGGCTTTTTGCCTAAATATGGGGTCATTGCCATGTGGTTCCAATGTGGTGTGAGCTTGAGATGTTTGCTTCCATACCATTGGAATCTCCACCTATTCTGTGTTCTGATAGACACAGCTAAAGGTGAGACAATGCATCTTGAGTTTTTTTAAGTCTAACAGCTACACAAAGCTCATGATGAAAACAAGCATCCATTACAGCAGGCAAATTGTACTTAGTGTCCAACAAATGTTCAGAACCAGGGTGTGAACGATCATCCTTGTGAAGAACTGACATCTTGCAGGATAGGTACTTCCAGACCCTGCCCCAGCCCTCCAGGTATGCTTGGTTGGCAGCTTATTACAAGCAGGTCATACATTAACTTATACCATGTGTTAGTTAGTTAGTTAGTTATAAGTTAGTTATACACTAACTTATACCACATATATACCATGTGTTTGTCATTCAGCATATAAATATCAGTCCTTTGCCCAGCACATAATAACTCTGTAAATAGTAAGTTTTCCTTTAGAAGATTATGGGAGGGGTGCATGTGATAACAATAAATTTTGTTTAGATGATAAACTACATGACACTGGTTTTTAGGTCTGTTTTCTGTATAACTTCTGTGGACTAAACACTGAATCATGTTGGAACTAAATGCTATTTAATGTGCTAGTGAAGTGTCTTCCATTTTGCATGAGTGTTTTCTGTCCATGGTGTAACATTGTGATGGCATACTCTTTCAAATTATATTTATATTCCCAGACCCTATTCCCTAATTTGCTTTTCTTTTCTAATGCCTTTTCTTCCCCTCTGAAGTCCATAGTATTTTAAAAAATACATATTCCTTGAGAAGATATTGAGCTTTTGCTTAGGGTCATACATAAAAGTGTTTGATTTAAATAATCACGGGAGTTAAATTGCATCTGCCAGGGAGTTCTACATTTTTGGCAGTTACAGGCTGCCTTTATTCAGTTTAATGATGAAGATTTGACTTTGTTGGATTTTTTCTTCTTAGTAGAATGAATGGCGCATCTTTCTTTAATTGTGATCCTCGTCAACCATTTGGCCCAGTAATGGTATGCAAATTAAACTCTTTAAAAATTAATGCTAACATTTATTAAATAATGCATCATACAAAAAGGTAATTTGAAATTCCAAGTTAGATTCCCTATCTGCTCATGAGAAAGTATTTTTTGTGCCATCTTCCTAAAACATCTTTATAGTCTTTCTAAATACCTTGAATGTTTTTCCAGTATTTTGCAAAATTATCACCATGGAGACTGTTCATGTAGACAGACTCTTTATGCTTTTCAATTTTGATTTGTATAAACTCTCAGATTTTGAATTTATATCACTGCTCTGACTTTCTAAACTTAAAAGTGCTTATAGATGTTTCTTTACCACAATTTAAAGACAAGTCTAATTAAGGGGTATGTAAACTTAATTGTACAAGCTTACCTTCACTTTTGATTCTCAAATCAGAATGTATATCATATGCTTGGGAATTCTCTGGCAGTCCAGTGGTTAAGACTTGGTGCTCTCACTGCCGAGGGCCCAGGTTCATTCCCTGGTCAGGGAACTAAAATCCTACAAGCCGGGCTCTGCAGTCAAAAACAAACAAAAAAAAAGAATGTATATCACATTGTCAGTTGGACAATTGTAAACCTTATGTAACATCCCCACCCAGACAGCAGTGAACACTAGCGTTCAGCCTTGTACATTAGTGATTTTGTAAATTTGATTTGGGAATTTTAAATGATATTGTGACTATAATCGGCATAATCTGAGAAGAATGAAACTTCTCAGAGGCAGGTTTAGTATAGTGTTAAGAACAAGAGCGGTAGAGTGTGACTGCTGGGTTTGAATGAATGCCAGTCCTATCAGGTATGAGCTTTACTATCTCAGACAAATTCCTTAACCTTCCTGGGTCTCAGTTTCTTCATCTATGAAAATGACATCAATACTAGTAGCTATCTCATAGAGTTGTTAGGAGAACTATGAGACACTAATAAAGTACCGATCCATAGCAAGGACACAACAACTATTAATGCATTATTATTCTCTTGAACATTTTTCCCTTCACTGAGAAAACTTCAGCAATATTACTTAAGTGAATCTTCAAAGGATTTGACAATAATTTCGATTTGATTTGCTAACCTAAGAGCAAGAGTCAAACATCTCTTTACTTTGTATTATCTATAGAAATAGAATTTGGGAAAGAATGTAAAATTCTTCATTACAGCTGTTTCTTCCATTCGATGTGAATTACTAAAAAAGAGAGATTTCTCATGCATGTTTTTATTTCAACAAACATGCATTTAACACCAGCTCTCAATATATGCAAGGCTTTGCGCTGACACTAGGCAGGGAAACATAGTAAGAGAAGATAGGGTTCTTATCCCCACAGTTATCCGGTAG
The DNA here is from genome assembly GCF_003031525.2 of Neophocaena asiaeorientalis asiaeorientalis. NCBI lineage: Eukaryota > Metazoa > Chordata > Mammalia > Artiodactyla > Phocoenidae > Neophocaena > Neophocaena asiaeorientalis. The sequence goes on along the minus strand of NW_020174375.1, from coordinate 3,129,723 downwards.
TTAGCAATGGCCATCCTAATACATCAACAGTTAATCATAAGATTAAAAAAAACCCAGATATTTCAAGAAGTTATAATAATGAAAAAAGTCACCATAAGACAGCATATAATTAAACATCTAAAAGATGATATAAACAATAAATGTGTTTGCTTATTTTATATTTGTTTAATAATAACCTTCTTGTTTCATAAATATGTAAAGATTCCATGCTAAGCATTTAGATAGGAGTAAAGTGGTTGGGTTGGTCTACGAGGGCTTCATGAAGGAGGTGGACCTTGGGAACATTTTGAAGATTGAGTTCCAGGCAGTCTTCGTCTCTTAGACTGTCCCATAAGTGTTAATAAGTGATCTACATGTTAATTTGGAGATGGGTAGAGCTTAAGGGCTCAACAGTTGCCATCATGCTTAATTACTGTTCACATCCACCCTGCAGTAAGCTTACTGAGCTTTCATCAAGAAGCAGGTGGAATTAGTAGTAGAAGATAGATCACAAGCTTGATCGTTTCAATAGTTCTATGTTTATTGAGGACCCAGTCAATCTCCCCCCACCCCCAAAATTCAATATATATCCCAGGCACTAGGGAGAAAGAAATGGATTCATTGTTGGTTCCTGGCCTCCAGCTGCTCACAGAACATGTAACAAGTATTTGTTCTGCTTTATAATACATGCAAAGATAAGAGTAAGCCAGAGGTGTGATGAATGGGGGAGTGGGTGGGAGTGTATGTGTCAGGGAAAGCTTCAGAGAAGAGCCAGGGTTTTTCATTCTCTGCATTCCTGAATAGAAGCCAAATAAAAGTTTTAATTTGGGGTCAATTCAGAGTGCTTCACAGCTTTTTCCTTTCCACTGAATCTAAAGCTATGATCAGTGAATAAAAATTGCAAAGATAAGTATCAATCAACCAGGAGTCTGGGGGACAATCAATCTTTTTGACTGACACTTTGGTGTCCTTAGAGTTTGTTTCAAAAATGGATTTGGAAGATACTCTAAATCACAAATAATTAATAATGGAGGTAAGCACAAACTGGTTCCCCTTACACTTAGGATAAATTTTTTTCAATTGCTCATTTATTCTTTTATTTATTCAGTCATTCATGTATGTGCCAGACAGGCTCTGTACAAAATTTTTTGGCTGATTTGGGAACAAACAAATACAATTTATTTCTTCATGGATTCTTTTTTTTTTTTTTTCAAATTTAGGATGATTTTACTTACAAAACAGGTTCTTTTGTTTTACAAAAAATTACAAAATATGACAAAAATGGAAATAGCTTCTTGGACTGTTGGGAACTACTTCTAAGCAACCAATGAGTTAAAACACCGATGGTCTTCTTCTTTTGAAGAGCGATGACGCAACGCTCAGCCGCGCTTTATGTCTCCCCAGAGCCCTGCGACTGTGGGCTGCCTCTGGCGGGAGGGCCGGTGAGGCCAGAGTCTGGAGCAGCAAGATCTTCTCGTTGACGCAGAACCTGTACAGCACCAGCATCAATTTCTTCCCACAGCGGGACACCTGGCACTCCATGGCCAGGTGGAAGGCCTCCTTCACGCCCTTGGTGATGCCCCGGGTGACCATGTGGTGCTTGCTCAGCATTCCTTGATTGGGCTGTAGTTCCAGATGGATCTTCCCACCTTCCTGAGTTCTCAGGTAGGCGAATTCCTCCAGCATGTTGATATTTGTAACATAATTGAAAAAATTCTCATATTGGAAGTTTCCTTACTGGCAAATCTTATTGACGGCTTTCAAGAAAAGGGGGTCTCTCCCCACGGCCACTCCTGCTGAAGCAGCACGATCACATGCCCCAGCACCATGTCGTCTCTGCTGTCTGAGAAGGCTCTAAGCTGAAAACAAGCTAACATTAAGTGCAGGCAATAGGGCATGATAGCCTTGCTGGTACAAGGCAGAAGCTTCAGATATGAACCTTTTCTAAACTTGGGCTTTATTTTTGAGGGTTCTTCCTGTGACTTGCCTCCGTCCTGGATGGGGAGGTCCATGTAGCACATCAAATCAAGGACTTGGGGCTTCCCTGGTGGCGCAGTGGTTGAGAGTCTGCCTGCCAATGCAGGGGACACGGGTTTGAGCCCTGGTCTGGGAAGATCCCACATGCCGCGGAGCAACTAGGCCCGTGAACCACAACTACTGAGCCTGCGCGTCTGGAGCTTGTGCTCCGCAACAAGAGAGGCCGTAAGAGTGAGAGGCCCACGCACCAAGATGAAGAGTGGCCCCCGCTCACCGCAACTAGAGAAAGCCCACGCACAGAAACGAAGACCCAACACAGCCAAAAATCAATCAATCAATCAATCAATCAAACAAGGACTTTCTCACAGGTCATTCTGTACTCCCCCAGGGCAAAGTGGAAGGTCGCCAGCTGGATGAGTGTCAGCTGGAGAGCTGCCAAGTGGTGCAGGCTCGCTATGGCCTTTTTATATTGACCCTGATAGATGATCATATCATTGAGGAGGATTCTCAACCAAAGCTAAGTATCCGTCTTCCACGCCAAACAAATTCTTGTAAATTCCTTGTCAAGGAATTCCAGGGAATAGAGCAGCTCCCAGCTCTCTCTGGCCAGCTTAAAGCTTTCCAACACCTCGATTGAGTTCGCAAGTTCTGCCTTATTGGCAGCAATGTGACGATTCCTTCCTTTTGCTGAACAGTCTTCATCGTCCGAACTCATGCGTTTTTCTCTCCTCTCAGCTAGTTTCCTCTTTTTATGTTTGTGTTTATTGCGATCAATTTCTACATCACCATATACATTTGATATGTCTTCCAGAAGAACCAGTGGAACTTGGCTAGGGGCATTAGGACCTTGGAACAGAGACTGCTGTATGCTGTTGACATACTGAAATGCATTCTTAAAGAAGACCAACACAGCGGAATAAACCACTTTGGTTTTTATATTTCGCATGAGCTTCGTTATCAAAGTTGTTCATGTATATGCAGAGATCCTTTATTCTATGCAAAATATCACCGTAGCTTCGTCTTCCTTTATCCATCTGCCAGTGACATCTCATTCCAACAACATTCAAAATCTTAAACAACCTCTCCCAAGGGTCCACGATCTGGGATGATTTTTCAGTCAGCCCCTCTGTTATGTACTTCTGAGAGCTACGTTTGTTCGGTGACATTAAATCAGACGTTTCTTGGGCACCTTGATGCTGACTCTCTATTTGAGTAGATCTAGTGACATCATTGATATTAAATTCAGCGGCTTTGTTCAAGTACTTATACACCAAATTGGCAGACAACAGAATGTCATGGTTGTTAATTATCAGAGGAAGGACATCACACACAAATAATTTTCTAAAACAGTTAACAGGAGATTCTTGCTCTTCAATAGTCTCAGCCTCCAACAGTGCCTCCCCAAGGCTGACTCCATGCTGTACCACTGTTTCAGGGAATCGTCCCAAAAGTAGAAGCAACATTTCTGATCGTTCCAAAGTGTTGAAGCATTGTTCCGTAACCTTTAGTAACATTTCACACTGGACCCGACCAGGAAGAGTTTCAAATAAACCTGGTTGTTGAAGTCGGCAGGGTAGAGGCTGCAGGCCGTGATCAGCCAAGCCTTGGCAGCCCATAGGTCCTGCTGCACCAGCTCGCGGGCTCGCTGCACCAGGAACTCGCAGTTGCCCTGGGCCGACATGACGCGGGAGGCCTCTTTTTTAATTAATTAATTAATTTTTGGCTGCGTTGGGTCTTTGTTGCTGAGCGCGGGCTTTCTCTAGTTGCGGTGAGTGGGGGCTACTCTTCGTTGCGGTGCGTGGGCTTCTCATTGCGGTGGCTTCTCTTTGTTGCGGAGCACGGGCTCTAGGTGTGCGGGCTTCAGTAGTTGTGACTCATGGGCTCTAGAGCGCAGGCTCAGTAGTTGTGGCGCACAGGCTTAGCTGCTCTGCGGCACGTGGGATCTTCCCAGACCAGGGCTCGAACCGTGTCCCCTGCATTGGGAGGCAGATTCTTAACCACTGTACCACCAGGGAAGTTCTCTTCATGGATTCTTAAAATCTAGCATTTTATACTTAGCTGTCTTACGGAGCTGTCAAAGTCCATTAGTTGGTAAGAATAATTATCCAACAGATAAGGAACTCGTCCATTGCAGTGTGGTCTTAGATTCAGAGCCAGCCTAAAATAAGGGAAACTTTCAAGTACTATCTAATTCATTAAATACAGAATCAATTCAAAAAAACATAGCAAAATAAACAAGATACAAGTCCGTAAACTTAAAAACAGCACAGTCTAAATTCAAATGATGAATAGGATGTTTATTAGAATATTTCATTGAGATGAAGTCATTATAATTTTTAGTGATAGTTAAGAAATTGGGAGGTTTCTGAAAATGCTACTATTACCACTCATACCACTAATAATGACTGCCAAGTGCTTTACATTTTTTTTAAAGATTTTTTTTGATGTGGACCATTTTTAAAGTCTTTATTGAATCTGTTACAATATTGTTTCTGTTTTTTTTTTTTTTTTTTTTTTTTTGGCCACAAGGCATGTGGGATCCTAGCTCCGCGACCAGGGATCGAACCCACAACCCCTGCATTGGAAGGCAAAGTCCCAACCACTGGACTGCCAAGGAAGTCCCCAAGTGCTTTAAATTTAAGGTATACTTTTTCCTCACAGCAGGTGCATAAGTACATACAATCATCTCTATTTGCAAAGGAGGAAACTGAGGCTGAGAAATGTTGAGTGATTTGCCTTCTGTCAGGAAGGAGCTGGTAAGTGGTAGAGCCTGCACTGTGTTTGATCTCTACTCAGTCTGTCAGAATTCTGTCTAATAGAAAAGTGATATTTCAAGATGGTCATTAATGAAAGAATTACAATTGTTTAGCTTTTATGCACTGAATTTTAATCATAGTATCTGGAGAGTCTTTCCAGAAGGCTGCTTTTTCCCTCTATTATCAAGGTCTTGGTAGCTCCAGTGCTGGCCATCATGGAAGGTATCTAAGTATAACTCATAGAAACTACAAAAATGTTTTGTATTTTACTGGAATCAATACATAAAACACTGGAGCAGGGACATATGTGATATGTATATTACATAAAGGAAAAGTATAAATTAGTGTTAGGGGCAGCATGGGTAGTGATTACATAATCCCTACCATTTTAGGCAGGCGAGGCCCTCTGGAATAGGTCTTATCTCAGAGCCTGACTGAATGATGGGAAGGAGGTAGCTGGCAGAGGTGGGCAGGGGTGTTATTTTTGGCAGCGGCTAGGACTTGAAGGTGGGAGTTAGTAAAGGGCTTTGAAAAACATGTCTAAAAGAGCAAAAGGGATTAGTAGGGGTAGTTAATCACATCTGGAAAAGACAGGGAAAGTGTGAATTTTGCATCTCCTAAATGAAACATTTTGAAGTACAAGAAAGCTTTTTTTTTTCTTTGATATTAATATGTGGGTGGGATTCTAGCATAATGCCCCAAGAAGCACTAGATTCATGACATGGCAGATATTTTATAGGACTTTAACTGGTTTAAGTACAGTTAAAAATAAAGATGGCCTGACCAACTGTTGAGGGCTGGGCATGGGAGTGTAAATGGTAGAACTATTTTATTAATAAAAATAGTCATATTCAACTGTCCATAGAAAACAGAGCCTGAGTCAAGGATTGAGAGGTGATGCTTTATTTGTGGGGTACAATTTTCAGGGTAGTGAAAGTAAGAAAGGGGGAAGTGAAGTTGCTAAGGATGGGAAGCAACAGTAGGTGAAGTGTTACCTCGCTGGCTTCTGCTTTAGGATAAACCTAAAAGAGACAAAGACAGTGGCTTTTGAGGTGCATCCACTTGGTCACTTTGGTATCTCTGATCAGACAACTTGGTGAAAGTGCCTTAGAACAGCAGGTGGGAGGAAAAGAGGGAGACAGACTTTATCTGACTGATGTCTGCATCTCCTCTCTCTTCTTTCTTATTGGTCAAATTTCTTCCATTAAAACAGCCACCCCAACCAACACACTTACCCATTAGACAGCTGCTCAGAACCTAGATTTTATACTCCTCAGTGTGCTGTTACATTCAAGTCTGGACGTGGTGAGAAAAACCACAGATTCCAGGTTTGTGTCTGGTCAGATTGTTGGCTCTAGACAAGGGATCACCAGAGCATAAGCTGAGTTGGATGGTTGTGACTGTGTCAGAGCAAGTGGCTGAGCCTCAGAACAATCTGAGGAGGTGCAAAGAGATAACACATTTATTTCCGCTTATTATATGCCAAGCACTACACTAGAACTTTGCATGCCTTCAATCTATTACTATTCCCATTGTACAGTGAGGTATTCAAACATTAGAGAAGTAGTCTTGTCTTCAGATTTGAAATCAAGCAGTTCTTATTAACCTATTGGACGGCAATTTGTTTTCTTCCCTTCTCTCCCCCTCCCCCTTCCCTTCTCTCCTTCCCCTCTCCTCCTTCTCTTTCTCCCTCCCTTCCTTCTTTCCTTCCTTCCTTCCTTCCCTTCTTTTTTCCTTCCTTTCTCTCCCCATCTCTCTATCCTCCTTCCATCCCTCTTTTTAAATTTTTTTTTTTTTTGCGGTACGCGGGCCTCTCACTGTTGTGGCCTCTCCCGTTGCGGAGCACAGGCTCAGGACGCGCAGGCTTAGTGGCCACGGCTCACAGGCCCAGCCGCTCGGCAGCATGTGGGATCTTCCCGGACCGGGGCACGAACCCGTGTCCCCTGCATCGGCAGGCGGACTCTCAACCACTGTGCCACCAGGGAAGCCCCCTCCATCCCTCTTGAATCATAGAAGGTGAAGATAATACAGGAGAATGAACTAATTTAGCATGTTCCCAGAATGATTTTGTTCAGTGAAAGCAACTGTCTGTGTGGAGTACTTTTGGAAGGAATGTGACATGCTACAATGCATCATGGAACCCACTTCTGGGTGCCTGGTTTATAACAAGGCTAAAGAAATGCTGCAGAGATCCTGCGGAAATCAATATTGTTTTTATGCCACTAAATATTCCCCCCATTCTCAAAGCTAAGAAAAGATACCTGGTTTCCCGGAAATATTCACAAAGACTTCACTACATGATTTCCCAAAGCCTGTGTGGATTTGAAAGCACTGACTGTTTAAGGAAGCATTGACTGTGCTGTGTATCTGCATGATGCTGGGCTCTATACGAACAGAGCACCTTGACTTATAAAACATATTCAAAGCAGTGAGTTTAATATGCAAGTGATAAAGCCTATGTTATACTCCTCTATATTCCATGGATAGTATATAGCAGGTCTGGTATATAGCAAGCTATAAACTGCATTTAGATTAGGAATCAGTGAAGAAGGAAGAGCACTTTCCCTCTGTTTATTTGAGAAGATGAGTTTAGGATTCTTGAGAGAAATGTAAATTTTAAACATTTTCAATGACAGGAGGAAAGAAATTGATCAGCTGTGAGCTGGCACTTACTCCCAGCATTCAATCAGGAGGCATGGAGGAAATCGGCATGAACTCACATATCAGAACCTATACTGTCTCAAGCCTTGACTCTTCTCTTTGTACAGTGAGCAGCCAACTATTTTGACCATTACTATGGAAAATCTGGGAGATGAAAGCTTTGGAAAATCTGGAAAAAAATCAGGAAGAGGGCTTCCTTGGTGGCACAGTGGTTGAGAGTCCACCTGCCGATGCAGGGGACGCGGGTTCGTGCCCCGGTCCGGGAAGATCCCACATGCCGCGGGGCGGCTGGGCCCGTGAGCCATGGCCGCTGAGCCTGCGCGTCCGGAGCCTGTGCTCCGCAACGGGAGAGTCCGCAACAGTGAGAGGACCGCGTACCGCAACAACAACAACAACAAAAATTAAATCCTTCTCTACACTAAGGTCTATTTTGAGGTTATCTATTCTATATCACTGATCTGTCAACCTTATGCCAGTTACATAATATTTTAGTTTTATTACATAATTGTTGGAAGCAACCCTCTTTTTCTCTCATTTTTCACAATTGCATTTGTTACTATTTTTAAACTTTAATTCGGGATGAAATATAGAGGAATTTTCTAAAGGCTTCTCTCAATAAAAATCTCATTGAAATGGTCAAATCTGTTAATTAATTTGGGAAAAAAATGACATTTTCCCCAATGATATTAATTTCTTGTAATATTGTATTATTGCCAGTGAATAGTGCTTGTGAAATAGTTTCTTTTTTTGAATTAATGGGCAGAAGACCTAAATAGACATTTCTCCAAAGAAGATATACAGACTGCCAAAAAACGCATGAAAGAATGCTCAACTTCATTAATCATTAGAGAAATGCAAATCAAAACTACAATGAGATATCATCTCACAGCAGTCAGAATGGCCATCATCAAAAAATCTAGAAACAATTAATGCTGGAGAGGGTGTGGAGAAAAGGAGGGAACCCTCTTGCACTGCTGGTGGGAATGTAAATTGATACAGCCACTATGGAGAACAGTTTGGAGGTTCCTTAAAAAACTACAAATAGAACTACCATATGACCCAGCAATCCCACTACTGGGCATATACCCTGAGAAAACCGTAATTCAAAGAGTCATGTACCAAAATGTCCATTGCTGCTCTATTTATAATAGCCCAGAGATGGAAACAACTGAAGTGTCCATCATCGGATGAATGGATAAAGAAGATGTGGCACATATATACAATGGAATATTACTCAGCCATAAAAAGAGATGAAATTGAGCTATTTGTAATGAGGTGGATAGACCTAGAGTTTGTCATACAGAGTGAAGTAACTCAGAAAGAGAAAGACAAATACCGTATGCTAACACATATATATGGAATTTAAGAAAAAAAATGTCATGAAGAACCTAGGGGTAAGACAGGAATAAAGACACAGACCTACTAGAGAATGGACTTGAGGATATGGGGAGGGGGAAGAGTGAGCTGTGACAAAGCGAGAGAGAGGCATGGACATATATACAATACCAAACGTAAGGTAGATAGCTAGTGGGAAGCAGCCGCGTGGCACAGGGAGATCAGCTCAGTGCTTTGTGACTGCCTGGAGGGGTGGGATAGGGAGGGTGGGAGGGAGGGAGATGTAAGAGGGAAGAGATATGGGAACATATGTATATGTATAACTGATTCGCTTTGTTATAAAGCAGAAACTAACACACCATTTTAAAGCAATTACACTCCAATAAAGTTGTAAAAAAAAAAAAAAATCATCTTTGTACCTTCAAAATGATTAATTTTGTAAGTGCACCAAAGGTATTTGAAAGGAAAATATTTGCACTAGTACAACCATGTCGTTTTTATTTTTTGAATTTTCTATATTCCTATTTTAAGCTGTGGTATTATTTTAAAAATCTGAACATTTCGAGAAGCATATAGAATAGTACCATAAACATTCTTTTTTTTTTTTTTTTTCCCTAACACCCAGCTTCAATAACTACCAACTCACAGCTGGTTTTGTTTCATCCTTACCTCAATATGTACCCCATTTCTAGATTCTTTTTAAGTAAATCCTAGACATTACAAAATGTTATTTATAATGATTTCAGTGTATATGTCTAAAATGTAGGACCCTGAAAACATAATATTAGTATTTCAACTAAATAAAACTAGCAATAATTATTCAATATCAAATATCCCCCAGTCAGTGTTCAAATTTCCAATTGCCTCATAATTTTTTCTTTTTTTTTAACAGTTTTCTGGATTCAAGCATTGTGACTGGATTTTGTGCTTCCCACACTTATTTTAAGCTATACATTCCTCCTTCATATCTTGGTATTTTTTCCCTCTCAATTTGTTTGTTGAAGAAATCAAATTGTTTGTTTATAGTTTCCCACAGTCTGTACTTTGCTGATTGCATCCCTGTGGTCTGGTTTAAAATGTTTCTCTGTCCTCTATTTCCTGTAATTTGGTAATTAGATAGAAATGCTTGATCAGATTCAGGTTCAATTTTTCTTTTCAAGCAGAACTATTTCACTGGTGGTGGTACGTTCTTCCATCAGAAGGCACATAGTGCCTGGTTGCTGCTTTTTGTGATGTTAGTGGTCTTTAATCATTGCCCAGCTCCATTCATTAGGAGTTGCAAAACAGTAATATTTTTACTTTATTCTACATATTTGTTTTTAAAATTTTATTTACTATATTTTTATCTTATTTTATCTTTACTTATTAATTTACTTCTCATGTAAAGAAAATTTCCCTCATCATCTTTTTGGTTACTTTGAGGTAAAATTCATATAGAAAAAATGATAAATAGTTAAGTCTTTTCATTTATTTACTATGTCACTATTTTTGGTCAATTTGAAATGTGAAAGGTTGAATGGGACTTTAATGTCTCTAAAGATGGTATTTCTATCCACTTTTTCTCAGTGATATATAGTGAATATTATCTCACTACAAGTCTATTGAACTTATTTTTTCAGTGAGTGCATTTTATTCCATAGTATGGGTTTACTATGCTATGTCTTACCAATCTGATATTGATGAACAAGTTGTTATTCTTGTAAATTACATGATAATAAATAGGCTTGTGCAAACGTACCTGTGTGAGTGCTTCCTAAAAATGGAAATGCTTTCTAAGAGTATACATATTTTAGATGTTTTTAAGTGCTGACAAATTGTTTTCCAGAGCAGCAGTATTGCTGGTATTGCTTAAGTGTGCGTGTGCTCTTTACCTTACACTCTTGCCAATGCTATATTATCCATTCTTTTAAAATGTTTGCCGATTTGATATGGAAAAATGGTGACTGATTATTGTTCAGTGTGCATTTTCCTGGTTAGTAGTGTGGTCAAAGATTTAAAAAATTTGCTTCATTGCATTTATATTTCTTTGAATCGTCAGTTGAATATCCTTTGCCTTTATGTTTTCATAGGTATTTTATTATCAAGTTGGCTGAAATTTGGTTTGTGGCTACCCACCAAATGTAAGATTAACCTGAAAGTGTGATCAAGGATTTGGTTACTATAAGATAGCAGAGAGTTTGAAATTGGCATAATTTGGTAAGACTCTGAAGGGCAAATATCTTCTATAAGGGCATAGACTTACATGTTTTGATGAACAACCAAAAGAAAGAAAAGGTTTCTTCTGTGAAAACTCAGGAGCCTTCCTTGGGGTACATAGAAATGTAGGTAATTTTCTCTTATTTCCCTTGAAATAAGAGAAATTTTCTCTTATTTCCCTTGAAAAAGACAGCACAAAAGAAGGTCAATCTGGCATATGTGGTTAGCACCAATATTTTCCATGGGTAAAAGTTCTGAATTTGAGGCTTTTAGCCCCATGGTCATTTCCTAGAATGTAGGAGTAGCAAAAGCATGGCATGTGTGCCAATACTGCTCTATCCTGCTCCCACGACAGACATCACTAGTCAATTCTGGCAGTCTTTCTTCTTGAACCTACATATATTATCATAGTTCTTTGTAACATAGTTCCCTAGGCTCATCTTTAATCAATGTGCATAGACAATCAAAATGAAATTGATTTATGTCCCTGTCATATACCCAGGCTCATTAGAATTTAAGGTCCAATAGAGATGAATTTGTCTGATATGCTTCCCAGTGTTTACAAAAACACTTGGGACATACTAGACTCTCAATAAACATTTGTTGAATGAATGTACAAATAATCCCTTTAGACAGAAATTTTCCAAGGCAGGTTCACATATCCTTCACATTGACAACAGAATTTTAATTTTAATTCATGGATTATCTATCACTGAGCATTTAACTTCCTAGTCATTAGTTCTGCGGTTGAGGGAATCTTTGCTTTTGATGTTATTTGGATGTTGGGGGTTTGCTGTAACAGACTTTTTTTTTTTTTTTACTTGAAAATAGAATTCTGTTGAATCATTATGAACATAGCAATTACAGCAGAAGCATTAATGGGAAATGGCTGTATTTTCAAATACCTCCGTTGTCATCAGTGTGATTAGTTATCCTTTAGTTCCACTCCTTCTGAATTTACAATTTGACTTTAGATCAAACTTGACGGTAGGTATGACAGAGAATAAATTGAACTGGATGGTAAAACTTACAGCCCATTTTTCTAAGGTCAACATCTTTTCTGATTCCTGTGTGAATGTGATGTGGGGAAATGTGCTTTCAAGCTGGCTTGAGCAAGGGACAAGCATAATATCTTTCTTTTTTATTTGTCACTGAAGCTTTGGGGCTGACACAAGATGGGGTAAGTCAGGAATTATGGCAACTCAGTTTGAATTTGAATTGCTTGAAAATTGTAGTTCAATTCAAAATTCAGTAAGGTGGGAATAGCAGTTCAGGTATGTGACAGTGTCAGTTTCCTCCTAAGAAGCCCCGTTACACATGGCCACTTAGTCTATATCCTCAACTTCATTAATTTTCCAGACTCCTTGGTTACTTTCCTCATCAATCTTATTTGAAAACGAATGATGTCTCAAACAATTCATTTTCAAATCATTTCTCACAATTGTATAGAAGTTTCTAGTTTACAAAGTGGAAAGTGCACTCATTTAATTCTATTAGGTTAAGTATTTCTATTGTTATTTGGATGCCAAAAAAAAAAAAAATCAGACCCAGGAAGGTAGTGCCCTTTGCCATATGATCACATGGCTATTAAGTGACAAATCTTTGTTCTTTCCACTCCACATCGAATACACTTTCCGATAAACCACTTCTGCCTGAAATCACAGAACTGTGACTATTACTTTTAAATGGGGGTACACTATGAATATTGGAAGGAAAGTTTTTTATGGCCATTTAGAAATGAATGCAAAGACTACTGCAGGAGGTAGTTAGGTATTTCCCATATGGGGGCTTTATTTTTAAATACTGCATGACTAAGTGAATGCTTCTTGTTGCTAACTTGGCCACTCCCCTCTTTGTGGAAGAATTGAGAGCTAAGATTGAAGCGTCTCTTCCTTACAGCTGAGCTCAATTTGCAGTTCAGATCATTTCCTTGCTAGAAGTGAAAAAAGCACTCCAATAACTTGGTGACAGGAACTGTTTGGCCAGGCATGCATAGTAATCATTAGATTATTTATGCCTTCCATAACAGAATTTAATCCAAAGATTTTTACAATCCTCTGTCTTCCTAGTAATTAATCTATGAAATCAGGCAAGTATAAGTGCCTTGAATCTCTGAGAATGTGTAACGATTTTGCATTCCTTAGCTGTGGCATGATTATTTTAGTATGGATGAACTCCAGTTGTACAGAGACTGAGGCTGTCAAATATACAGAAATTTGGATTTCCAAATGGTGATCATTTAACTTTTCAGGAACCTCTCCTGGCTATGGAATGCCTTAAAGTCTTAAAGACTGGTTTTCATTACAAGATGGGAAATACCTTTATAAATATATTTAAGAACTGTTACAACCTTCAATTTGAAATTGGTGCTCAAGAGGCAAAGCCTGGGGATTGGGAAAATGTTTACTTTGGGCCTGAATAATCTGCCTGTCTATGGCAAGATGTAGTAGCATGTGTGGTTTTATAAAATCCAACTGATTCTCATTCTTTCTGAGAATTGGGTGAAGACTGTTGGGACACAGCGTTCTGGCCTGGAGAGTTTTCAAACCCTATGTGTGAAGACTCAGGTATCCTCTTATTCTGAGGAAATTCAGATGATTTAAAACAGGATAGCAGCCCTGATGATAGTATATGCTGGTGACAGTATCATAACTAAGACTAGCTAATCCTAACAGAAAACTAAAAGGATCTGGGTACTTTTATTAACTGAAAATCAATCCTTTTGTGTGATTCAATTAAAAACATCAATAAAAATCTTATTTCAAAAGTCACAAGGAGAGCCTCTACCAATACAGCACATACCATAGATAGAAAACTGCTCAGCCCCCTCTGAATCGTTGCCTGTTTTAATAAGTATTCAGAAATTATACTCAGACTTCAAAAGAAATTGTAAGGAATTGTTAGCAGGTTTATTAATGTTTTATGTTTTATTAAAAGTTTGGGTGTACATTTCACAATGAGCAACATCAAAAATCAGACTTTCTGCCTGTAATTTTGCTTCCTCCTGTCTTTCTGCCTTTGGGATTCACTCTTTTCCTTTCATCAGCTGCCATTTTCAGCAGCATGCAGTAATTTCATGGCTCATTGCAAGCGCTGAAAACCTTTGAAACCACAAATGCTAACCTACCTGGCCTGCAGCCATTTAGGAAGAGATTAATTTAGCAAACAGAAGCAAAACACTTTCTACTTCTAGCCTGTGCATAATTTCACTTCTATCTATATTTATTTTACAGTGAACGGCGTAATGACAATTTCAGTAATTGCAACTCTATAAAAATTTGCCTACCTAGCTTATCTCACTATCACAAGACTGTGAGTCAGTCAGATTAGAAAAAGTACAGCATGTGAAACAGCACTGGTTGCCTTCCAAAAATATGGGCCTTCTATAAAAACTCAAGTGATGCTTTGCACTTGTTTGTGTTCTTATCTATTGCGCAATGGTTTCTTCCTGATGTTTTGATTGGGACGGTGCATTCCTCCTTAATTCATGGTGATTTATGGGGGCACTCTCCTTACAAACAGACCGATGTGTTTCTATTTGCAAGACTAGAAGCGCCAGCCCATTTCTGCAGACTTTGTTATAAATGGCTGTTATGTTGCTGTCGAGCAATTTGAACAGAAGAGAAAGTCCATCTGGGGCAAATTTTAAGCTATCATGCTTGGAAGGATTTCAAGGACTAAATTAGCCCACAAACTGTTAGCTAAAAATAAAAGTTTTATTGTTTCTTATCTAACTTAAAAAATCCCAACATCAAAATTAACACCAGTTATACGTACTGTATATTTGTATGTATAGTTTCCCCTAAGGGATCATTTGTTGCTTCTTTTTATTCATTTTTGTAGTTATTACACACACACACACACACACACACACACACACACACACAATTGTTTAGCAAATAATGAAACCATGGAGAAATAATGACTTAAGCAAAATAATGTTTAAGAATTAAGGGAAAACATAATGAAAGTTGGAGACAGCTAATATACCAGAAAAATCATTTACACTATTTAACCAGTAAGAAGCATCATGAAGGAATTAAATTCAAGGGGCGAAAAGAGAATTCAGTGTGAAGCTGTTGACATCAAGCCCCGTAGCTGGAGCTTATCGTTGAGGGATTTTTATATGTATGTAAAGGATAGGACAAGAATGTTGCATTGCTAAGTGATTCTTTTCTTAGATCAGCTACGGGGGCG
>NW_020174375.1:2948127-3114522 GCF_003031525.2 Neophocaena asiaeorientalis asiaeorientalis | reverse complement strand
GGGCTCTGTTGATAAGTGACTACAATGTATGTTGTATAAAGAGTAATTCAGAGATGGGAATCTAGGGTTGAGGGTTGCATATTATGGTTTGTTTTTTCCTCAAGAAGAAAGGGATTTGGTAGTCATTGAATGACCTTGAGGTGTGGGATGGTCTCCCCAGTCCTTTGATAAAAGATCATTGCCCACATCCTAGGCTGCAAAAACAATGCTGCCAGTAAAACAGGGCGATACAATGAAAGGGAGAAAAAGGAGAACAGCCAAGCAGTATTCATAAGGCCTTTCTGTTTGGGTGCTGTAGCTTTTCCATTTTATACATACCGTATTCCCAAGAAATAGCAATTGAACATAATTTTCTCTTCCTTTACTCAGATTTGAATATTCTGTACCCTGTAAAGGAAATTCTATGGCATTGAACTTGTTTATGCGCTGTTTTTATATTAGCTAATTCATTTAAGCATACAGATACACAGACGGCAGTGGGATGACTGGCCAACCCCCGCAGATGTACACCTCCAATCTGCCATCCCATAACATTCATAAAATACGTCAACACAGCCTGGAATTCTTCCATAGTTTATGTTATACTATTGGTGCTCATAGCATACTGGCAAAATATTTCATGTTGAAATTTGTGGTAGTAAAAAAGAAAAAGGAATTCTCTCCATGTTTTGAGGCTATTTGCAAAAGTATTCTATCAATATCCTTCACCTATAATAAGCACTTAAATCAACACAAATTGAACATGAAAACACACACATGTGCCAGGGTGTTGTATAATAAATAGCTGTTCATTTCTTTAAACAATTGATGGTAATTATGCTGTCTTAATGATCATTTTTAAAATGCAGTGCATCTTTCCAGTACCGTCCAAAGAATCATAATATCGTGTGATAGAATCAAAGTAATCACAGAAACATATTCATAACCAATATTAGTTCTTCTGCAGAAATATATTTCTTTTTTTAAAAAAATATTTATTTATTTTTGGCTGCTCTGGGTCTTCGTTGCTGTGCGCGGGCTTTCTCTAGTTGTCACGAGCAGGGGCTATTCTTCGTTGCGGCGCGCAGGCTTCTCATTGCTGTGGCTTCTCTTGTTGCAGAGCACGGGCTCTAGGTGCTTGGGCTTCAGTAGTTGTGGCACGCGGGCTCAGTAGTGTGGCTTGCGGGCTCTAGAGCGCAGGCTCAGTAGTTGTGGCACACGGGCTCCGTTGCTCTTCAGCATGTTGGATCTTCCCGGACTAGGGCTCGAACCCATGTCCCCTGCACTGGCAGGAGGATTCTTAACCACTGTACCACCAGGGAAGTCCCAGAAATATATTTCTAAAGCAAATAATAACTTTTGGTGAAGAGTGTTACTAGTATCATGTGACTACTAATAGTGAACATTTCACAGCCAGAAGTTGAGCTTCTTTCTGGGAGAGATTGGTGAGTTAACATTTTCCCTTCCAGGGGTGGCTTTTGACTCCTCATAGAGTTGGAGGTTGCATCCCACTGAGCCCCAAATGGTGTCCAGAGGCCGTTCTTGGCCAGTCCCTCAGGACAGGCAGTGAAAGAACTGTTGTCAGGTCCTCCAGAAGGCTTAGGTCTTGGGAAGCTCCATTTTATGTCATTTTTCTTCTTTTATCCCCAAACTTTTGAAGATGACAAAATTTCAAGGGTCATTTTTGTTCATTCTCAAGCGTCTGATGGTAGAAAAATGAAAGAGGTAGTGTGGAGTAGTAGAAAGTCTTAGGAGGCAGCCTGACTGCAGAGGTTGTACTGATAATCACTAAACTATCCTGCCCCTCACAGGTGGGATTTCTCTTTGATTAACCATGTCTTTGGCTCCATTCTCTGCGTTGGCTTTTTAGTGCTTTAATTGTTTGTTTGCGGAGCACAGGCTCCGGACACGCAGGCTCAGCGGCCATGGCTCACGGGCCCCGCCGCTCCACGGCGCATGTGGGATCTTCCTGGACCGGGGCACGAACCCGCGTCCCCTGCATCGGCAGGCGGACTCTCAACCACTGTGCCACCAGGGAAGCCCTGTTGCTGTTGTCTTTTAATCTCATTTTTACTCCCAAATTTAAAACCACATTTGGGACGTATCTGAGTCTCCATATCATACCCACGAAGTTATTCATGAGATTTCAGGTGTGCTTTTGCATGTTCTGGTGTTGGCATCATGAAGGCAGGCAAAGCACTCCTGATGGTTTTCCTCTGTTGCTGATCACAGTGGATTTGGGTAGTTGCAAGAGGACAAGTAAATGAGATTTTGTGATTTAAAAAACAGGTTATATTACATATGTATTATTTATTACTGAACACTAGTCCTTAGTTTACCTTCACATTTTAGTACCCTATAGTTTTATACAAAAGACTTTTACAAAGTAGGATATTTTAAAATTTCTGATGTCAGATATTTCCCTTTCATGGTTCCAATGCAGCCATTGTAGATGCTGCCTCTTTTCTCTCCAGTGTCTTTGATTTTTCTGGATCACTCTCTGAATAGAATCTCTAGTAGATGCTGATTTCCTTCATTTAGCTCTTTTGGTAAGTTTCTATCCAAATTACAAGTATCACCTGTATTTATAGTTCTTATAATCTGGGGTCTAATAAGCAATAGCTAGAAGAATGTTGCCATTTTAATTGTTTTTTTCACTCTTTTCAAGCTAATTATTTTTCCTCCATTTTTAAGGACCTCTTTAGTTTGGAACTGAAATAAAAAATTAGCCAATACTTTTTCAACTTAAAATATTTCCAAGAATTGCTCAAATTGAGAAATTTTCTCTTTTTTCCCTGTTTGACTTAGAAAACTAAGGTAGAGTTGTTAATGTTTGCAAATTAAATCTTGGGCAATCTACTATAAAAGTCAAGTTTCCATTTTCCATAAGACAAAATTGTATTTCTTAGGCATGAGAAAAAAGAATGAATACGACAGAATATTTGAGGTAGCTCTTAGTCTAAAGAGAATCTCTCTTTTCAGCAATGAACTATGTGGATTTAGGCATTTGCTTTCTTAGGTCCAAACAAGAGCTACAGTGTCAGAATTTTTCCTCCTAATTATTCTTTCACAGGACATTTTTTTCTCTCACCAAAAGACTCTTTTGGTCTAAGTCAGCAGAATTAACATCAGTGCCAAATTATTATAAGTTTCGGGCTTTTGGGGACACAGGTTATACACTGTTTATAATTTTCTACATGGTTCCTAATTCTCCTTCTGCTACTACTGAACAGGTAACATTTATTATTTTACTAGAAGAATTTGTCTCCCATTGAGTAAATTTTTTGGACAGTACAAATTAAGGCAAACTATACTTAGAGTCTAAATATTCTCTCCTCCTGTTAAGGGTATAAAATGAATACAATGAAAAAATTGCCCACTGTCACTCGGGCTTATTGAAATATTTGATTTCCTCTTTATTAATGTCTTTTATTGAATTTGATTGCCCACCTTTATTGGAATTGTGTTTCTGTTTTCATCTGGGACTATGTACCTTAATCAAAGTGTCGTATTATTTGAAGAACTACATATAAAAACATTTTAATATATGTCGTTTTAGGTATTTTGTAGTAAGTTATTATAGTGGTCATACCAATTAAAGAACATTGAATGCACTGAATGTTCTTCATTTTTCTAAATACAAGTGTTGAATGTATAGGCAAACCAATGGAGGGTGTGTGTGTGTGTGTGTGTGTGTGTGTGTGTGTGTGTGTGTGCTACAGAAGAGGATTTCGATATATACAAAGTATAGCCAGAAAACAGTGAAAGTATTATTTAAGTTTCCAATTTGATTATTCAATAAGTGTAACAATCAAGGAAAACCAGCCTTTGACTGAAGAAAACAAAACAAAAACAAAAACATGGCTAGTTTCAGGCTAGAGTATATTGTCAAGACCAAGTTGTAAACTTCTGAAAAACAAGAATTATAATGGAATTGCGGCTACAACCTTAAGTATAACGGTGTGAGTGTACTGCTATTATTTACTATGGTAACACACTAAAAGACAGCACTGTTTGGGCCATTATCCTCACTGCTCTCTTTTCGGTATAAATCATTATATTTATTATCTGTCTTCTTGTATAGGGGGTCATGAGAAAGGCCAATCAAAAGCTGAAGAAACCTACATTTCTAAAAGAAATTGGGCCTATTTCTAATTCTTTTTCTTTATCAAACACAAGGGAACAGAGACTTTTTTTGTGAAAAATTGTTTCATGTAAGATTAAAGTGCAGATTATTGGTGAGAAAATGACATTCACTTCTAGGCATCTTGTAGATCCCTGGGAGATATTGCCAGTTTCCCTCTGATATTTTTACCTTTCTCCCTTGGGGGATGTGTTTCCTGGCAGGTTTTGAGCAGTGGGTTCTGGACCTTTTATTCTGTTCTTGGGACTTGTGTTATTATTGATTGATGACTAAAGCTATGGTCTTAGTGAAATAACTCCTTTTGAGTGAATTTACTTAAACGTCAGAAATAAGTGTCTTATGCAGCTTTTCTTCCTTCCTTTGCAGAAATATTACAAAATATACCTGTTTTCTCTTGCTTAATTACCTAGCATATTAGCTAAAATACTTAGTCATATTTTATTCATAAAATTTCAGAAAAAGATGATCCGATTTCATTAATAATTTGATTGTATATTGCTTTTTGAATTTGTCCTCAGTCACATCAAGACCCAGGTCCCCACTGTGAACAAATGACTTTGCACAGAATGACAAGGTCTCTATATTCAACTCTCTGAAGGACAGTCAGGAGCCGGCAGCATCTGGATATAAGGTTTAGAGCACTGAGGTGCGTGGGAGATTGAAGGCTGAGAATGAATGGCAGGAATATCGTAGAAGACAGCTCAAGGGCCCCTTTCTCTACTTCCAGGAAAAAGAAAAGTGAGTATAAAATATAGCTGAAATAATTTTGTCTGGATGGAAGCTGAATCTCACACCAAACAGCTTCTAACTCAAATAGGGTAGATAGGTGGGAGTGTGGTGATAACTTGTATAAGAAAAGAATGTTACTATTCACATAAGCAATTATTCATGACTGAGAACCCCAGTGCAGTGGGCACCCTGGAGAAACAAATTTGGAGGTACCTTTCCCACCTAACTAAAAGCAGAGCTCCTTTCACATAAATGCAACTTGCTACCACCTATGGCCAATTCATGAGTGCTGGCTAAGAATAAATTATGCCTATGACTTAGCTCATGTCCATGGATCCTGGGTCATGGACAAACAAGGAAAGAGTAAACAGGCCACATTGCAAAAAATAATAGAGCAAATTTCACGCCCTGCATCTCTTTTCTGTTAGTTTTTCTTGAGTGTACCTGTGCAGTAACAACTGTTTGCCATAGGTTAATGATGGGATTATCATTATCTAGCAAAGTTAATTTCCAATGTTTCTATTTTATAGCCAAAAGATGCATCTTGGGATATAAATGAAAATGGGTACCTGGGACACAACCATGGCTGGTTTTGAAAACAAGGATGTAATCCTAGATGGGTTTGTGAGTATCTGCTGTGTGGCCCTGAGGATTCATCACTGGCATTTTTTCCTAGGAGGTTTGGAAGGTACCTGTAAGCAGTTGTCATGAAAGCGTTACCTGACATCACAACCCCATTTTCCTCGACTCAGAATGAAGGTCCATTACCAGATGCTCCAGCTCCCTTTTGATAGGTTGATCCGGATTATTTGAATTAAACAATATCAGCACTTCGACCACATCCACAACCAATTGAATAAGAATCTCTGAGGGTGGACTCCAAGCCCTGACCCTCCCCTGCCCACAAAGTAATGTGACTCCAGAGTCTGGGCCTGGCCACACTGCCATCTAGTCAGCCACCAACAAACGTAAGATCTGCTACTGTGCTTTACCCCCTAGCTCCCAGCCACCACACACATTCGCAACAGTCTCTTCTCTCTGGGCCTTTGCATATATTATTCTTGTTGTCTCTAATGGTGGCTTCCTGCCATATGTACCCTCTCTCATCACCTTTATCCTTCGTCCCTCACTCCCTTTCACCCCAACGCTGCATGTGTATCTAACTCCCTACTCATTCTCAGGTCTCTCTTGTCTTCATGTCACTTCCTCAGTAAGCCTTCCAGAACATTCCACACACTAACACCCAAGCCTTGGTTACAAGTGTCCATAGAGTACAGTGCTTATCATCATTACATTGGCTTGAAATTGACTTTTACTTCTGTTCCTCCCAATGGGACTAGAAGCTCTAAACGAGTTTGAATGTCTTGCTCACCACTGTGATTATAACCCCTGCCCAGTATTCTTGAAAATTCCCTGTGCTGTGATTTTCAGTAACCTATCTTGAGTCTTACGACACAGTGAGATCAAAACAGACATATTATGAACATTCACCACGAATACTTTTGTGAATTAGATGGCATTTTTAAATTGGGGCATTGTTATCATCATAGTTAACTTGAGTATTTCCTAGGTTCTAACAAGTGATTTGCACACAGTATCTCATTTAATCTCACAGTGATCCTATGAGGTAGGTTCTGTTTTTAGCCTCATTTCACAAATGTGGTAAACTAAATCTCAGAAATTAGGTAAATTGCTCAAGGCCACCCAGCTAGTAGGTGGTAGAGTTAGTACTTATACCCAGATCTGTGTGATACCCAAATGCATACTCTTAACCGTCACCAGGCTGTTACTGTCTTGAGAAACAGGTGAAACTAGACTGTCTCTGCTTTTGACTTGCCAGAAGGTGTGCAGAGCAAGAACCCCAGGCTTTAGTGGCACCATGCCTGACCCATCAAGGTAAAGGGTTCCAGCAATTCCTCAGGTAAGTGAATTAATGCAGGTCCTGCCTAGAAGGAACTTGGCCTCCATGCTATGACTTTCCTTAAGAGTTTTCATTCACCTTGGGCCAATTTCCTATAGTCTTATGCAAGCCAGTTACGGGATTTCTCACTAAGGACTTTAGTTCGTGTCATCTGTGTTTGTGTAAATACAGTCAAAGTGCACAACACAGGATGGTAGCCTGCCTAGAAGTTAGGTGTCTCTCTTAGCCATTCAGTGATGGACAGTAAACTTCCAGTCAGTTGACAGTAGACCTCTGTAGAAGAGGATAAAGCATATGTGTCATCCTCCCTTTTTCCTAGAGACTAGCTCCACCGATGCTTTCCCATAATAAACATACCAGGATTTTCTTGATTTTATGTTAAATTAAACTTATAGTATGTTCTGTTTTCCTCAAGGAAAAAGTAATTTATTAAAATATGTTTTGGAAATATGATGAGTCAATATTAATATTGATGACACAAGGTTATTATCACTTTGACAATATTGCTTAATTCAGCAAATATTCCTCAGCATAGTAAACATTAGCCACAAAGCCTGTGGTTAATACAAAGTAGGTAAATTGATTGACAAATAGAGTCTGTAGATTCAGGGCTCTATGAGTTTACAGATGAACAGTTTGTTGATAACTAGTGGGAAGGTTGGGGTGTGAACACTGATGTGATCTTTAACAGTTAAGTCAATTTTTTTAAATGTTACTTGATAAAATACTACTTCTGAACAGGCTTTCAGACAGACTTGCTAATTTGTTCAGGGGCTTTTCATTGCAGAAGAAAAAATGTGATGCTTAGTTTGAAAGCATTTGAAAAGACTGAATTTGCTTAACACACAGCCTTATTTATTAGAAGCTTGTGGCTAAAATAATATTTCAATGATATGATTCTACATGAATTTTAAACGTATATTTTATTATGAAGGAAGCCCTTGACGAAGAGGGTTAAGAAAATGTTATTCTGGTCTATCTGTTGTTATCTGGAAGCATGTCAATAGTTATGTACTTCAAAAGAATTGATGGGAAATGTTTATCAGAGATAATGAAGTCAAATGGATTGTTTATGACAATATGGGGAATACATTTCTTGGCAAGGTTTTGAAGTATAGACATGAGGGTCATTCTCATGGCTGCTTTTGATGACATTCATCATTGTTGAATATCTAGATTTTAAAATACAATGTGTTTTTGTATGGAGAGAATTGCTAGGTGTTTATATTAGCCTTGATGGCACATTCACGCACAAATGTAGAATCTATGTTATTATTTTAATATGTGGTCATTTTCCTGCAATTTACTCTTGCTTGTGCTTTATTTTTCTTCTTTATAAGGATATTTTTTAGTGCCACAAGCAGATAGGCTTATTTGGATATCTTAACTCCATTTCCATGTATTTATTTACCAATCTATGATTTAAAAGATTAGCATTCATTGACTGGTGCTTTTCAAACATCAAAACCGCTGTTAATTAGTCTAGTTAAATGGCATGCAAGTATAAAGAAATTATACATTTGAGATATCGTCTATTTGAATATTTTTAAGTCCATCACTAAGTTTTTGCTATGATTTAATTTGGAAAAAAGCATAAACAAGATTTCAAAGAAGACAAACAGAATAAAATCTGATTAGGAATTACTACACTGGGAAGCATAATTATCATATATATGTATATACACGTATACAAGAGTACTATATTCTTTAATATCTGTTTTCTGTGTTATTTTCTAATGTATGAAATAGTCATTTGTATAGTCTGAAAGAGCAAGATGGGTCACTGGAAAGTGGGTCAGCTGTGGAAAGCAGCCTTGAATTTATTCATTTCTGGATCAAAGCTTCTTATAGAAGTGATTTTTAAAAACATGGATGGTGATTGTTAATGATAAGTTATAAATCATTCAAGTGGGGGGTAGCTGAGGTATTATTCTAAAAAACACACAACGCTATGGACAGCAGGTGATTTGTTGAATGTCATAGTCTGAGAATGGCAACAGGGCTGCAGAATGAGTCCACCGCATGACTGTGAGCCATGGTGGCATCCCACTTCCTGTGCTCTATTCATTACAATGAGATTCTTTAAGAAATCTCTGTCCACTGGAGCAGAAATATGTGGGATTTTGAAGTCCTGAGTTTGCACACATCTTAGAAACCTTTAGAAATGCTGAGTTTCATGCTCTTTTTTTCTGCTCTGAACAGTAAAAATGGTCAAGAATCTTCTATGTATAAACACTCTACAAGATGGAATGAAGGATGCAAAGATGAAGAAGGAGGCTCTGAGACCTCATGGCCCTTATAACTTAGGGCAATCAGACGGGAACAACACAAGGCCGAGCATGCTGTGCACCATATCCAGAAAAGGGCCGGAGGGACACATTTTTTTCTGGGGAAGTCAGGAAGGCTTTCCTAGCAAAGGTGTGAATAGGCTGAGGATAAAAGGATAGAGATGAACAATGGGGAAAGATGTTCTGGAGATAAAGAAGATTCTAAGTAGAAATGTGAAGAGTGCAGATCTTGTTCAAGGAGGCGTTGGAAGTTGGTTCACCTAAAGGCATAGACGTAGTGGACTGGACATATGCATTTCACACTTCCTGCTTGGATATGCAGGTGCCATTTGTAAAACTGTGCTCGTCTCTAAAGCTTACAGTGAGTAGGTTGTTGTCTATGAAGCTGTCTCCTCAGAAGACACCTAGGAAATGTAAATGACATTGAGCCTATGTTGGAAATGGGCAGAATTCAGGAAATCTACCTAGAGCTTATGTTCATGAAGCAGAATAATTATTACTGACACTGATAATTCCTTTACAAGATATTCTTTAATTCTTAAGTATTGCCCAAATGGCTTCAGTAGTTGGTTCTTAGAAAGCTTTTCTTCTTTAATAAGTTTTTGTCTTTTTTTTTTTTTTTGGCCAAAGCAGTGTAGTTAATTTTAGCACAAGTTATACTCCTTCTATTACTCTTGCTTAAAATCATTAATTTTCTGTTGCTTATATGGCTATGATAATTCTTTACTATTTCTAACATTTGTCAGTTGTTCAGTCTCTGCCCCCAACTTAAGATATTAGGAACTTTCACCTTTTGCATATTCATTTTGGCTGAGTGTTAATTAGAACTTTGCGTCTTCCTCCTGAGTCTTAGCAAATGGTAAATCGGAATACATGAGAATAGTGGCAATTGAATCCAGACAACTTTCAGCCATTTTGTCTACAGCTCACCCAGCGTTCTGGATGATTTTCTGATTGAAAACCCCTCACTATAAAAATAAAGGATGGGGCTTCCCTGCTGGCGCAGTGGTTGGGAGTCCTCCTGCCTATGCAGGGGACACGGGTTCGTGCCCCAGTCCGGGAAGATCCCACATGCCGCGGAGCGGCAGGGCCCGTGAGCCATGGCCGCTGAGCCTGCACGTCCGGAGCCTGTGCTCTGCAGTGGGAGAGACCACGGCAGTGAGAGGCCCACGTACCACAAAAAATATATATAAAATAAAGAAATAAAAATAAAGGATGTTGGTATCATTGGTACATAATCATTCTTTTTTCTCTTTATGTACAACTCATTTTCAATACCATGTTTGTGTGTCTCTGTGCATATATGTACTGTGTCCTGTTTCCCCTGTGGGTTATCTACAGCAATATTTTCAAACATGACTGTATTTCTGTTCTTACCCAGAATACTCTCAGACTGGCCTCTCTCAGCTTTAATTGGTGAGTGTGGAAAAAATTTATTATTTTTTATTCTATACAGAGTTAGTAAGTATTACTATGTGTGAGGCACTGTGCTAAGCACTGAAGAAACAAAGCTGATTTTTAGCCAGTGTGGGCATTATGTCCATGCTAGTTGTTAAAATCTTGCCCTGGGCACTCCACCTACCCCAGCTATTGTTTTTGCCATCTTGTACACCCCTCTGGAATTCAGACTTTTCTAGCAACAAAAGATTAATACCAGGCACACAGCAGGAGTTCTCCAGGCCCCAGCTCTAGCACCTAGGCCAGTTCTTAGCTCTGATGGGTTAGTGCCCATGACATACTGTCCATTACCAATTTTGTTTTTGTTTTTGTTTTGGCTTTGGCCACGCCAAGCAGCATGTGGGATCTTAGTTCCCTGACCAGGGATCGAACCCGTGCTCCCTACAGTGGGAGCACGGAGTCTTAAACAGTGGACCACCAGGGAAGTCCTGCTGACAATTCTGAATATCTCCCTGGACACAAGCAAGTAGAACATGGTCTCTGACCTTAAATTGCTCATATTCTTAGAGAGGAAACAGATATACAGTTACCAAACAATGTGCTTTAAATATTTGTGTTTGTATACAAATCTATCTCTCCACAAGAAAAATTAAAAAAAAAAGAAAAGCCCCATTTAAAATAAACACCTTAGAAAGTTAATGATAAAAGATACTGTCTTGTTCTAGCTATAGGCGTAATTAAAAACAGATGCTCTTGTCAACACTATGTGGATGTTTTAACAATAAAAATAAAATACCACTCAGCTCCTTTTAAATACAGTAGGGCACAATTTTAACATATCTAACTTACATTCTGGTAACATATATCCCACAATTAAATTATGTCACCCCAAATGGACAAACTGCTTCTGGTAAAAGCTGGATGTTACAGAGACTGTGGGCTCCTCCAACCCAGACACAAGTCCATTTGTTTTAGTTTCTTAGTGGAAACCATTATCTGTCTTTGGAAAATGCTACTTAAATTACTGAATCCAATTAGCCCATGAATTTGGTAAATTCTTGCACAGGGGTGATAGGTAGAGATTCACTCTTTCAATTTTTTTGAACTTAAAATCAAAATGCCCCAGATGTCTTGACATTTTCTAATGCTTTGACGATAAATCAGATATATTTACAGAATAGGATTTCACTACAAAAACCTGTGCTCACTAAAGGTAAAGTCACCATGAACAGTTTTTTCATTACACTATACTTTTATCAAAAAAGAAATAAGTTCTAAAAAATCAGCTGATTTTCGGCATTAAGTACAAAACAAAAATAAAATTCCTAAGGATCCTTGATCAGGATAGTTTCAGATCCAACTCCTACAGAATAAACTATAACAATATTACAGTTAGAGTTACTGTTTAACAGGTTGTTAAATCCCATTTAATCTTAAGACTTAACTTTTTATAGTGCTGCAGGAAAGCAAATTGATTTGTTTCAGAAATTTGTTTTAAAAAATAACGATTGAAAAATAGTTTTCCCTTCATCTTCAGTTAACTAGAAAATTAATGGAACCCAGACCTTTCATTCACTGACGTTCTGGATGTTCAAGGTTTGATACCTTATCATCAAAATGTTACCTTGCATTTATGTAAAATTTTAAATATCTAAGCATTCTTACAATCGTTTCTCATTCTATTTAAACCTCATCATTACCCTATGATATAGGTTTTGTTGGGACTGTTTCACAGATGAAAAAAAAACAAAAGTCCAGGGATGTAAATGGCCTTGCCCAAGATCTCAAGATCCAGGACCGGAATCCAAGTCTCTTGATTTTTGAGGCTTTTGGGGGTTAAGAGGTAGAGGGTGGGAGAGAAGAGTATTAGTTTCAGTTACTATATAAGGGTAAATGTCACTTTGAATAGTGCTGTTTGACTAAATTTCTTCAAACATTTTATAGACCAACTCTTAGGAATTTATACCAAAAATGTGAGAGTTCACCAAAAAGCACACGATAGTTAAAATAGTGATTACTATGCTATTATCTGATACAAAAGAAGCACAGAATTGCCTTATCTTTACATTTATAAAGTTCTGGATCATTTTTGTGGGTTCCCTCTGGTGGCTACTTCTACAATAAGCTTAAATCACAAAAATCCATCCCAAGTCATCCTAAATACAGAAGATGAAAATGCACACATCTAGAAAAGCAGTATAATTCACCATCATTAGAGGACCGGAGAGGAAAACAACCAGGTCCCTTAAGTATGTTTATGAGCCCCAGATGAATGCCTACAAGACTCGAAAGGTGAGTTTTCTTCATTCAGAAACATTACAGTCCTAAATATAGTGGGCCAGACCAATGTGCTATGAGAAAACTACTTCATCTGATCCAACCAACATTTACTGAGGAGCTAAGGTGCAGCAGGCACTGGGTTCCAGAGATACAAAGATGGAGTAGAAAGCAAATACAGTCCGTTCAGTAATCTAGACATTTGTTTGGAAAGTAAAAGTCCTATGCTTGAAAAGCTAAGATTATTACCTTTTTAATTATTCAATCTTTTGCTTATAGTGTGATTTCTCAATATTTGTGAGTAGGAAAATGCCACACATGATTGTGACAATAATTTAATTCAATAATTTAGTTTCTTGGTTACAGTTTCTATAAAAGAATTCTTTTTGCTCCTAATCCTTCGATATTTTAAGAATTCGTGAAATGAACAAATTTTTTTGAGTTATTTTAAATGAAACTCTATACATCAGTTATTTCACAATTTCCAAAAATAGTTTAGACAGATCTTTTTAAAGTCTCATTCATTTTTCTTTCCAATTTCCCATCCTTTGGGAGCAATAATGAATATCATTAAGGATATCTGTGTGTGTGTGTGTGTGTGTGTGTGTGTGTGTGTGTGTGTGTGTATAGCAAGTAATTCAATGGTTTTAACTCTGAAGCTGGTGAGATCATGTCCTGTTTTCCTTCCGGCCTAAAGGTGCCCTTCATAGTCTTTCATTTTCATATTGACTTTACCCAGGACCTAGTTGGAGGTTCAATCAGTGAAATAAAATTACATTACAATTATTTCTACTTAGAGAAATATGACAGCTAGAATTTTTATGTTAATTAATCTTTGGCTTTTTATTATTGTGTGACTACCTATCATAAATTTCCTTGCAATTCAGTTTCAGTACATTCTATAAATTATTTTAGTTTATTCCAGCATTAACCTGACTTGCAAATGGTTAAATTTGCACTGAGTCTTTCATGCTCTAAAACCCAGTATGCTCTATATTAACATCAGAAGGAACCGTTTTGATATTCAGAAATAATTGTAATAGCGAGAATAAACCACAATTCACTGAATTCATGGTCAGATTATATTCTTGTTATCGTGTTAGATTCTATGTAAGTAAATTAGTACATCTTAAACATGATGAACTGTAATTCACAAACATACTGATATTTTCCTCGGACTCGGACTAAAGAACAAACAGGTCGCTGCTGTTCTTGTCGTGCATCCCACAGCCAAATGAGGAAGCTCCTGCTTCCTCACCTGCATACCCAGTTAAGCACCATCTGTTTCCTGTTTTAATGTGATATCTCACATAGTTTTTCCAAAGCTTTCACATCAGTGAGCACGATCCTAATAGACAGTTAATATGAATTAAGAAGCATGTTTTCACCAAAACTGTGTTCTATTTCTCTCTCTCTCTCTTATTTTCTGAAATACGTACCACTACACTGGTTGCACCAAACCCACTTCAGTAGCATGAAATTCCCAAGATTAATATAGGTTATTTACAGCGTATTGACCAGACTCTGGTGTCCAGGAGCTGGGGGATGGGCAGTGCAGAAGCATACATGCCTAACAAGGAAGCCGGAATTTTAATTCTGTGTGGAAGGAAGTATTTCCTACTGCATCTTGCCTCCTTCTCTAATAGTTGAATCGTCCCTGCTCCCACCCTCTCCATCCCTTACCATGTGGAATTATCAAAATTATGAGTATCTGAGCAACCCAGTCAACTGTGAATCTACTTACTGCACCACCCTTACTGGCTGTTACGGTTTTCATTAGTGACACGCTAACTGGCTGAGGCCAAATCAATCAGGTAACGATGTACACTTAGGTTTCCCATAAGTTATGGATAACTAACCTGTTTCCTCTTGGAAAAGTGGTTTGAGTCCCATGGAATCACTGAATAAAATGATGTGCAAAAGACACTAACCTTCAGTTGGATCCCAAGCAGCTTCACGCCTGCCATTCTTACAAGGATGTGTGCTATTGATGCTATTTACTGAGCTTCTCTAGGCAAGAAGTCCACCAGTTAAATGGTTATGGAGCCTTTTGAATATGAATTGTTTATGAATGTCAATCATGTTGCTTTTATGGAGGACATATGTTTCTCAAACTTTAGCATCAAAATAATCCAAAATGTTGGTGAAAACACACAACACTGGGTCCTACCTACCCTCTCCACCACCAGATTTCTGATTCAGTATTTCCATCATGGAACCCAATAATTTGTATTTGTAACAAGTTTCCAGAAGATGCTGCTGCTGCTGGTCTTAGGACCACACTTTAAGAACCACTGGTGTATTATGTAGAGCTCCCAGGATGGAGTTGGATTTGCCTGTATGTTAAACCTGGCTCTGCCCCTTAACAGCTGTGTGACCTTGAAAAAGTTATTAACCTCCTGAAGCCTCAGTTTGCTCAGCTGTAAAATGACGGTAATACCCAGTTCATGAAGTTGTAGTGAGATTAAATAAGAGGATACATGCAGAATGCTTAGGCCAGTGCCTGGGAAAAAAACAGCTATTCAGTAATGTCACTCCCATGCTCCGGATCTGTTTAGGGGAAAGAATGCAATGTGGGCCATTTTGGTATTTCTGTATTTCACTGTACTAAGATCTGAAGGAGGGAGAGGAAACAGACAAGTAATGTGAGAATTTATAAAAATAGAGACTTCCCAAGAGTTAAATATAATTTAGGTTAAACACAAATTATTTCTTTGATAGTGTGTAGCTCAGAAACTAGCTACTCCTTATCTTAGCCACTGGAATCCCATCCAAGAATTAATCCCATCCAAAAATAACTCAATGTTAGGTGTTAGGTTGATTTCCCCCTCTGCTTAATTCTGTGAATCTCTAGCCCTGAAATAATGTGTTTATTAAATACAAACCCATCTTTAGATTCACCTAGTAAAGTGTTAGTTGCAAATTAAAAATATAAAAATAATGTATATGTACTCATGTATACACACTATTGTAGTAGTTTTGATATTTATATTTGTATCAATAATTTTTTGTTTTCTCAATAACATCAAAACTCTTCATGAGTATGAATAATTGGGACTTCTAAAATAAATTCATAGAGTTAGAAGGAATCTTAGTGATTGATTTTCTAATATAAACCTTGAATAGGTCACGTCTTATAAAAATACAGAATGTTATGAAAATTCTTCTAACTGAATCATATCTCTCCTTGATCTAATCTATTTTAGTGAGTACAGACATCTTCATCACCATTTTACAGGTGAAGCCACTGAGGTATAAATGTACATGCTGTCTCATGTAATGCAAATAATTAGAGCCAAAAACAGAAGTAAAACCAAAATGTATTGAATCCAAGCAAATCTACCATTAGCATAATTATTTCCTGTGTGAAAAATGTATTCTGTAAAATTGTCAAGCAATAGCCTTTGGCTTCATTCAGTTACTTAGCAACCATTTACTGAGTACTTACTATGTGCTAATACAAGCACCGGATATGGAACTACCATCCCCCCAGTATGACATCAAGAATTACTTATTTCTTCCAGCAAATCTTTTCAGTTTTTCATTATTTATTTGCCTCACACGCAATCTGTACTTCCAAGTCAAAATTTGTGGCCACAACTGAAATTAGGATCATCTTCAAAAATAAAACCTACTGAAAAACCTACTTTAGCAAACCTACTCTAAAAGCTGTCTTGTGATCCTTCCTGAATAAAAACTGAGCATTTATTCTATCAAAGTCTACACCCTTAAGTAAGAATATTTGCAAATATTGGACTGTAAGTAAATCTGTAGATATTTACATGCAGTTATTTCCCAAGTTTTAAAATGTGAGCCCTGGACAAGCTGATTTTTAAGATCCCTTCCATTTCTAATACTATGTTTCTAGGATTCAAAAGTATTCAGAATATAAATGTGTGTTGTGTTAGTTTACCACATATTTTGACCTTAATAAGTGTTCCAATTTATATTAAGCTTTACTGTCCATAATTCTTTTCAAAGGAATTGATACCAGAAGCTCTATGGCACTAAAATCTACAGATAAAGCTAACATTTTGAGAATGTCATATAAATGGTCATATATATGGTATAAAACCTTTCATGTCTGACTACTTTTACACAGCAAAATAATTTTGATATTCATCCATGTTGCTGCATGTGTTAGTCATCTGTTGCCTTTTATTGCTGGATGTAGCACAATACTTTTATCCATTCTTCAGTTGATGGACTTCTGGGTTATTTCCAGTTTGGTAGATATTTGTGAAAAAGCTTTTATGAATATTTACACAGACGTCTTTGTGTGGACAAATGTTTCCATTTATCTGGGGTAAACACCTACAAAGTGGGATTATTGGCTTATATGGTAAGTGTATATATAACTTTATAAGAAAGTTTTCTAAAGCGCTGTACCATTCATTTTCCCACCAGCAATGGAGAAGTGAGCATAAAGAACAAAATTTGACATTATCGAATTGCACTTCTAGCTATATAATATGTATTTATATAGTATTTAATCACACTAAATGTGTATGTGGATACTATTCATTGTATTATCATACCATGAGTATATGAATATATTTCAGTTGTCCTTTTCCACTACCTACATTTAGAGATTTTTTTTTCTAATTATTTCTGTGCCCTTACACCCAGGGTGAATATTTTTAGTAAGGCAATATCTTGTTACCATGATTAGTTAAAGATAAACTATTAATTGAACTATTTGTCCATGTCAAGGATGACAGGCAGAGGGTGGACCAAGGAGCCTCCTATCAAAGAGCCAAGGCCAAGAAGACTGGGAATGTGTCTTTCCCAAAGTCACAACATGTGAACATAAGCAAGTAAGGAGTTCTGGCCAGGGTTGGACAAGTCTTGTGCATAAAATGGTCATCAGAACTAGAGGCTTGAATTGAAAATTGGGAACGAAGTTTTAATGCCAAAGAGAAGTCAAAGAACCCGGGGGGAAATGAAGGCCAGGGGTACTGTGAGTGGTATGTACAACAGGCAATGGCTGGAGAAATTCTGGAAATAGAAGAGACTGAAACCCTCAGTTCAGTTTCTTTGCATTCTTTGCATACTTCTATATAGCTGGTCACGGTAATTCAAGGAGGGCAAGTAGAAAAGAGATATTTCCAACATTTAAAGCTTTGGTGTGTTTTCTACTCCAAGGTGTATTGCATAAATTAATTTAGCTAACAAGTGAGTTTCACAAACCACCCAAAGTCCCTATGTCCACACAAATCAGTAGTTTATTCATCACTTTCAACCTGTAAATCTCATAAAGATAGAACCGGATGCTTTGTGAAAACAGTTCCTACACAAAATTTGGGTCACAGTGGTTTTACGAATTTGGCAGTTCAAGGTTTCAGGACATACTCTTTACCCTTGTTAAAAATCTTTGGTAAGCAACTCCTTTTCCTCGTTAGATATTAATTCTAAGTTCCAACTTCTAGGTGGCCAATACAGAAGCAACAGGCTGACATGCCCTGGGAATAGAAAGCATCAAGGATGCAAGTGGAGATGAGAGGTGTGCTTGTGGCCACCTCCTCTAATAAGGCACCCTTTTGATCCCTGTGCTTTGACCACTTAACTTCTACCCATGACTCAGATTCCTATTCTGCTCAGGTTCAGAGGTAGGAGAAAGCCAAAAACTTGGCAACTAAGCATACCTGGGCCAGTGAGATCCACCCAGCTGGCCCTAATACACTAATCTGTGTACCTAGTTCTCTCTCGTCTATTGATATTTCTGTGCTTGAGTTGGTTTCTGCATAAGACCCTGATTTTTCAAAAACTGGGGGTCCTTTACTGACACTCTCCCTGCTGATAACAGGGAAAATCATATACTTACTGTGGTTGGGTCCCTCACGTATTTCCAAATGTTGAGTTCTCATTGGCTGCCACTTTCTAGAGCCCCCCTGACTCTCCTAAATCCATGGTCCTCTGAAATTCTAATACACAGAATTCTCTGATTACTACTGCCTGTTCTTTGGGTTCCCTAAATAGTCTTCTGTACGAGCTGTCCTGATGGACCTTTACTGCTTTATATTGGCCAGTCCTAGTAGGTCTGGCAATCTACACCATAGGTCAGCCATCCACACCATATCTTGTTCCAGTGACAGCTGAGTTACTCTACTAACAAAAGGAGGGATGTATATGATCGTCTGAGTGTGAATGTGCATATGTGTTTTGGGAGGGAGGATGTGTGAGATGAGTGGGGAAGAGAAAAGGCATAGAAAATGCAATTTTAGAGGTAGAGAAAGAGATTGGGAGAAGGAAAGAAAGCAAGAGCACCTTCAATGATGGTATATAATAGATGCTCAACAAATGAACAGATAAATGATAAAAGCAAACAAAACAAAAAAGGGAATGGAAAGAAGCAAAAGAGGTCTTCATAAAAACATATAGAGAAATAGGACAAAGATGAGTAGGAGCCTGAAAAAAAAAGAGAAAACCAGAGAAATGATGTAAACGATAAGCACTGAACTATAGAGACGGGCTCCCTAAGACAGTAGTAATTACTAAAATAATATTTGAAATCAATATATAATTTTCCTGTTACTAATTTATACAATTCTGTTTTATTCTTAATCAGAACATAAGCTGACTTCTACTAGAGATGTTAACTCTCTACCAAGTGTAAATACTTCTTAACTAAGGTCAAAGGTAAGTGATTATTTCTTTCTAATGTATAATTTATCTGCTTTTTAATGTTTCTGCCCGATTTGGGGAGAAGGAGATAAAAAATATATGAGACAAAATGGCTCTTCTTTTGTTTTACAGAAAAGATGTTAATGTGATTTTCACCTTAGTTTGAAAGCTGGAGAAATTTCCGTTTCATTTCCTCTTTGGAATGACCTTGTCATTAAAAAGAAAGAAAGCACTTAAGGTAGTAAGGGATTGTTGTACAATGTGCCTAGCCTTGGGAACAGTTCCCTTAAGTTCTACCCACTGGGGCAAAGCTGCCTTTTCCTTCAGAACATACAAAAACGACACCTGAAAGACTAAAGGTGTCGCTGTCATTAGGACATTTCCTGTGTCTTTTCAAGCCTTGACTTCTACCTCACATACACTCCAGTAGAAGACGCATCAGTTCTGGTTTGAATTTCCCCAACTGAAAGCCCAGGCCAGTGTGTATAATTCATGTTGTGTCTTCCTGTTTCACATATCATCTCCAATAATAAAGACCCTAGAATCAGAATTTAGCTGGTGATTTTCTTGATGAAGTGCAAGAGAGGCAAAAGAGAGATCTTCCTCTGGTGGCATCAAGATGCTTATTGTTAACGTGATTTTGTCAGTCAGCTACAACCTGCAAGCATCCCGTGTGCCATAAGAGGATGTCAACCTGCCTTTTCTGTAGTTACACTCTCCTGTGTGTGGCTTAAAGGGGGAGGAGATGATGGCAGCTCATCTGGAGTCACTTTCCTAGACATCATGAAGCTGCAGCAGGTTGGCAGTAATGCGCTACAAATAAAGACCTCTACCCATAAGTAATAGTTATCCTCAGTGAGGTAGCATCTTTCAGCCACAGATTTTCTCTCTATGAGCAGTTCTCACCTCACTCCTCTGGAGAATGTGATGCGCAAGAAGAATGAAGTCAATGAAAGTCTGAAAGTGATTCAAGAGCTCTAGTTCCCCGTTTGCTGAGCCCATAACTGCATTTAATTCCCCAGGGTTTTTTCCTGGTCGTGAAGGGGAAATATTAAAGACATGGGTTAGAAACTGGAGGGAGGGGAGCAGAAGTGTTTTCACTTGTTGTTAATAAGAAATGAGGATGAATAGAGAACTGATGTATACGGTAGAGGAGTACAATTCTACTTCTTCCTTTTTCCTTGCTATTGAATGGAACGCAAATATAATGGCAGGAACGAAAGTAGCTATCTCAGAACATGAGATGAAAGCCATGTGCTGGGTATGGCTGAGCAACTAGATAGAAGAGACCTGGGTCTGCAAAATGAGATAACCATATCAGCCCTCAACTGTTTAAACTCAGGTTGTTACATGAAAGAATAAACTTTTATCTTGTTCAAGTCATATTTTGGGGTTCCTTTTTAACAGAAATAATTATCCTAATTGATGCATAGTTTCTTCTACTGGGACATCCATCTTTCAAGGTCCCAATGCTAAGTCTCTAAAACATTTATTGTCTTTTCAGTTTCAAGGAATGTTGTTATTCCAAGTACCCTGCCCATTTTGACCCATTTCTTCTTTACAGTTCACTGGACTCTCCCCTCAGATGTCAGCTTCTCTGCAATGCCTCCTCAATTCCTAAGAGTTTGTTGTAACTGTTATCATATCACCACTAGAGTAGGGGCAGGATTATAACTATAGCCTTGCATGTGTGTCACTACCCTTGTATTCCCTGCATGCACAGAGTCTGGCCCCTGGTAGGTACCAAACAAAGACAAAGTCTTGTTAAATAAATGAGTTCTCCAAGTTCCAATGAACTTACCTTTCTCTGAATTCTCATTTCCTCCAAGTTTCTCTACTACAAAATTTAGCACATTTGAAGATTTACCATGTTGTAAGGCTTTCTAAAAATGTTGGTGATTTATTATACACCCCAGAGTATATAAATAAAGCAGACAACTTGCAGTCATAGCCAGCCTGTCCCCAAGGGATCAAAGGTAAAATTAAGGACTATCCTCCAGAATCACTATTTCATAGTCACCTTAAATTGGAAAGCCAATATCATTTCAAGGGCCTGCTTTATAGGGAATATTGGTTGTCTTTATCACAACTAATTCATTCACTGAACAAATATTTTTGAGCATTTAATATATACCAGACACACTATTTTCAGTGCTGAGAATCCATTTGAGAACAAAACAAAGATCTTTGCCCTCATGGAGCTTTATATCCTAGACAGAAATTGTTTTATAAAATTGTTTTATAAATTTATAAATTTATAAATTCAGAAATTGTTTTATAAATAAAAGCATATATATTTTATTTGAACAATTTAAAATAGTAAGAAATAGGATTCATTATCTTTGTACACGAGGAGATTTCATAAACTATGCATTTGGTCACATAGGTAACGTCAAAGCATGATGTAAACTGTAAAGCTTTGTGTAGGCCTAAGGACTCATAAACTATTAAATATATGATTTTATAAGGCACATCATTTAAAGGTAGACAAGAGACTGGCAAATACAGTAAGATCATCTCTCACTTTGGACTCTATCATCTGAAACTAGTATATTTCAGTTGAAAACTTACAAAAAATCTCATGAATGGGGTTTAGAATTAAGACATTGCATAACTTCCAGTGTGCCCTAATATTAATTCACATTTGAGAAAATGGTTTAGGTCCTCCTCCAACATGCCATACAAGACCAACCCTTATTCACTTTATTATTCTGATAAAAAAACATAACTTTAATTAGAAAAGAAATAATTTCAAGAAAATTACATAACATTATGCTGTCTTAAAGCCCAGAGATAAACCCACGCACATGTGGTCACCTTATCTTTGATAAAGGAGGCAGGAATGTACAGTGGAGAAAGGACAGCCTCTTCAATAAGTGGTGCTGGGAAAACTGGACAGGGACATGTAAAAGTATGAGATTAGATCACTCCCTAACACCATACACAACAATAAGCTCAAAATGGATTTAATTATACTCCAATAAAGATGTTAAAAAAATAATAACATTATGCTGTCTTAGAAATATGTCCACTGCTAAGGCATTACTAGGTTAATGTGAAATTGTAAAAAAGGGTTAAATAATTTATCCACAATGAATTTTATATTTAAAAGGCAGAAATTGTGAGAAATGGTTTTAAGCTTCCTATTGTCTATCATTTTACAAATAAATACATCTAGAAAGATTAATAATATAATGTTTTTAAAAGAGAAAAACCTAGAACCTCTCTTTTTTATAAGCATGTCTGATATGAGTAACTAAATATCAATTTCCTCTAGATGCATTTTTCCATGGAACAAATCACTTTTTTCCAGCAGAATACCTCTTATAGCAGTCACATAATGAAAGTGTTTCCCAATAGATATCCATCTCTGAGAGCAGATTTTATTTCTCTGTCTGATTTCCAAAAATGCAATCTGATTTCATGAGGATGTAGGCCAGTGGACCAATAAATGACTGTTGTAAGCATGTATCAAGAAATAGTCACAACTTGTGATGCAAAATCTGCCTTGTACTTCTTATTTCTTTCCATCAGAGAGTTGTAATTCCAATACCATGCCATGTACATGGATTGAGTGCAAAGATCAGCCCCAGGCAGGTTTAAATAAAACATTGACATTTTGAAAAATGATCCAAGTGTTTCCTTTTTTCACCTTCTATGTTTTTTTACTTTGCTATTTCAGGTAGTATCAAGAAGGAAATGCCTTTTTTGGGCTGTGTCTCTAATCACTGAGCAGATTTCATATTCTCCAGGGTATAGCAGTGTAATGACAATTTGTAAACCATGAAAGATAAAGTTGTAGAATTGGGAAAAGTTGGTTTTTACTTCATCATACTGTCTTCTTTCACTGGAAACTGAACCTGGGAAACCAATCGTGTGCTCATGGGCTGAAGCATTATAGTCACCACATATATAACATATCAGCCATTATTGAAGTTAATTTCAAGACATACAATTAAAGACCATGATTTCCTTTTATTCCAACTTTCTAATTTTATTAAGATTTTATTATGAGTGTTTTGATAGTACATACATATTTTACAGCACACCTCCTTATTCTTAAGAGGTAAGCAAATTTACTGTGACAGTGTATTAGCAGGGACTGTCTCCTTGTCAAGGAACTGGTAGATGGGGTAGCATATTCCCAGAGACTACAGCTACTGCCTCTGACCTGAAAACAGATATATTGGATTTAGTTTGTTGGGCATAAGTTAATTATCAAGTTTCATCATATAAATTGTCTTCAAAGAGAAAAGGCAGCAGGATGGCTCATTACTGCAGAGTTCCTTGCTCGACTTCATAGAAGCCCTTTTTCTGTGATGCCAAGAGCCACAGCTTCTGATGGAGACTTTAATTCATGGTGATACTGCAGTGCAGTTCATTTCAGGATCTCTATTGTTGTGTTGCTAACAGTTCATTCTTTTCAGTAATGGGAATGGCTCTGCTCTATAGGAGGTTAAACATACAGTACCCTAGTGGTTTGTATGATTTTGGACTTCAGAATAGTTCCTGGCACACAGATGATGGGAAAGAAGCTGTCATTTTTTTTCCCCAGCAAGCAACAGCACCTTGTGTAGAGTTTTCCCCAAAACGCGTTATGAGATGAAGGCTAATCACACACATATATGTGTGTACATACGACTGGAATAAAAAATATATATACAAAAGATTCCAGGCTTGTTCCACATTGAAGAAATCAAATCATCAGTACAGCTAATCATCGAGTTCCTCTGTAAGTATTCCTTCAGGAGGGGATTTTCATGTAAAAGTTTCATGCTTGTTTGTTTAAAGCTTTAGGATAAATTTGCAGGCGATGAGAGCAACCTTCACTCTGATAAAAGAACAGGCCAAGTTACTGATTGGAGAAAATTACATGAAGTTTTTTAATCAAAGTCTCTGTGGTCTACTGTCTGATTTTCTAGGCCAGATGTCAAATGTTTTTCACTGATGTCTATGTTGAAGTAATCACTAAACCAATTTCAAGAAAGAGTGAGTGAGACGGTAATAATGTTTCATTTCAGTATTACATAAGGTCTCTTTCCCAGCCATGAACAAAGTAACAGGACCTCTCTGATTCAGTATAATTACACAAACTGTTACTTTGAATTTTTAGATAGTTTCATCTCTTCAGATTATGTGACTTTTTTATGAATATGTGAATACGGCATGTATCTAGATGCTTTCAGTTAAAATGTGAAACAACCTACAATTACCAATTTGTTGATATTTTCAAGATTTACATTTAATTTAAAATGTAATTAAGCATTTATTATTTAATCTATTTTGTGCAGTATTTTGGGTTTTTTGCAACAATAATAATCAATCGTTAAAAAACAAACAAACCCGAGCGTTCACTAGAAAAGCAAATCTTCTGCTGTTTGACATGCCAGGAAAATTGGTTGCTAATTTGATATATGCTGTGGTTTTTTTTTTTTTTTTTGAATCAGCAAAGCAATCTGGATGGGACAGAGAAATTAGAACAAAATAAAGTTGTAAATTTCTGATTCAGAGTTTTATGAAGTTACAAACGAACATATATTAACTGTTTTCTACGTTTTTCATTGGCACAGATCTCCTTTTTCCGGAAACAGTAATATCATAGAAGACAGTTTTATTTAGGAGGACAAATACTTCCTCAAATTTATTTGATATCAATATTAGGATATTTTCAAAATGCCTGAAAGAATGCGACATATCCCCCCACAGTCAGGTAAAACTCAGTCTGAAGAAATTCCACTGGCACTAGCCTCTCTGCTGTGGGTGGCACCTGGTTTCATTTCTAGAACTTCCCAACTCCTCCTTCTGTCCGTCACATTGTTAGCCTAAGAGAACTAAAATACCTAGAGGCAACAGATACTTTAAGGTCTCTTCTAAGTAGGAATTTCTTTGAAAACCAAAAGGACAAGGCAAAAATATCTTAGGAAAATGTAACTGATATTAAAAACAGTATTGGTAGCAGTGGATGGGACCTAAGAAGGACTCCTCCCAACTAAAATGCACAAGGACCAGTAAAACAGCACCCTCTTCCCAACAATGTGGTCAAAACATGCCTACCACAAATGGCCACCTATCAACTAAGCCATGTATTTATCATGGACAAAAAACGGGCTTTCTCCTGAGGTTATTTTGATGAATGAAAAATTTCCCATTTCACTTGTTTTATTTCATGTCTTCATTTTCTATTAGACTGTTGGTAAGACCTTGGTTTTTAGTCATCAGTTCCAGTTATTTATGGCTGCATAACAGGTCACCCTAAATTTTAGTGACTGAAAAGAGCAACAATTATTTTATTATTATCTCTCACAGTTCTGGAGGTTGACTGTGTTCAGCAGGATGGTTCCTGATTGGAGCCTGGGATGGGAGTCATTTCAAAGGCTTTGTCAATTGCATGTCTGGGGGTTGATGCTACTGACGTGAGACTTTAGCTAGGACTGTCATGGCCTCTCCACGTGACTGGGGTTTTCTCACATCAGACAGGAAGCAGAAGCTCCCAGTTTCTTAAGCTCCAGGCTAGGACAGGTACAGAGTCACTTTTATACTCTATTCATGAAACATGAAATTTAGAGCCTAAATTTAAGAAGAGGGGACATAAACCCCACTGTTTAATGAGAAGAGCGTCAAAGAATTTTGGACCAGTTATGAAAAACACTTCATTATCTTTTCACCCTCGGTACATAATATATTGTTAAACATTTAATGTATGTTGATGTCTGAATACAT
The DNA here is from genome assembly GCF_003031525.2 of Neophocaena asiaeorientalis asiaeorientalis. Classification (NCBI taxonomy): domain Eukaryota; kingdom Metazoa; phylum Chordata; class Mammalia; order Artiodactyla; family Phocoenidae; genus Neophocaena; species Neophocaena asiaeorientalis. Next base: position 3,088,442 of record NW_020174375.1, on the reverse strand, counting down.
TAAAGAAGTTAAAGCAAAAGATAATGAGGGTCTAAATTAGGTCAGAATCAATGTCAGTATATAAAAGGAGAGAGGTGCGAGAGACTTGTAGAGAGAAAGACAGAACAAAGAAGAGGAGGCTCTAAAATATACCCCAAGTCACTGGCCTACGTAACTTAGATAACGAGGATGCCATTATCTTTAACAGACTGTGAGGTTTCAGAAAACACCTGGACATTAGAATCACTCAGAAGTAGGTTTGAATCTCTGCTCCACCACCAACCACATGCATGCCAACTCACATTTCTGAGCCTCAGTTAAATAATATCTATAAGTGAGGATAGTAACAGTTAACTTCTAAAGTTGCTGGGAAGATTAGAAGTCATACCTGGTTACTACTAAAGACACAATAAGTGATAGCAATACATACAGTCCAACAATTCAAAGAAAATGATTAATGAATTTCTCAGTATATATAAATGTCCTTTAAATAGTGGTTTTTCATTAAAATGTCATGACTCAGTGTTTTTATTTTGTGTTATTTTAATTGATTAAATCAGTCTTTAGCAGTCTGTGAAGGAGCTTAATCCTCCAGTTTCATTGAGGATATAGGCTACATTCTGTACATTGAATCAAATATTTGGCTCGAATTCCATATATCAGTTGTGAATTGCTGACAGTCTCTAAACCTGATCCATTTGGAAATTTGCTAAAATTCCTTACAAACATTCACCACCCTAAAAATTCTGTATCTGTTTTGCTCTCTCTCATGATTTTGAATATTAATAATTATGCTTAACAGGAATGTTCTTTGTTTCTTAGCATATTTAGTGAGAGCATATCTAGAAGACCAATGCTTATGAAACAGAAATACTTAACTTATTAACTTTTTGAGATGAGTTATATTCCAAAGTTTTAAAGTAAAGACAATATTTTTACTGTATAAGAAGATTTTTGCATGGTCTTTCCTTCTTCACCTCTCTTAGACATACTCTCATGCAGAAAAAGGGAGGGACAATTGGTAGAACTTATTCAAGAATTTCAGCAACTCAGAAAGAGCTTGTTCATATGCACAAATCTTACACTTATTTATTTAATACCCAAAATAGACAATTTGGGTGAATATTAATATATGCAAACTGAATCCACTGTCAACCCAGGTTTTTAAAAAACTATAATAGTCATTTTGGGAAGAAAGGGGCAATGAATTCCATGGCCTTTTTATAGAGCTACTGACTGCCTTAGAGAGTATATAGAAACCATTATCCTTGCCATATTGCAGGTTACTTTTTCAACTTAAAAATAAAATCTATAGACCATGTTGAATAATCTCTCTTGCAAGACCATCATCCTAACTGCATTGAAACACTGAGATAAGATATTCAATGGGTGTGAATGCTCTTTACTTATCATTGAGCTTAAAAAAAGGCTCATGTAACTAGATTCACATTTTATGCTAAACTGGGCTCCATTTTTAATTCCCATGGCCACTGAGGAATGAAACACAAAGAAGATGAATTTTTAGCCAGTGAGTCAGATATTTATAACTTCTGAAAAAGAAGATTCAGAACACTCAAAAAGTTAGAACAAAATGTGGAGATTTCCTCCATTCCATGTGAATCAGATAGTTGCGACAGATGATTACATTAATATAATGTTTTTATAATTCTTGTTTTCAAGAAAAGAGAAGAAAATTATAAACTCAAGACACAATTTCTACTTGGCTTTTTCAGAAACATAAGAATAATATTTATTAATCTATTACCTAATATTTATTAATCTATTATTAATGTGGAAACACTCAAAGGCAACATGATTGTGTATAAAGAACAGAGGACTTGGAATAAGCATTCATGAATTAAATTCTTTCTGTCTTCTGGGGCAGATTTTGGGTACAGGTTTGGTTATTGTTATCTGCTTGTTTATTTGTTGGCTTTTGCAAAATAGAGATAATATACCAATAAGTTTTTTGTGAGCATCCACTAAGTTAACAAATGAGAAAGGTACTAGTACACTTCTGGCCCATGATAGATTGTAAACAAATGTTAACTTCTTGTTTGCTTTATATTAGATGGTAGGTATTACTGTAACTCTCCAGCATCAAGCTGATTCATCTCTATCTTTGGCCACACTAGGAACATATTATGTCCCCTTCTCCTTGAAGTTAGTAGAGGCCACATGACTTCCTCTGCACAATGAAATTTGGGTAGATATGATCGTTGGCAGAAATGATATGTCATTTCTGGGAAGAAGCATTTAATTGCTGATATTCTACTCTCCTTGTCATGCTTCACCCTGCTAAGGTGACAGTGAAAGAAAATGTGTTAAGAGGTTTCAGAAGTTTAAAGCTACCTGGAATGTTGAACGAACTCATGAGTGTGGCTACTCTTGAAACCTACTTGGACTTGAAGTGGTCTTTACATTAACTAAAAATAAATTTTTGATATTGTCAGCTACTTATATGTGAGGATCGTTTGTTACCTCAATATAATCTAGTCAATCTTGAATTAATTTACCTAAATCATTTTTTCACTTATATTTCACATATCTCATGGTATAGACACTATTTAGAAGAGAAAAATAAATGATTTCACTGTGTATAAAATAAAAACTGAAAAACTTGGGCCTATAATATGAGAACATTTATGCTAAATGGATTTTTCTCTGACCTTTTGTTTAAAAATGACTTAGTACATTATACAGCAGAAACTAACACAACAATATAAAGCAATTATACTCCAATGAAGATGTTAAAAAAAATGACTTAGTACAATTCAAAAATATAATTATTCTGAAATCTGTTTTCTGTCTTATGGATTTCTAACCATCATCAGGATATGTAGGTCATTTTCTAATAATTATTATGAATCACTTATGTGAGAAAAGAGAACATTTTTACTTCATGTTTGAGATTTGGAAAATGCAAAACTTGAAAGTGAAATCTTGAAATGTTTTCATTAAGTTTGAAAATCATCTTAATTGAGTCATAATTTAAAGACTTCAGAATTATAAAACGTAAGGCCTGTAAAGAACATGGTATATAATTTGGTCCCCAAATCCCATTTTGCACATTGAGATTCTGAGAGCCTAGGGTATATATTAATTGACTTGCCCCAAATTGTTTTTGTAGGGATATTCCTCTGTTAAAAATCAACCTCCAGTGGCACTCTATTTCTTAAGATATAAGGTCAAAGCTCCTTAGATCACATTTAATCTGGGATCACTATTACCACAAAGAATCTACTCCCACAATTGTGCTAAACAGCTCACCACTTCCTGAACAAGACAGACTCTTTCTTTCCTTTATGTCTTTGCAAATGGACATCTTTAACCTCTGTCTGGGATACCTTCCCTATCTTATCATTTTGACAAACTCCTGCTCAACCTAAAAGACTAAGCTCAAGTATCACTTATCCCGTCCTTATTACTGCTAAATGCTATATTTAAATGATCTGATTTATGTGATCCAAACATATTTCATATTCATCACATTGCTTTGTAATTAATTCAATATAAATTATATGTTTGTTTCCAATTTTTTTCTCCACTCTAAAAGAGGATCCCTCATCCCTACCCATTGCCCTGTAACTTGGGAGGAATATATATTCTCTTGTTTTGTTGATGTAAAACTTGGCCATGTGACTTGCTTTAATCAATGGAATTTGGGTGGAGGTTCCATATGCCACAAAGAATTCATTTATTTCTTTTCATATGTTAAAATAATGGCATGTGCCAAATAGGGGCTTCTCCTTCAGTCTTAATACTGGAATGAAAAAGAGGTGGGGCAAACCCATAGCTAACCTATAGCCACAACAATCAATATTTAACGTGAGAAATACAGTAAGATCCTGAGTGCTTGAGATTTTTGCAAATGTGGCATTATTTGATGAAAACTAATACCCAGTTGTTTACATAGTTTCCCCTGGTTCCATTAAAGTAAATATCTTAAGGGGAGGCACTATGTCTCCTTAATTTTTGTGTTTCCAATTTCTTGATCAATTTCTGATATATAGTAGGTACTGAATGTTTTGTGAATAGATGAATGTAGTTTTGTTACATTATGCTAAAGCTGTACTTTCTGAAGATTCCTATTTTCTAAAGATTTAGAATCTGAATCAAGTTCCAGTGATACAGAAAAACAAAGAAAAAAGGTTTATGAATGGAATATGAATGTTGCACAGATACATACAGTGACAGTAAAATTATTCACACTATGTTCTGGTTATTTGCAAGTTGGAAAGGAATCAAGTACAGATTTTTTTTGTTGAAGGCTGAAGAACAAGGGGAGTAGGACGTGACTTCAAGGGTCCAATAGAAATCATTATTCTCTTTCTGATAATCTAAGGTGGATTTATGGGGGATGTGGATTTTTAGTAGTCATCTGCATAACAGAGATATATGGTGGTATTAGTAAAAGGGAGAAAGATTCACAGTTTTAATGTGCAACCTAAGATTTTTTTGCATAATTTTCATACTCCATACAAATGTAAAATGAACAAGGTAAAATAAGATCACATAATATACTTTTTATCTTTTTCTAGGAATATTTCACTGTTCATTTTCTAGTTTCAGTGCTCCAGCAGGTATTATTACCAACTATAAATTTAAAAATAAAGTGTTTTAAATCAGATTTCAATTTTCTAATAAAAAGTATGCATATTTTTTTTAAGGAGTTTTCTAAAGTAGTTTATTCCATCTGTGTTTTACTTTTTAACTCACGTATTAACTTTTTTAAAGTTTGGGCTCTATTTATAAATGTCTAACTTAAGTAAAATGTACTCTTATCTATTTCTATTCCCTTCACTCATTTCAATGGTTTGAAATTTAATAATTAAAAGGTTTGAAATAATTTAGACAAGAATCAATAGCCCCTCAGTAGAGATTCTGATAAATTTGCAGTTTTGCAAATCTCACACAGGGGAATAATGCTAAAATTTACCAACAGTTATATATGATAAGTCTAAAGGATGTGTTTGTGGTAAAGCCAAACACGGTCTCATCCATGTGCTCAGTTCTTTCTTATTTAGGATTGTGCTGAATCAGAATCAAGGTGGTCCGTATGAAATGTATTAATTTCTATTTCAGGGACTATTGCATGACTTACCAAACTGATAAGAAAAATCATTAGGAAATGAGATAAGAGTATATAGCATAAGAGTTCACTTGTGAAAGTTACATAGAAAGGAAATCAGACCTCATGCTTAGCCAACCCAGCATCATGCTTCGTTTCAGTAGGCTTTACGGAAGAATTTCTGGGACTCTGATGTGAATCGTCTGGTTATAGTTGTAAAGATGTTTGTCATGTCACTGTGGGAAGGATGACCAATATTTGTGTATAGAAATTTAGAAGATTCTCAAATTTTAACTTCTTTCATCTACTTGAAAACTTTTAATCTCTTTGCTCAACCGTACCTCACCATAATTCTTTCTCTAAATGAAATAACTCCCCCCCTACATACTTGAAGATTTCTAAGTTTAATGCTGGTATTTGTATATGCTAAACACTCATTTGGGAATTTTCTGTTGGTATACGTCCTCAAATCCACCATGGGGCAATTATGGAAAACTACAATTCTCACGTTACATTCAATATCTCTAATTTATGCCAGATTTACTAAGCATGAATGGTCTCATGGAGACTACAAATAAAATGCAGTACCATATTGCTCCTAGTGAAGTAAAAACTGCTATAATTAAAACACTACTTTATATTATTGGTGAATTATTCTCATTGTCTTTATCATTTTACTAAACATTTCTGTTTACTCTCTTCTGGAAAAATCTGAAAAAGAGTCTTTTGAATTTTTCTCATTACTGAATTTTCCAAATTCATTGCTATTTATACGAACTCATAACCAAACAAACAAATATGTCAGAGTGCTGGGCCTCATGTCATGATTGTACCAGGGGCTGGTACAACAAACTGACAAAAAGACATTTCAAGTATTCAATATTATTTCAAGTACGGTACCATTTTGTGGCCTTAAAATAATAAAAATTGTTCAAATTATTTTATGTGTTAACTATTAGCATATAAAGTACGGAAAGCCAGAAAGATATTAAATTTAATAAAGAAAATTTATTCAACAAATTTTCATTTTATGTGTGTGTTTATATGAGGCATATCTGTGTGTGTATGAAATTGTTAATTTTTAAAATAAGTTACTTTAACCGAGTAAGATGTTTAATCATATGAAACAAGAATTATTTTTAAATTAGTGAACATTTTCTGATGCAGTACTCAGTCCAGAAATTGTTCTTTTTTGCTAAAAGCCAAAGCAGGTTACACTACATCCTGCACTTTTAAAAACCCCTCTACGCACAGAAACATACACCCACACACATACACACAAACATACTTATACCAAGTAAGCAGTTTTACAGATGTCATACTTAGGAATAATGAAATGCCTTAAGTTCCAAAATCCATACCAATATTTTCAGTAACATCCCCTGAAAACAAACAACTCAAACAACAAACAATGTAATTACCACTATATAATGATTTAACAATAATTTTCTAAATACATAAAAGTTTTGAGCAATTATCAGGGGAGAGCTAAGTTCTTGGCTAACTGTACATAAGCACTGATGAAAGGAATTGACCAGATCAGTGTAGGATATGGACTGGCTTGGGGCAGAGAAGACAAACAGTGGATAATAAAACTGTAAGATGATAATGGAAGAAAGGGACCATGACAACATATTTCCTTTAATGCCTCTGACTAGAGATTCACTCATATCTTAGTAAGGAGGGATTTATAATATAACATCTTCAAACGACTCTCGTTCTATTCCAGTGTTTAGGAGCAGTACGATGTACTGGTTAGGAACACTGCTTTGAAATCAGTGAGGCTTGAATTTAATTTTGATCTTGCTATTTACAGTTGTGCAAACTTGAGTACCTAATATGACCTCTGCACCTCCCTTACCTTATTGATGAATTGGCAATGATAAAATAAACCTGCTTGCCAGCATTCATGAGCTTTAAATCAGCTAATGGTCATAAGATACACAGCACCTGTACTTGGTGCTTTGGGTGCTCCCAAGGGTGCTAGTTATTTTACCTTGAGATAGTTGTTCAGCAAACTGTTCATAATTCATAACATGACTATCGCGGGAGGTAGAGTTTATTTCTTAACTAATCTTTGTGTGTGTGTATGTGTGTTTGTTGTTTTATTATGAGATCGCAATGAACTTCTTGTGTTTTTTAAAAAGAGGTAGCTGAACTGAGTGGAAGTAAATAACAGGTTAACAGCCCTACCTCCCAGATGCCACAGGAAAACACCACTTCCTCAGGCTTATTTTTGATATGCCATCAAATGGTAGGAAACCACCCTATAGGATAAATAAACCAGGAGTTTGCCATCTGACCACAATGAATAATCCAAATCCAGGTTAATATTATGTGGATATTCTTTACATCTCATATTTCTTATTGATCATATTTTTACAAAGCACATACATTTAGTCCTAAAGGTATTGATATTACAATTAATGGCACAGTTGAACTGTCTTATTGGCTTCAGAGTTTTTTTAAGTAAAAGACAGAGGAGGATAAACAGGACCACAGACAACCTTCTAATAACTTTTTGTAAACCAAGACAGAGCTGGAAATGGCTGTAGTCCAAACTCATCACACAGGAGATCACACAGATGGGGAGATAAAAGTTGTCCATGTAGCCCCTGACAATGCTCAGTATTTTATTCAGAATCTCAGGTAAGCCACCTGCATGCTGATGGCATCACAAAAATAAAGGCCAAGGGCTGATTACTGGATGGGTACTCTTTATTATCATATATCAGGTGTCACCTGTAATTTCATGTCTCTGGCAATGCGACAGAATCCATCTGTCATCTAACCATGGATCTTAGTCAATTATCTTTGCTCTTTGGAAACAAGCTTTTATACTGTTTGGGAGTAGCAAGAAGCCAGCCCACTTTCTGAGACTGACTGTGAAATAAATAGAACAACAGTTAAAGAAAACAGGCTGATATTTTCTACACAGTGCAAGCAAAGAAAATGTCCTATTTCTCTGCAGTTTTAATATATGAAACTATAACTGGCTCATATCTGCAGGGATGTTGTTGGCGGGTCCCAGTATGGAGCCCCGACAGTCAATGAAGCAGAGACATTTGAGCACAGGGGTGTGTTATAAATGCAGTTGTATTATAACAAGGTCCTTGAGGCACTCATAGTGGCTCACCTTCTAAGATGTGCTTCGAGCAAGACAGATACTTTATTATAAGGATTCACTTTCTGTGAACAAGCACCTAAAGAACAGGTTTAAAAAAAAATAAAACAGGTGCTGTGAACAAGCACCTAAAGAACAGGTTTTAAAACTTCTCATCTTGTGAGTACAAATCTCCTTTCTCATTCACTTCCACTCCCATAGAAAGACGTAGAACAGGACCCCCAAAGTGACCCCCATCCGCTTATTAAAGCCTCCTTTAATAAGCCCATCTCTAGACTCAAAGGAAAAAGGCCAATGTATAGAGTTCCTAAAATTGTGAAGATTCTGGAAATGTTCCACTAATGGCTAATTTGGAAGGAAAAATAAGGAGTAAACTAAAGGCTATTATGTAGACAAAAAGAAAAACCTGTTTGTATAAGAAAGGTGGTTTGCAGCCTCTGAACACAAAGGAGGTAACAATACAAGGAACCACTGTAATAATTTGGAATTTTTTCTATCATTTTAGACTTGGCACGCCATTCAAATGAGAACATATTTAAATAAGGACGGAGTTCACATGCTTTTAAAAGTGGGAATGGGAGGGAGCCTGTCTATTCACAGTCAATGATGATGAGGCCTCCTTCAGGCAGGAGAATGTTTGTATGCCATCACACTGGAGATGCAGTAGTCTTTGCCTTTAGGGAGAGTTATATGCTGAAATGCAGGAAGTTGTGATTTATCTGGGTGAGATGAAACCTCTACAGAGTAAGGTCTGGGATTTCTTTACAATATTGGGTAAGCTGGAGGACTGATTATCAAGTAAGTTTTGGTATAGTGGGTAAAAACACATTTTTATTAAAAGCAAATTCAGAATGTGCAGTGCATCTCTCAATTCTGAATTGAAGTGGACAATTATGGAGTCGGTTTTACAATACATGCTCCATTACAACGGGCTTGATTCTGTAAGAAGCTTTAAGTCTCTTTCGAAGTCAGTTACCAGGCAGGGTTTCCAGACCCTGCATTTGTCATAATTATATTTGAACCTGTTGCTAATGATCGGAGGGCTGTGTGAACCTACTTAGATGGAGAAATCCAAAGCACAAAGAAGAAGCAATGTGAGGGCTACAAAAGGTAAAAGGGGCGCCAGTCTTACTATGGTGCTATTTTCTAAAAGCCATGTGATCATAAAGAGTAAATCCTGAGAAGTAGAATTAGGGAACACCTGATGCATAATGTCACAGTAAAACATCCAAACTGAAAAAAACTAATGCTGCAGAGAGAGGAAAGAATGTGAAAATCCATTATCGAGACATATTTTTAATTATTAGTGATCAATCAATCTGAACCAGACTGATCATTTTCACTGGTGGCAAGTTTTGTCCCTTAATGATGGATTTAATTTTGGGTAATATTAAATGCTTGTTTGGCATCCTATTTGCCCTTCTTTTATTTTCACAAGCCTCAATCTGTCCTTTATAAATGAACGTAGTGCTTAAGGACACATTTTCCTGAACCTAGGCTCTGCCATAGAAACAGATTCTCTTTTACCTAAAAATAAAGTTCTCTTTAACCATGCAGTGTGCTGTGGAGAGAAAAGGCTGACAATATTGTCGTATTCTCTTGCTTAAGAACAAACAATTGAACCATCACATATAAAAAAACTGGATTTTTCATATGTGAATTTTTTTAAACCACAGTTGGCAAAGATTCACAGTGTATGTGTATGTAATAAATATATATATACATAGTATATATAAAACATTTCCGAACCCCCAGCCTAGATAGAGAAATCTATAGGTAATTTTTTACCAATGACAATGAAACCAATAGTGTCTCTACAGCCGTGCAAGTGCTAGACTGAGGCACTCATAGTCGCTTACCTTCTAAGATAGCCTGCAAGCAAGATGGATACTTGATTCCCTCTATACACTAGGCTGGTTCCCAGTATACTAGGACTTTCTGCTCCTAGCAAGTCACTGAAGCCTAGGCTCTCTCCTTCCTGCTATCACTGTCAAGTGCACAGTCCTTAGACCGGCTGAGGACTGCAGGAGTACAGGTCCATATGAGGACCTTTTTCTTCTTGTTCTCTGTTGCTGCTACTTCAGGTTACTGTCACCACTGCCAAGGTCCCTTCTAGTGTATAACGTCAAGGAAACTTTTGTTGTTCCTCTTTTTTTGACCTCCCAGGATGATGGCGCCATCACTTCCATGCTGGGAGAAAATAGGGAAACCTTCTTTACCCAGGGCCACCATTTATATGGCTCATTCAGGAACAGAATCATTTCTTGCAATGGAGCTGGGGCTACTTCCTCCTGGTTGGCTGAAGCCAAGTCTAGGAGCTTAAAAATCTCACTCTTGCTAGGGTTCCAGTTTAACCACCCAAGCCACCTTGACTCCCACTGCCTCTCCTCCACTTAGGACGAGCTTCTAACTTTGTTTTTCTGGAGCAAGACTTCTCCCTTGTTGTATCTTGGATTTGACCTCGCATCTATCCCTTAAGAGAGGTAGAAAGAAAGACTTTTATAGACTTAAAAACAGGGAAGGGCTTCCCTGGTGGCGCAGTGGTTGAGAGTCCGCCTGCCGATGCAGAGGACACGGGTTCGTGCCCTGGTCTGGGAGGATCCCACGTGCCGCGGAGCGGCTGGGCCTGTGAGCCATGGCCGCTGAGCCTGCGTGTCCGGAGAGGCCACAACAGTGAGAGGCCCGCGTACCGCAAAAAAACAAAAAAACAGGGAAGACAGTTGCTTTCCTCTGACTGACAAAGAGCATTAACCTTCAAAGCTGAGTACCAATTTCCACTGCAAATAATTTGTGTTCTCAAGAGACGTTATTTTACTAGGGTCTCCATTTTTCTCCTCCATTATTCTCTGCAGTTTTGAGATGGAATTCAAAACATATATTTTCAATGCTACCTTAGGTAGGATATTATAGTGGTTAATTCACTATGGTGCTGCCTGGTTTAATACTATAAAAATTAATATATTTATACACATTACAACATAATATATTTTGTCATCTTATTGTGTAAAATGAAATAGAAACAATAAAAAACCAAAATGTTGTTTATTGTTAAGGTACCCTTGAATAACAGTCTGTGTCCTTTTGGCCCAGAAATTTCAATTTTAGAAATTTATCCTACAAGCATACTCACATAAGTGGACATAGATAATGGTAATGAATGCTCATTGTAATATAGTATACATAAAAATGGAATATTATGCAGCCTAATGGGTAATTTAATGTAGATCTATAGATCTATACTTACCTACAAAGAAAGAATTATAAGAAATATTATCTCAGAAGGCCAATTGTAAAACATTGGGTATGTTGTGATTCCATTTGTGTAAGAAAAGTATGAACATATATAAACTTGCATATGCAAAGACTGTTTCTAAACCACATATTAAAATATGTTTTTTTACATTCTTATAAATGGTACTGGCCAAATGCGGATGACCACGTTTATTTTTATTTCTACTGTTTAAATATTTTATCATGAGTTGTACAATCTCATAATAAAAATTAATTAAATAAAAGCATAATAATCTTAATTCTCTCCTCAATAAATACTGTACTATTTATTACATTGGCAGAGAAATCTCCACATTTCATGGTACTCTGGTGAACACTGGAAGATCATACATTTTGTCAAGTAAGCTAATTTCATCCACTTGAAATAAATGTGAACGTGGAGAGGTTAGCTAACAGGCATTACACCCGTGGTGTTCAAATTCTTCAACCTGGGATGCTTCTTAGAACTCCCCAACCCTTTCTCTTATCTAAAAGTCACCTTCTCTCTCACTGGCTGTGCTTTTCCCCAGTTGAACCTTTTTTAAGATAAAAGAAATTGCTGAGCAAACTTAGAAAAAGAATAACCTCCTAACTTGGGATAAAAAAAATTCAGTGCAAACCTAGGCTAGATTTTAGCTTCTGGCCCAAACTAATCATGATTGAGATTACTTGCTAACTGCCCCTCATTTCCCAGACCTAACCTTAATCAGAATTAGGAGGACCAGACTTAAATACTTGAGTCCTCCTTCTGAAAGTCTGCCCCTAACCCACTGTCACCTTTGAAAACATTATCCCCAGAAGGCTGCCCAGCCCCAGGCCATATTTCTGTTTTGGTTGCTGTTAATTAGATTCCTTTCTAGTGCACTCCCAAGAATACAGCTTTCCATTAGGACCCAGGTCTTCTTCTCCCTACCCTGCCAGTTACTAGATTTCTGCTCCAGTGACTAGGAGCTTGCTTCCTGTCAACACATTTCCAGGTACTACCTGTCTGCCTCTCTGCCTTTTGGGGTATCCATTAACCAACTATTTTACTCTGCTTATCTGTTGAGATTTTTAATGCATAGTGAACTTATCTGAGGCACACTCTCATCTGTTTATTCATCCATTTCTTCAATAAATATGTACTGAATGCCCACCGTGTACCAGCTACCATGCCAAGAATGGAGGATACGTTGTGAACCAGCCTCTGTCCAGTTCTCAAGAAAACGAATTCTCTTGTCAAGTGATTATCAAACAAGTAATTCCCTCTCTCCTCTCCCTTCTTCCCTCTCCTCTGCCTTCTCCTCCTTCTTGCGACAAAGCTCCATTTATTTTTCAAATGAAATCTTACAGGAACTCCAATAAAAAGTAAAGGCTAGAGTCATGCTGTGAGTCCACTCTGTCCATCCTTACTTTTAAAATATTTCCTGTAGCATTCTAGATCCCTGAACTAAGGCTCCCTGGATATTATGTGTTTCCTACCAGACTCAGTTTCTGCAACAATTCTTCTGGGTCCCAGGCTCACTCACCACAGTGGGCAGGTCTCGATTTAACTCTCTGCCTTCATACTCATCAACTTTAAGTCCCTTCTACAGATATCCAACCATTCCTAGATAAACCCTAAACTGTGGCATCCAGATCACAATGGGAAATTAAGGGTTCAATATAACCTCAAGAAATAACAACTTTTTATTTTAAAAGTTTTTAAATTGAAGTATAGTTGATTTACAATATTGTATTAGTTTCAGGTGTACAGCAAAGTGATTCAGTTATATATTTTTTCAGATTATTTTCCATTATAGGTTATTACTAGATGTTGAATATTGTTCTCTGTGTTAATGCCTCTCAGTTGGAGATACTTTTCAAGTGAAGAGGGCTTTTAGAATCGACTTATTCTCTCACTCTTGCTATACAACATAGGCCAAATTTTGGTATACGCTTCCATTAAAAAAGTTAAAACAAAAATAGAATCTACTGTTCTTCAATCAAAAACATAGAGATTGCAGAAATATATAATCAAGTGCAACTATGATTCAAAATTCTATTCTAGGGAGAAACTTTGTGTTTTCTTCTCCTTCACGTCTCTCAAAAACATATGAAAAATATTTTTAAAAATAAAGGAAAATGGTTTTTTTTTTCCATTATAATACTTATCTCTCACTCATTAGGCTTTCCCTCTCTTGAAACAGCTTTAAGAGATCTCTTCAGAAGAACATAATGTCATCAGCCCTCACAAAAGTAAATAAAAGCTGCAGCAGGGGCTGGCAGTGGGCTGGAATGAAGGAAAATGAATGCAAGTATGCATCTGTCCTTTCATCACAGCTAGGCTCTTTCATACAGCACTTACCTTCTTGTATCTTTATTGCATCATTGGTTTGCCAGTGTCAGGACAAGATGGCTCCAAAAAGGCTTCAACTTTGGGGAGAGTGGGCAGCACAATCTGGGATGTAGTAGCATCTTTCCCATAGACCTAAGGTCTGAATCTGAGTCTAGAAATAAAAGAAAACCATAAATGTAAGTGTTCCTCTTTGATCACCTGCACATTTCTTTCTCTTATTTTTTGGTCCTTTGCTGCTGCTACCCTGAAAGTAACCCTGTGTTTAAGCCATTAAGGACTTGCAAATGAAGGGAGACAAAGCTGGAGAATTCAGTTTCCAATTAATGTTCCTAATAATTGTGGTGTAATTTGGGTGCTTTTAGTAAATGGGGACCATAATCACCAAGATTAATGAGGGTTACCAAAGGTGGAAAATCCAGATGCTGGCAGGATTCTGAATCTCCAAGTTTGTGAAAACAGCAGAGAAATATAGAAGTAAATATGATAATTAATAGAAGAGTCGACTAAGTGTCCAATTTTGAATTTATTTTTGAAATGTGATAAACTTCTAAATATGTCCCTAGAATGTCAAAGAGAATTCAATCAATAAACAAGCCTATTTAAGATTTCCTCTTTTCAGTAGTGAGCTAAGTTGGCACAGTTGTTGTGTAAATAAAACCAGAGCTCTGTTCCCTAACCTAAGGTTCCTTATAATCTATTCATTGGATGAAAACCAATATATATTGAATAAAAGTGGTCAAGACAGTGAACTATAATTAAAGCATTAAATTGGGTCAAATAAACATAAGCTCTTCAAGTGTGGAACCAATACCTCATCTAATATTGAACTTGGACTGGCAGAGGATAAATGTTTGACAAATATATGTTTGGGTGAATGAATGATTAAAAAAATAGAAAAATAATGAGGATTGGGGAAGGAATTGTTACTGAAAGTGAATTTTTATAAAAAGAATGTATAAGTTAGCAGGATGAAGACAGAAACACATTCCCAGTAAGTGATCAAAAATTAAAAGACATGCGTTCATAGGATGGTGTGAAGGCCAGCCTTATTCGAATGAAATTGTGTTTATTTTGATTAAGTAAAATATAATAGCATAGATCAGACATTGTGTCAGGTGCTAATAATATAGAAATAATCAAAGAAAACCTAGCTTAGGCTTTCAAGATACCCTGGTTCAGTGGACACTCAGTGAGGACCTTTGAAACTAAGATTGAAAAGACATGGTAAATCCAAATGAGAGAAACTTCAGAATCTGGACCAAGAGCTTAGATTTCATATAATCTGATTTATTTAATAGTAGAAACTTTTCTCAACATGATAAAGACAAAACGAAAGATTATGAAAATTGCTAAAATATTAGAATGATAAAGTACGTAGAGAATTACTATTGCCATCCCTACTTTAGATATACATTTTAAGATTTCTTATACAGTGTACCTAATTTTTAACAAAAATATTGACGGTTCTTATCACAAAACTGAAATATTGAGTGCACTCACTGTGTTTGTTCATCTCTGTACTCAGTACTTCCTGTGTGAACTGCATAGTCCAGGAAAGTAACAAAGATTACCAACAACAGATGTAGACTCTCTTCCACTGGCCCACTGCTCCATATGTGCTGATATCTGAGTGTTTTTTTTTTTTTTCTTTTTTTTTTGCAGTACGCGGGCCTCTCACTGTTGTGGCCTCTCCCATTGCGGAGCACAGGCTCCGGACGCACAGGCTCAGCAGCCATGGCTCACGGGCCCAGCCGCTCCGCGGCATGTGGGACCTTCCTGGACCGGGGCACGAACCCGTGTCCCCTGCATCGGCAGGCGTACTGTCAACCACTGCACCACCAGGGAAGCCCTATCTGAGTATTTTTAACACAGTACCCAAGCCCATTATGTTGTCATTCAGTCACCTTAAGAGTGGCATGGACTTATATATACTACCAAATATAAAGTAGATAGCTGGTGGGAAGCAGCCGCATAGCACAAGGAGATGAGCTCAGTGCTTTGTGACCACCTAGAGGGGTGGGATAGGGAGGGTGGGAGGGAGAGGCAAGAGGGAGGAGATATGGGGATATATGCACATGTATAGCTGATTCACTTTGTTATAAAGCAGAAACTAACACACCATTGTAAAGCAATTATACTCCAATAAAGATGTTAAAAAAAAAAGAGGTCTTTAAAGAATAAGGCAAACGGTTATTAAAATGCTTAGAGTTGATGGTGCATGGGAATACTTGAATGCCAAGCCTTATTTTGATCAGAAATTACCATTTGATGAAAGCTCTGGTTTTCATTTACACTTGCTTATGAGTCAACAAGTTTGGTAAAATCACTCACTGCACTTACTTCGAGAATGTTTCCATTTCTTCAGCTCTAAATTGCTATATTAAAAGAAAAGAAAACCTTCCAGGCTTGGTATCTTAGAGTTAGCCCATCAGATAGCAAATTTTAGTCTATTAAGTTATTTTGAAAAAGTATATTTAGAAGCAACATTTCAGGGAAAGAAATGAATAGATTAATCTAATTGATCAGATACCCACGATCTAAATGGGTGACTCTCCTGGCCTGTCACAAGTAAATACTGTTGAGATAGCTAAAGCCAAGGGTCAGTTGGAGGCAATGCCACAGTCCACAGACTTGCCTATGTTTGAAACTGTGTCTGCTCATGAGTGTTATTCCCTGTGCCTGGCACTTGTAGGTACCCAAGAGCATGTGGCATTATCACAATATTGGTAGTGTTAGGGAAAGGCTTAGCAAATTAGGGAAATTTACAGATGGGCCTGATACTCCAGATTATCAGCACACTTGTGTTGTTGTTAAAATAAAATACTCTCCAACTGTTCCACAGCTCGTTTGCATTACTGCTAAAGAAAAGTGTATTATGTAGACAGCATTTTAGGCCCAGCTAGCATAATGATAGTGATTTGGCCCATTTTAAAGGAGAGGTAAAAGTAACAGGTAACATTCTATATGGAAAATATTAATTTGCAAAAGCATAGGCTATTTAAAATTAAATGACCTTTTTTTTTTTTACCCATTTCCTAATTTGTTTGGGGGGGGTGACTTGAAATTTGGTATGGTTCTCTTATTTTCCTCAGGGTCAAGTAGGATGTAACAAGAAGTTTCAAAAACTTCAAAAAGTAATGGATTTCCCTTCACATCCTGAAATAAATCATGTAAGCTCAAGGTGTATTTTCCTGACCTCTCTCATGTCCATTTTCAATGTTGCTAAAGCTTTAAAAAATACAACAGGAAGAGAAATTGATCCGACTCCTATGAAATCCACTTTACTTTGAATCTGTAAGTCTGTGGTAGACCAGTTCAACAACAAGAAAAATTTAGCCTTGCATCTGGAAAAAAATTCAGTACTGTGGTCCATTATTAACCAGAGTATGTAATCAATATCTTTGGTCATTTGGATTTCAATACATAGAAATAAACGTGCCACAAAGATTTAATAGCATAGTTGGGTGTATCCCTTCTTATATCTCTGGAACAGAAGCATGGTAGCTTTTCCTGTTGCCCTGTTTACTTTGCGCTCAGTCAAAAATTTTTTAAAAATTGCTAACTTGAGTACTGGTTTTCTTTAGAACAGTCATGATAGGTAAGACTTAGCCTTAATTCTGACCAAGGCTTTTCTTGGTCATTCTGAAGAGTTTTTCAGGTGTACAGCTCTTTCTTGGCAAGAATGGAAAGAAGAACAAGAACCCTTAGACGGCAGGGAGTAGATACTCCTCCCCAAACTCCTATTTTTTCCTCTACTTATGACTTCCAAAATGGTTAAAAACCTGACTTACAGGATGAAATCCTTAAAGCATCTCCATCTTCTACTGCTGGCAAAACTACGAAAATGTACATTGCTTCTCCTCACAACTTTCTCTCCCCAAGTCTGAGGATCTGACATTTAAAAATGGAGGGCTTTGCTTTTAATTCCGGGACCCAGTTCAAAGTTGATGTTGGATAAATTAATATGGAGAAAAATACTCTAGTAAATAATCGTTCAGTAGTAGGTAGCTTCACTTTACTTCAGTGAAAATAATTTATGTGCTTTTCACCTTTGAATCAAGAATTATTTTAGATTTCCAAGGGAGAGTTTTACTATAAAATATCCTGCATTTTAAATACTATTTAATTATGATTTGCTTCCTTGGGGATTATATCATCATGTGATTTAATTCGGTATATACCCTAAGGGGGAGCATATTTCAATTATAAAATAATTCCTTCAGAAACAATAATGGTTCAATGATTTATTTCAGGATGCTATTATAAAATGGCTTATTCAACTGGAATTTGAATGCATTTGATTTTAAAAATATGGTATAAATACCCAAAAATGCATGTGAAATGAACATATGTGCTTTAGTGCTCACTCACAAAAATCATATTTATATCTATTTTCAGTCTTTACATAATACTTCAATTATTATACCTTGAAAAAAGAACTTAGAAAACTGAACACTATGAAACATTTATATTATTATCTCTTGAAAAAGTTCATTTTTGGACAAGTATCATTTGGATAGGGATTAACTTAATCAGAGATTTTGAATCTACTTTAATTTTTAATCTCTTTAAAAAAAATATGTCTGAATCTTTAAAAGACCTAAACCTGTAGTCACAAAGCACTGCTTCAAAAAAGGAAAAAAAAAAAAAAAAAAGGGAAAGTTTTTAAAGCAGTCACCGGCTGTAAGAGAGATAGTGCAGGCAGCAGATTTGTGACAGAGTGGAGCATGAAACCCATCAGCTGATGAGTGAAAATCCCTGGTTTCTAATTAATCGAGGTACACAGGCCAAGGGATGAAGAGGATCAGGGAAATGAAATCAGGAAAAAGATACCATCAGTCATTTCTGCGGCCCATTGTCATACTTCAGAATCTGCTGTAATGAATCACTCAGGCATTCCACAGCTACATTCAAATGGTGAAGAAAATTCATTGTCCGGTGAAGAGCGTTAGATAAAAATCTCCACCACCCCCCCCTACTTTGTCAGAAGCCTATGATCAGAAAAGGAAATCCAGACAGCACAACAGGTGTGCTTTTTGCAAGCCTGGTAAAATCTGCAAATGAACCAAGTATGGAAGAATTTTTTTGTACTAATTTTTTTCCCCAAAATGTGTATGAGGAGAGTGTGGAGACAGAGTATCCGGCAAGGGGAGGCTTGTTATTGAAAAGAATTGCAAAAAGTGTAAGATTAAGAAAAGCAGAAGAGTGAGCCCCTTCCTGCAGTGGAGAAATGCATGTTTCTGTCAACTCTCAACTAGAGAAATAAGAGAAGACATTGGGGAAATGTAGTACTATTTAATTTAATTTATAAAGAGAGACATTTCCTTTGAAGGACAATCTATCCAATGAAGAAAGCATTAGGCATTACAGCCTGGCTCTGATCAGAAAAGAAAAACCTCATTCTCAAAATCAGACTGAGGCTCTTGGGCCCATGATTTCTGGGGTTTCCTGGAGAAAACGTTTCCTTTAAAGTCAGTGAGACTTACCCGTGATGAATGCACATTTCAGCCTGAAGGTTTTGTTCAAAGGTTTCCTAATTCAGGCCTGCATTCCTCCTGGGTTATAGCCCACTTTTGCGATATTTATGCATTTTAATGGAGAAAATACTCATTGGGGCACCTACGACACAGTATCTGTGGTTTTCGACTCTGCAGCAACTTTGTGACTGAGAACAATTTCTTGTAGCAGCTCCAAGTGCTGTGTGGCATTAGGTGACATGCGAAGATAATTGTTTTCAAATAATCAGGTACTGTACTGAGACATATAAGGATGGCTGATTCATTTTAAATTTAATTACTATAATATAGGGTTTCGCTGTCTATATTATCAATCACCAAGACACTTTGGAGTTGATAATATTAAAATTGCAACAATAATGAGAATTATACTTCATGATGAAAATAATTTTAATCATGGGTAGATTACAAATCCATTTACAGTTACGGTTACTGAGAATTCTATTATCTATGTTCTCTTGTAAAAGATGTTAAGACATGTTTTCAGGAAGTAGAAAAGATTACAGAAGTATGCTGCTGCTATAAAGTTCCAAGCACAGGCTTTAAGAAAACCTCGGGAACAACTTCCAAACTGTCAAGACTGGTGGGGTAGAATGTGGAGCCGGGGAAGCGGCTGGGATTAAAGGGAGGCAGAAAGCCCTCTATCTTTTTGGTTCCTGTTTGCTTTATTCAGTCAAAATTATTTTTGAGAAACTGCTGTGTAACAGGCACAGGACTGGGTGCTGGGGAGGAAGTAGATAACAAGCAGTGTGGTCGCTGCCCTCATGGTGCTCACAGTCTAGTTTGTTTTAATGACGGCCCTGGCCTTGAGGGTGTTTTGGATTTTAAATGGATTCCAATGGAGGGCAGTAAATGAGGCTAGGCAACAACTGGTCCTCAACTCTGCCTGTGCATTAGCATCACCTGGGAAGTTAAAAAATATATATATACTTACATACGTATGTAATATAATATAATAATATATAGATAGATACCTTTATCCAGACCCCATCCCCAGCAGTTTCGTATGGGGTGGGGCTCAGGCATAAGTATTTTTGCAAAGCCCCCCAGGGGATTCTGACGTGCAGCTAAGGTTAGAAAACACTAGACCACCAAACACAACATCTAAAGGACCACCACTACGGATACGATTTGAGATGACTCTGCTCATCTGGTAAGCCTCTAGGAAATTGTTTTCTAGTGTCTGACTGAATTAAACTAGCCCCAAAGATGAGTAATTTATTTTGCAGAGAATATGTAAGTTCGTATACATAATACTTTACAATCACCTTTGCTATAACTTCATCTCTCCTTCTAATATGCAAAATAATCAGATTTGGTCTGATAATTGGTCCCAGAAAGATTTACTCACTGCTGTTCATTGTTTATTCAATCTTTTATCTAGGAATTTCTAAGAGGTAGGTTTAGTTACACCAGCAATAGTTTAAGAAGCTGAGTCAAAGCAATACTAAATGAGTTTGAGGGGACTGAGTTGTAGGAAAGTAGGCATTCAATGGTAACGGACAGCTGAGTTATCCCAGCTGTATTCCCCTAGTCCGTGTCTCTGGGCTCCAAAATCCCTGGTAACTTGTATCCCCCTCCACAAAATTTGGTCTCTAATTTATGCATTTGGGCATTTCTTGGTTTAGGGCTTCACACTTGAATGACTTTCTATTTATATATTTAATTCCTATTAAACGTATCTTGTATGTATACATTTACAAAATAACTAGACATAAAAATCATAATTTCTATTATCAATTCTAATTTTCTTTATACCATATTCTTTCTTATTCTCTCTTAACTAGGATTCTTTCTCTTCTCTACGTCTCTTTATCCTGAACCCTGCTCCCCCACTTGAATGTGTTTTTTTTATTTTATTTTATTTTCCCTTTGCTCTCTCAGGAACTAACAAAGTCTATAATCACAAATATCTCCAAACATTCACTTGATCCCTTTACTCAGTTTTTGTTTTCCATAATACTCGTCAAGTCCTAGAGTGTGTGTGTGCATCTATATGCATAGACGTGGAAATCGTTAAGTCTAAAAAATCAGTCTATTACCCTCACTGTCACTTAAAGCATTCCCACAAGCATGTGAACTGCGCCCCACACTGGTCCCCTGCTTGGTGGAACTCTATGAATAAATTATATTTCCAGAGTCTGCCAGCTTTCTGACTCCAGTTTACTGCACTTTGGAACAACATCTTTCCTTCATATGTTCCATCATTGCTGTCTTCCTGGGTTTATTTTCATCTTTCTGTTTCTCTAGCTCACTAATAACTTTTGCAGGAAGAGCTGGCCTCTCTCATGGCCAGAGCTTCTTTGGACTTAGCCTGTAATTAGGTCAAATTATTTGGGTGACAATCAAAGTAGAAAAAACCTACTTCGATGGCGTTCAGTCAGGAGTATCATTGTTTAACATTCGTGTTTGCATCCTAATTTTCAGGATTGGAAAACACATGGATGCAAGTGTGAGATTAAATTTTACTTTTTTAAAGCAATAAACTAGGTTCACTGTCGTCACTTTCAGCATTTAGAGAAACACAAAGCATTAAGCTGTCAGATTTTAGAGTAACGATACAGAATTGTGAATTCTGATTTGAAGGCACAAACATTGCAATCATTGACTATAAATCCTTGAATTTATAAAATGAATCGGCAAAGGGAAAAGAAACAAAAAGTTGTAAATAAGTTAAATCGTTTGAGAAGATTAACACAGCCATTGCTCAGCCCACCATTTTAATCAAGTCACTTTGCAAAGAAGGTTACTTGGATGGGTTTCATCAAAAAAAAGAAAAAAAGAAAAGAAATTGACCAGAGAGTCCACAGGTGATCAGGTCCAAGCCTTCCCCCAGAGTCAGACCTTCAAATATTTATCATATATGTATGCGTGTTTGCTTGGATCATGATAAAGTACCTATTTGGGATTTTTGGAAAGTGAGCTAGAATGTCACCTGAGACATCCATCTGATTTGGACTGAGTTCAGAAGCAAAGTGCCTTGAGAGGCCAAAAGAGAGAGGTTGAGAGGAAGAGCAAGCAGGAATGGACAGCCCATGTTGCCAGCTCTAATATCCCAGCACAATTATTTTGTGGACATCCACTCCTTGCCTGCCCAGGAGATAGGGCTATAAGTGTATGTTATTTTTTAATTACAAGGGGCGGGGGTAGAAAAAAATCCTGATGATGGGCTGGAAGGTGCCATTGCATTGTTATTTTTTCCTCTCCCTTCGTTTGCTGATTATGTGAGCCGGGCTCCTTTGCTAGCCGATGATAAGCAGAATTTCCATGTTCTCTGCATAATTAATCCATCTCTGCCTCTCTTCATGCCAACTCGCCCGTTATCGCCGGCACATGCCTGAATTGCAAAAGAATCCGCTCTTCAATTGGAACTTATTGATATTCTAAGAAAAAAAAAAGGGAGAAGGGGGAAAAAACTGAAAATCCTTAAGTTTAAGCTGCAGATTTTTAAATGGATTAATTTCGCTGCAATCGCAGCCATCTAAGGCGGGAAGGCAGGCAGAGCAAATTGAAAGCGTCTCCATGTTTGCAGAATTGGGTCCAGATCGCTGAAATGTACTGGCACAGCTCTCTTTTAAAGTCAGAAAATTACCATTCATTTACATCACATGAAATACTTTTTTATGCTAGAAATATTCAAGAGACGTTCTTTAAATGCCTGCTAATGCTTGATAACATTTCTAACTTTCAACGTTTTGCTAGACTTTGATGTGACATGATAGGAATGCCTTCCAGTAGAGAATATTATATCTCTCTTTATCACATATAGATTACATCATCTCTTTCTTAATCATCCCCAAGTAGTCTTTAAACAATGAAGTCTGCCATTGGTTGTGTGGGATCTTGAGTGCTGATGAAAGTCAAGGTTAGTCATTTAGTTTTTGTCTACCTACAAATGAAATGTTTGTTTTTGTTTAATTTTTATTCTTCAAATACCTAGAGACCTTGGATAGTAATAATAAGAATATAAAAATAATCATAATAATTTCTCAGTAGTCATTGTTTTGACTATTGTCTTCAGTCTTATGATAAAGTCTTATTTTGGGGAGACTTGATTACTTCTTATTTTAACTTAATAGTTACACTTCTAAATCTCCTTTGGTTCCAAAAGGGTCGACAGCTGAAGTCATCCCACAAAGTGTACAGTTCAAGCATCACAATACATAAACTTCCAGTTCCAGGATTCTTGCAATTTCCAAATAAAATTACTAAACCTTGCTTAGTTGTTGACGTTTTACTTTTCTGATCTTTAAATCTGTTGTATGTTAATTCCCCAACTCCTGGAATCAAGCACTGCCAGGACTGGTTTCCTTAATACTCTAGTGTAGCTTCAGCAATGCTTTCTTCCTGTGTTTGGAGACTCACATAGCTGCAGTTTCTGCTGGTCTGCACGACAAGGCTGATGTGCTCTTTTAGCTTAGAGAGAAGAGGTGCTAATATCGATCAGCAAAGAAAATGGGAATTTAAATATTTTTAAATATTTACCAGTAAGTAGGTCCTATGCATTTTGAATTCAGCAAAACTCAAAAGGAAAAAACAATCAAAATCATAATTTTTTAAAACAACAACTGAGTTGAGAGGTACATTTCCTAAGGAATATGAGACAGGGAGCAGTAATATTTGGAGAGATTTGTTTCAGTTTGGAAACAAGGATCTTCCTAACTATAGGCCATCTTAACATAAAATACTGGCATTGGGGTACAAAGTCTGTATTACTAATGAATGATTTAAATTGTGACTTTGTATTTTTTCCTCAGAAGTAAACCAAAATGAATAAGAGGATGAGAAACACATTAAAGAGGAAAATGTTTTATAGTCATAGTAAAATAATTAAGATGGTGATGATTACCATAAACATTAGAACAGTTAAATGATACAATTTTAACATAATCATCTTAATTGTAAAATCTTATATAATTCTTAGGCTACCTATAGTTGAAAATAGAGGAAACTGCTAGTTGCACATTAAGTAATTTTATAGAGTCAGCTAAACAGTTTAAAGCAATTTTAAAAATGAAATGAAAAATGACTCTTCTTAAAATAGATGTAGCAAAAACATTTCAACCATAAATAACAATTTAACTGACCTTGTATACGCAACCCCTTCATTTAAAGGCATGAATTAGGAGGACTTGAAAATTGTAGGTATATTTGGTGAGAGGAAACTTCTCCTGGGCTTTCCATTTTGAAATAAAAATCGTGACTTAAAACTCAAAAATTTTTCTATTGTATGCATTTTATTCATATTTGAACACTCTATATGAGAGTTGTAAATATTTTGATGGGAATATATGTTTTTGTAAAAATTATATTTTATCTTTCTACTCTGAAATCATTATGATTTTTCTATCTAAAATTAATAATTATAATTTAGTTCATATAGTTTAACATATTTTTTCCTGTGAAAGATGAGTTATGCTGGTTTTATTATTATATCCTAAATTCACTGGGTATTTTAAATAAATTTAAGGTATCATATTTCTAATTATTACCATATGTGCAGATCAGAACAAGAAGAGTGATGAAAATGGTTTCGAGATGCTCAGTGTCAGATGACAGGCAGTGATTCACTACGAAGTAGTGACTGTGAATACAATATGAATTAGCTATTTCACTGAAAAAACTAAGACACTGACATGGATTCATAAATGATGAACTGACTTATAATAGAAACAATTGAATGGACTTTTTTCTCTCTTTTAAATTTAAGGATGAATTGAAAAGTAAAGAAGGCTATTACAAATGATTTTCTTGGTGTCAAAAAATTGCTAAATAGTTCTTTTTTTTGACATTAGGAAAATGAGTGACAGTCCTTTATTTGTATTGTGCATGATGGATGGGTCCCTTCATGGCCTCCCTTCTCCTTCCTTTTTCCTTTTGTATGTGGATGGAATTGAACTATTTACCACTCTAACTTGGCTTTTTGCTCATCAGATCTCACCATCTTCTAAAACTTAAACCTCTCCTATGCTTATTCCAAAGAGCCAAACATATCAATTATACCTTCCACACAAAGTGAAATATTTAATGATTCTTTTCCTGATCTTTTGCCTTTTCTTGCCCTAAATCCAAGGGGTTTAAACTCACTCAGTCCTGGAAAGAAACTTAATATACCTGAACACTTTTCCCTTTTCTGTTCAATCCTCTCAGGTCAGGTGGTTCTTGTGATAAGGAACAAGGCTCAAAGAGTCTTTAACCTCTTGTGTTTTGTACCCAAACTCTCCAGTATAATTGTTCATCTCCCCAGCTTCTCATATCACTGTGGGTCACTGAATATTGGCATTCATCAATTAAGAGGCAGCCATTGAGAATCTCCCATTTATTCTTTCACTGCTCTGTGCACTGGAGAGGGACTGAAATTTTATGTCTTGCCTCAATCTGTTAAGTGGACTTTCCTCAGCAAAAGTTTATGGTAAAATCTCCATATGTTTTGTTTAATTCTAATAAAACACATTCCAATCATTCTTTCATACTTAGCCTAGAGTTCACTTCTTTAAAGATATCTGAAGACATTTTCCAAATTTGTGATTTTCAAGTATAGATAGCTTATGTCTATCTTCTATTAATATCAGGGACTCAAATTTTACAAATATAGTATAGAAATGTATATTTTAAAATAATTGAATGACAATCTCTCAGGGAACAAGCAGTTGTGTTTTAAAGAGGCAAATGGAACTGAAAAGCCCCTTCTAGCTACCTGAGTGGGAAATAATAACTATAATCAGATATGACTTCCTACTTCAGAAATATCCCTAGAATATTTTCCACAGCCTTCTACATACCAACTACAGTCTTTACTAACCAAAAGAAGTTTAGGTGTTTTCTTTAAAACTATTAAGAAAACAGACTAAAGGAAAGACAGCTGTTGTTTCTAATTCTGACTGACTGGTTATCTTTATAACATCAATAATGAGACCTTAATTCCCTCAATTGTAATAATCAGACAATAATACCTACATTAAAGTTGTTATGACAATAAAAATATGAAAACACTCAGCACATTTCCCGAAACAGCAGCAGTGTCACACAGTTAGTATCCTTCTTTTTCAGTCATTTAGTCATTATTTTATGAGTCAAATACTGGAAGAGGAGAGCAGGGCTAAAGAAAGGATTAATGTGTGTCTATGAATGTGTGTATTCTATTTCTTACAGGTATCAGCATATATCAGGTATTTCTATTCAAACATTGGGTAGAAGTGAAAAATTTCTTTGTATTTTTTTCAGGGACTTTAAAAAATAGCCAATGTAGTCTTCTAAAATAATCTTTCTGTATTTTATATAAATCTTATAAAAGATAAAAAGTATTAGAGGACAAATAAGAATTTGTTGATACTGCTGCTTTCATCTAAGAAGATCTTCAGTAGTCTCAGCTTTCTAGCTATCTTTTCTTTGGGGCCTTAATTTGTAACCTCCATAGCAGCAGGCTCAATCAGGGATGAAAATTGTGATTTTGGAGTACGTGTAAATAGTTCATTGGAACCAAACATATTTTATGAATATAATTTTGAGGAATAGGAGAAGGAATTATTGAAGAAAAATTAATATAGTAAGTTTTTCTGAGAGATGTCTCACTTTGAGAAATTTAAAATGTAAAATATTAAATCATTTTTCTTAAATATTAATTTATATTCACTTCAGAAAAGTGTATGTATTTTTTTTAACATCTTTATTGGAGTATAATTGCTTTACATTGTTGTGTTAGTTTCTGCTGTATAACAAAGTGAATCAGTTATACACATACATATATCCCCGTATCTCCGCCCTCTCTCATCTCCCTCCCACCCTCCCTATCCCACCCCTCCAGGTGGTCACAAAGCACCAAGCTGGTCTCCCTGTGCTATGCGGCTACTTCCCACTAGCTATTTATTTTACATTTGGTAGTATATATATGTCCATGCCACTCTCTCACTTCGTCCCAGCTTACACTTCCCCCTCCCCGTGTCCTCAAGTCCATTCTCTAGGTCTTCGTCTTTATTCCTGCCCTGCCCCTAGCTTCCTCAGAACCATTTTTTTTTTACATTCCATATATATGTGTTAGCATACGGTATTTGTATTTCTCCAGAAAAGTATATATTTAAATAACTATTTTCCCTATTGAATTAGAAACGAAAGCATACTTTTAAATGTACGTTTTTATTTGTAAATGTAAATTTACATGCAATGAGGGTCTTGCTAAAGAAATGATCAGTGAGATTACTCTTAGTTCTTGGATTGTATTATTATTTTTATAACAGATAGTATTTCATATTATTGTAAAGTTCTTAATTGGTCTAGATCATTATAAACATAGATTACTTTCACAGACACATCCTGGTATTATGATCTGTATCTAAAAGCACCGATTTTCTTAAAAATATGTAACCTGAACCCACATCCCCTGCATCAGCAGGCGGACTCCCAACCACTGCACCACCAGGGAAGCCCCATGATAGATTCTTAATTTTACATATTTATTATAACACAATTATATTAACAAACTAATTTAATAAGCACCTACTATATATATATCTCTGTGCAGAAAAAGTTATTTATAATCTAATTATA
Organism: Neophocaena asiaeorientalis asiaeorientalis; assembly: GCF_003031525.2. Lineage (NCBI taxonomy): Eukaryota > Metazoa > Chordata > Mammalia > Artiodactyla > Phocoenidae > Neophocaena > Neophocaena asiaeorientalis. The sequence continues at coordinate 3,060,621 of NW_020174375.1, read as the reverse complement.
ACACAAAGGAGAATGTGATAATTTCCAAGTCCCATGGAAACACAGATGAAGTCCAACTTGGATAATGTCTGTTGATCTGAAATGTTGTGGAATTTGCATTACTCTACCACTTTATATATGCCTCTGGATTTTATCAAGTTTTATTTGAAACAAGTGGATCACTCACTAACATTCGGAAGACCTGGCCCATCCAAGATCATCATTACGAATGACACTGTAACAATAAAACTTGATCAACACAGAGAAATGGACACATCTAATCTATGCTGAGGCAATACAGAGTAAGGATAGGATCATAGCTAATGAATATACACGTAAGACTTTTCAGCTGAGATTTTAATTGTTATCAAGAAGAAAGAGCCATATCACAAATACACAGGAGAATAAGGAAAAGTGCATAGAGGAAGTAAGAGTGTAGGAATTCAGATTTTAGCTAGAATTTGAAAGCCATGTTGTAAATTTGGGTAATAAGAAAATAGAATATATGTACAAGTTAATGTTTAGAGAAAAAAAACAGCAGGATATTGAAAGAAATTGTTTTCACATTTGGATACAGAATGAATTAGAAACTAAAGACTGAGGGCAGAAGTACTGTCAGACTGTGTACAAGGGTTGAGATTCAAAGGTAATTCTGTACTGAAACCACAAGACAACGCTTTTGAGGTAGATAATTTGATGAAAGATGTCATGGCATAACAGGAACATGTGGACACAGACTTGTATTTTACTTACATGGCAGACTTTAGTAGATTTAATCTGAAAACTAAAAATATAGCTTTAAGTATATAATTTTATAACATTAAAGGAGGAAAGTAAGCACACATAACCCCATTTTACGGATGAAAAAGTAATCTTGTTATTGTCGTTAAGTTGCATGTTGCAAAGTTGAAAAAGTAAGCTCAGGTATTACAAAAATATACCTAGGTGCTAGAATTACAGCATGTTGCTTTAATTAAAGATAAATATGTGTGCATATTTTTATGGTAAGGTTTTATTTAAATAATTTTATTCCTACAAATAAGTCAATGAGCATATTGAAATGCCTTGTTATGAAAATCCATTTCAAAAAATTGGGGGATCTCCTTCACATTTTTCCCCAATCTTTTCCCCAAAGTATATCACTACTATTGTTAGTTTACTTCTGTGTTTTTAATTATTAGCCTTACATTAAAGTTATGGTTTAGCTACACTTGACCTGGTGTCAGACTACGTGTTTCAAATCCCAGCTATCCCTCTCACAAGCTGTGTGACAGCAGGCACATAATTTCCCTCTCTGGGCTTCAGTTTTCTCACCTATGCAATAGAGATAATAATAGAATTTATCTCAAAGAATTGTTGTGAATTTTTGTAAATCACTTCGTACGTATAAAACACTTAGAATGAGGTATGGCACAAACTAAGTGCTTAATAAAGACTCTTAATAGAAAGTGTGATTGTGTGTATGTGCTGGTGTTTGTATGTGTATGTGCATGCACTTCTGTGTGTGTTTTGTGGTAGACTGGGAAGAGGGACTGATGCAAACTGAATGCATTTAGAGTGTGATATCTGTCCAACAAGCCGGAGTTTCTGTTTTCTTAAGTTTTAAATCGTCATGTCCATTGTACAAGTAAACTGAGCTATTTTTCATAATGAGGTGATGAGAAGTATATCTACCCCAAGGAGATGCCTGTTCTCGTCCCCCTCATTACTGTTATTGAGTTATGCCACCCCCAGTTCTTTTTTTTGTTTTTTTTTGTGGGTTTTTTTTTTTTGCGGTACACGGGCCTCTCACCGCTGTGGCCTCTCCTGTTGCGGAGCACAGGCTCCAGACCCGCAGGCTCAGCGGCCATGGCTCACGGGCCCAGCCGCTCCACGGCATGTGGGATCTTCCCGAACCGGGGCACGAACCCATGTCCCCTGCATCGGCAGGCGGACTCTCAACCACTGCGCCACCAGGGAAGCCCCACCCCCAGTTCTTTAAGGAATCTGTATTCCAGGAGCAATATCCCAGTCCTCCTCATTGAGATAGTTCACTGCTGTCCCCTCTAAAGAGTGTGTCCATATCTGAAGTAGTCCAGGTCTGTCTGACTGCTGGGCAATTTCACCACACTATTTCCTCCCTTTTTATAAGCATCAATCAATCCCCCATGACACTTATATGTCGATCAAATTTTTGGTTTATGTTCTACTCTTAATCAACCAAACCCCTTGGGTCTTTTGTCCTGTTGAAATTGTTCACCATTTATAACGTCCTAATCACACAACTATGTCATCTTCTCTAATAATCAAAGGAATTAAAACTAAAGGAACAACTAGATAGGGAGTTTTCAGTTTAAAGTCAGCAAAGTTTAAAAACATAATATCTCTTTTCTAAGTAGGAAAGGAGAAATGGTGATATACTCATCATATATTAATTAAGGGAATACTAGTGGCGGTAGCAAAAAATCAAAAAAATGTGAGTCAACATTGCAGACATTGAACAGAGCTGAGTCTGTTATGACCCTAGAGTCCTTCTTCCATGACTTTCTCCTTCCATCTCTGTGACCCTAGCTCCTACCCCGGTGCCTCGCATATATTAGGTACTACTTGTATTTGTTCATTCCATCAAAACAAACATACATATTGTAGTTTGTTTGTGTTTCTCCACTTTGTCCTAATTTGAGACAGAATAATAGTGATAATAAAAATTAACATTATTCAGTTCTAACTTTGTGCCAGACACTGTTCTCACTGCTTTACTGGCATGTATTCATTTAACCTTCCCAACAAACCTATGAAGAGGTATTACTACCATTCATGTTTTAAGATGAAAAGGTGTAGAGAAATTACATGACTTGCCCAAAGTCATAGATTAAATGGCAAAACCAGGCAGTCTAGCTCCAGAATCTATGCTTTTAATTGCCATGCTCTACTGCCTTAATCATCTGTAGGGCTCTTAAGTGTTTTATATAAGTTTGTATAAAACTTTATACAAACATATCACCTTATGTGGCATGTGCTATTTGTCCAGTTGTATTTGTGAATACAATTATAGTTAGGAAGTGAAGGAACTGGAATACCCTATTTTCAATTTATCCACTCTTTCTACAATATTTCTGTGCAAACAGAAATATTACTAGTGGTGCATAGTTTATCTTTGGTGAACCTCTACTGGCTCCTAGTGATTACTGCTTTCTTTTCTAAATGTTTTTTCAACTAATTTTATCATAAACCCTAGACACTTTTAAATTATAAAATTTTTAAATTAAAATCAAGCTTCCTGGTGTCTGATTGCATCCCTTTTTAAAACTTTAAACATTTAATTGTCACAATCTTTCTGGCATACTTCCTGTTGAGGATTTCACGGAGGTTGCTAGTGTGGTTCCAGGCTCTTAGCTGAAAGTTCCTTTTGTGCTGTGAGATGCCATTTTTCTGAGCTGAGAGACTTGAACTTGTCTTACAGCATCTTGGCACTTTACTATCTCCTCATCCATCTTAGGTTTCAATTTCCTCAACCATGTTTGTTCCCCCTTTCTCAGTTTAAAAGCAATTTTCTTCCATAGAAGATGGGAGTGAAACTGAAGCACATTCATTTCCTATCATTTGTTAACTTTATATTTTCTGTTCAGTGAGGTGGCCCAATCCTTTCCTTGTTCTCCTTGTTCCACATATTTAAAAAGACCATTCCTATCAATATTACCATTGTATTATTATTGTTGTGTTGGTAGTAGTAGTAGTAACAGCATTTTTAAAAGTTTCACTACTGGGCTTCCCTGGTGGCACAGTGGTTCGGAATCCGCCTGCCAATGCAGGGGACACGGATTCAGTCCCTGGTCCGGGAGGATCCCACGTGCTTCGGAGCAGCTGAGCCCATGCACCACAACTGCTGAGCCCACGAACCGCAACTACTGAAGCCCGTGCCCCCTAGAGCCCATGCTCCGCGATGGGAGAGGCCATCGCAATGAGAACCCTGCGCACCTCAACGAAGAGTAGCCCCTGCTCGCCGCTACTAGAGGAAGCTCGCATGCAGCAACGAAGACCCAACTCAGCCAAAAATAAAATAAATGAAATAAATAAATTAAAAAGAAAAAAAAAGTTTCACTACCTATTGGACTATAATTTCCTGAGACAATTTAGCTGTTTATATAGCTTTTTGGAATGGATTTCTGTGCATATACCTCTTTTTCCATCTTTTATGGCCACCATTTAAAGTTCAAGTTTGTTCAGAGATAACCCTAACAAATAAGGCTAGAACTGTAAACAGATGTCCATCTTTAAAAGTACTGCTCTGTTTTACAGTTTCCATGTACATAACACACTGATTAATTAGGACAGATTATCTGTGTTATGCCAGCCTTCGTAGAGGATACAGTATTCACATAGGAAAAAACCTATTGCTTGCTCTGTAAACACCCAGCCACTTTGAATGGTTGACTTCTCAGATGATGCTTCATTATATTATTTATAGCTTAGAATTATTTTGAAATGTATTTTAATGACCTAAAAATGCTTTCATATTGGTTAAGCCTCTTCAGAATTTTCTCAGTGGTGCTTGGGTTTGTCATTTTTTGATCAGCCAATTTATTATTTTAGCTTTCAGTAGAGAATATACTTCTGCCTAAAGAATCCATTTATCACTGAAATTTATTCAAGAAAAAAAAAGTTTGTTATGATGAGGTTGTCAATGTCTAGGCTCTATCCTCTTTTATTTCCTCTAAAACGACTGTTTTTTGCAAAACAATTTTCAGTATCTAAGATTTTGGGGGAAAATAAGCCATTCCATTAGAGCAAAACAAATGGTAATTAATTTAGTATCAGAGAACAGAGTCAGCTTTTATTTTTTTGGATACATCTTCATTTTTCTAATAGTGAGATTGTTTGTGATTACATAGTTAAAATTTCTTTAATTTAGAATGTTATATAACATCATTAAATTATCTTCCTTTGTAGATGCTGGCTATGAAACTGTTGCTATATTTTCATCTGAACTGTCTGACTTTCCCCAGTATTCTTCTGAACATTATGACCTTTAAGAAAACATCATGTTAATCTCCCAATGTTTCTGTCACTTCTACTTTTCCAAATGATTCATATTGGTTGAACAGCTTCCATGAATACAAATTAGGATACCAACTCAATACCAATTTTTGCTAATAAGTAACCAAAATCTTAGCAAAGAGAGAGTTTTGAGTTACGTAACTGGAAAGAAGAGTGAGATTAGCATCAGGCACTACTGGTTCTGCAGTCTGACGTGACATCATCAACAACTTATTCTCTCTTTTCATGTCTTGGCTCCACTTTTTCCTATTCAGGCTCCATTTTTTTTTTTTTTTTTGCGGTACGCGGGCCTCTCACTGTTGTGGCCTCTCCTGTTGCAGAGCACAGGCTCCGGACGCGCAGGCTCAGTGGCCATGGCTCACAGGCCCAGCCGCTCCATGGCATGTGGGATCTTCCTGGACCGGGGCACGAACCCGTGTCCCCTGCATCGGCAGGCATCCTCTCAACCACTGCGCCACCAGGAAAGCCCTTAAATCACTTTTGTGTAAGTCTCCTTTGTCTTACTTGCTCTGGCTTCTTCAGATTCTGCTTACGGCTGATGTGATGTACAATTTTTCAAGATCCTGTTTAGCTTCTGTCCAGTCCCTTTCTTCACTGAAAACTTCTGAAAAAGGCAACATTTTCCCTGCTAGCAGTTCCATCCAGCCTATCCATGTCTGGCGGAATCAATAGCTCCTGTTGTACTTCCATGCCCTGCCTATCTCCCTGGAGTAAAGACCTTTGCTACCTTTCTACACTGTATTGTGGCCCCTCTCCCCGTGTGGCAGGCCTACATCAGCAAATCTCCCACTTCTGGAACTATCCAGATCAGGGCATATGTCACTTTCCCAGGAATCTCTCTCCATGCTTAGCACCCCACTAGTGGAATGAACACCCAGAAATGCAAGCATCCAGACAAGGACCAAGGCACGGTTCCATCTTCTAGAATTCTCTACCTCAGTTGGCCTCCAAGGGAGGTAGAGGCCCACTGCAGAGGGGGAGGGGAGGGGACAGGAAGTCTTCTCAGCTAAACTGCACTTCCCTGACTTTCCACCCCGAGACTCTCTCCTGCCTGGGCACTGAAAGGGGTATGGCGGGGAGGGGAACTATGATTGCATTGGGGGGCTGGTTCTTCTGAATCTTCTATGAGCTCTAGAGGAAGGTTCTGGCTCCAGTTCTCAGTAGCTTAATGGCAGTTTTTAAAATATGTGTGTGACTTAAATTCTCTTCTATTCAACTTTGGGGCTTTAACCACAATTTCATCAGAATAGAAAAAAAAATCACATCCAACACTGTATTAACACATAGAAATGGTAATTTAAAGTGGTTTCTGTCTAAAGTGGGTACTGTTGCTTTCCTCAATCAACATTTTATATTTTAAAGAAAATTAAAAAAATAAGTGAGGAGGGCTAACTAAAAGTGCTTACATTTGCACATGCCCTTTTAAGCATCTTTATGTACATGTGTGAATCACAGCAGTGCTGTGATGGAAATAAGGCTCCATTACAGCCATTTTATAAGTCGAACACTGAGTGGTAAATGATTTTTCTAAAGTCTCACTCTTAGGAGGAAGCACTGGAATCCTGGCTCTCAGCGTACCGCTCCATCTCTATGTACCTGTCTTAGGAGGGGTTCCTAGAAGCGGAACCTGAGAATGGGAGTCATGTGCAAGTGATTTATTGGTTTTTACTCTCCGGAGAAATCTGTACTGGAGTGAAAAGCAAAATAATCAAGGGGAAGAAATTAAACAAGGAAGTGGTTTCCAGAGAAGTCTAGCCTCAGCCTGGTCCCAAAGGGAGCATGAAAACGTAAGTTGCACCATAGAATTTGCTTTTTCGTGATGCAAGGATCTGGGCTTTTATGTCCTCCACTGCTCAGTCACGGGCTATGGGTTGCAGTACAGGGAGGGTGTTAGGGGATGAGGGAACTTCAGGCACTTCAAGGTGAGGGTCCAGCTGCCTAAGTGTAGTCCCCCTGAGAAGATTTCAGCAAGCCCTGCAGTGGTGACACCTACAGGAGTGGAGGAATGGCCTTCTGAACCAGTTTTTACTGAGGAAGGAAGTGGGGCGCCGAACGAGTCAGCAACAGTAGTACTGCATTGCCTCTAACCATGTTAGTAGTTCATGGAGATATAGGATACCACTAACATGAGACTAGGGTAAAAGTCTTAGAATATAATTTAAGAGGTCAAGAGAAATAGACGTAGTGTTATATTATCCTTTGGGTAAAGACGTTTACTCTAGCTGTACCTACCTAGAAAGGCTTTTGGAAACCCAAGTCAAGTAGATTATAATGAATATTATTTGTTGAAGGAAAAAACATACTTTTACACCTTTCTCTTCTAACTTAGGCAAAGAGGAGCACAAAGGTAAGTCAAGTGGTCATGTGAGTTAAGGCAATGTCCTTAATGAAAAGGCAATTTGGGTCGTATAGGAAGAAATAACATGGGATGTGTGAATGATAATTTATTATGCTTAGCTTTAAAACACATTAAGAACACACAACTTAGACATTATTGCTGGGTATTCTTACCAGCCTAAGAAAGAAGTGGATATGATGAACCTTCTTTAAGACAATTACTCACATCTTACTTAAGGCATCTAAGCAATTTCCTTATTTCAATTTGAATTCACGTTAAATAAATATAAGTACGTGGGGCTTCCCTGGTGGCGCAGTGGTTGAGAGTCTGCCTGCCGATGCAGGGCACACAGGTTTGAGCCCTGGTCTGGGAGGATCCCACATGCCACGGAGCAGCTGGGCCTGTGAACCACAACTACTGAGCCTGCGCGTCTGGAGCCCGTGCTCCGCAACGGGAGAGGCCTCGATGGTGAGAGGCCCGCGCACCGCGATGAAGAGAAAGCCCTTGCACAGAAATGAAGACGTAACACAGCAAAAATAAATTAATTAATTGATGAAAGGCTCCTACCCACAACATCTTCTTAAAAATAAAAAGAAGTTTTTTTAAAAAAATATAAGTACGTCATTCTAAATTACTTCATTCAAACAAATATTGCAGTATATCAAAATAATAGTAATTTTTAACATCTATTGATAGCAGGTCATGTGCCAGGTAATATTCTAAGTGCTCTATTTGTCTAATTTATTTGATCTTGACAACATTCGTAGAGGAGAGGTACAATTACCATTCCTCTTCTACAGATGAAGAAGCTGAAGCCAGAGTAGTTCAATAACTTTTCCTAAGTCACACGATTGGTGGAGGGGTAAATATTTGAACTCAGTTAGGTTCCAGAGCCACATTCTGAGTATGAAAAATATCTGAATATTGGTTTTTAACATCCATAAGTTCTGGTGGTAATTTTTGCTACAATATACAAATTAGTAATTTAGGATCATAATGTAGTTGACATAAACAAGAGCTTAGAGGGTCAACAGGAGAATAATTGGACAAGGTACACAGTGGAATTTAAATATGAGTCATTTTCTCAAGTAAGTATATTAAATCCTAGATGTTACATAGTTCAAAACACATTGCTTTGTATTTTTGTTTTTACAATTGGCTACATCCCTGTATATATTTTATAAAAATTTGTCAGAGTATTAATTTTTAATTTCATTCAAATATAAAATATATCCTTATTCTTTCCTATTTTTGCCAAATATTTTCCAGGTCCTACATCTACTCTTTCATAAATAAAATATATGTACATACACATATGATTAAGCATATGTGTGCAATCCAAGTAACTAATGAAGGCTTAGTGAAATATCTAACATGAGATGAGGTGAAAACTGGTTAATTTACCCCATCCTGACCTTACTCCCTATAATTTATCAGATGTCCTTTGGCATTATCTTTTATGAGCTATATTTTCTCAATTTTTCGCTTTCTTCCTTCACCCCTCCTCCCCTCCTTTCTTGCCTTCTTCCCTCTCTTTTTTCCTTCCTTCTTCACCACTTAATTTGGATGTACTTTATAAACACATATAAGGCTAAGGTACATGAGTCATGTTCTAGGCCCTTAATGAATATACAGTCTAGCAACTAGAGGAGCTTAGACTTTTGGACCTCAAAGGGTTCCTAGCTGTAATTTATTTATGTGAAACTTGGGCAAAAACTTTTTTTCCCTTTTGGAAACTGAGGGTGTTTGATGGTCTCCAAAGTCCCTTTAAATTTTGAAAACAAAAATAACTTGGAAATAATTTCTATTTTCACAATCTAAGAATAAATAGACAACAAGAAATGTCAGCAATGTACCTATTTAAGTATAAGGCATGATTGATAAAATGGTTAATAAAATATTTTTCCTATCCATGTAAATGATTAAGCAGTAGGTGCTATCAGTAAATCTGAATGAAGAACCATGGTGGATCTGTAAAGGTGGACATATTACAAATAGACCTTAGAGATTTGTCTGAAATATTTTTTGAGCTGTATCACTGGAATATTAGAAACCCCATTCTGATTTCTCACAGGTCTGGTTTCACATGCAAGTCAGCCCTATATTTAGTTTGTTCTTTTACCATATTATTCTGACATAAAAAGTGACATTTATAGATTATTCATAATACTATATCTCTCCAACCATTTTTCCAAATATCCTTGAATTACTTTCAACTATTATTGGAAATATTTTTCTAAATATAAAATACTTCAGGGTTTACATTGACTATAGAAATTATTGCTACTTTATTTCCATGAAGTATATCACCTAAAATATGGACATTTGTCTTTGCACTACCAAATCTGACTGACAAATGCAAGCTTTTTTTTGTAGGTGGCAGTGGTAGTCTATGTATTCATTTATAAGTGGGACTGGTATTCTACATATATATAATATAAAAAAGTTAAGAAGAGTTTTAATTATTTCATGATAAAGGATCTTTTTAAAAGATTTTTTTTTACTGTTCAAGGAAATATTCATGTCGCACGTGGTTATTATTATTAATTTTCAAATAGCTTATTTCTCCACAAAGTGTTCTAGGGTTTATACACAAATTGAATTTTAATTTCCTGACCTGAAATTTCATACACTGTTAGCTGAGTCTCAAACCAGGGGATTTTAAGGAATCAATTGCATTTGCTTTTTTTGCCAAAGCAAACAATGCCAAGGACATGGATATTTGTAATTATAAGTTTAACAATACTGCTTTTTAAAACAATCATGTTATATGGTGTAGCATGTATCTAGTTTTAAAGTGAAAGTGAATTTAGATTCTTTTCATGGCAAGTATAGAAAGAACATTTTAAAGGGGAAAAGAGAGCCCCTTCAGGGTTGCAAGACCAGCCAAGTTCTGGGTCCATCTATGGAAAAAAGTCACTTTTCTGTCTGGGGTAATGACAGAGCTGCCTTTTTGCCAACAAGTTATAGAATTCCATACCAGCCTTCAAAGAACTCAAGAGCCTGGGAGCAGATACTGGTGACCCCTTGATTTAAAAGAAAAGAATGGTACGCCACTTTGTCCAACCCATTTTGCATTCCCGTCTCTGTGTCTTTGCAGGCATGGAGCCCGATGCTGTGGTTCTGTATCCAGACCCCTTCCAGTCTATGGTAATTGGCGGGCTTGCTCCTCAGATGAGAATAGATGCTCATGGGTTACACGTACTGCTCCCTCATAAAACAAAAGGGAGTAACAATGAACACAGAAAGGTGACACTCAATAATGTGAAAGATTCCTATCCTTCAGGCTCCCCTCCAAAGAGAAGAGGAGGCTGTCCTTGCATTCTGGTCTTTTAAGTTAAGAAGTTCCTGTATTAAGAACCAGGATGGTTGGCAGAGAGGAACCAGAGAGACAACTCATGGAAAGACTGGAAGCGTTTCAGCAGGGACTCTAACCCAATCCTACTTTTACAGGGTAAAATCTGGGAATAAATGGTACCTTTTAGTTACTTTTGTACTTTCTCACTTTAAAAATCATGTTTCCTAATGGATAATTCTCTGGCCAGCAATTTACTGTTTTGAGAGTTGAGTGTACTTTAAACAGCATTCTCATGGCACTTCAGAAATAAGGAGTGATAATTTAAAAATCCTTCAGAAATGAAACAAGATTGTTATATTTCGATCTCTCTAAAAGAGGCATAAGGAGAGATTTGTTAACATCCATTTTCCACTTTTGATGCCCTCCGTAGGAGGTGCTAGCAAAATTCAGATATGTTTCCAAGCCTTAATTTGAGGGTCTTGCTGAATGACTTATCCAGATGGAAGCAATAGAACTAACTGTTCTTTCTCATCATGTGATAAATAAGCTTATTGAGGATTTTTGCTAGAGTCTTGCTTATAAAGAGAATGGTTTTTAAACTTGTTCTTCAAGTTATGTGCTCATACATACCCATACTACTGAGGTTCCGTAACATTTTCTGGTATGACAAGAATATATCTTTTGGCCACTCAGAAAAGATACCTCCCCACAGAAAAGTCCTTTTTAATTTTTTTTAATTTTTAAATTTATTTTTCAGTAAGACCTTTTTAAAGTGGTAAGTTATGCAGTTCTTTGTCACCACTTTTAAGCAAGGTGCCTCATTTTACCTCATTTAAATACCTCTATATCTTGAAATTGCTATTGTTTTCAGACCAGATGGCATGGAACACATTTGTTATACATCTTTGATCAAATATACAGTTAAGATTTTTTCTAGAATAGATCACATCACCAAATGTACTAAATTTATTAAATTTAATAATACACTGACCATTAGGAGCATTATATAATTCACATCTGAGATAATACGTTACCATTAATAAATCTATAAACCACACAGCCTCTGTTCAGATAGTACAATGCAGCAATTTATTGTATACTATGCGGATTTTGTCAACAAGGAATCCCTCAATGAAAAAATAGCATAATATTAATTACTAGTACCATCTGTGCAAAACAATAGGAAAACCAATATTTTAATACAATTACTTCATGCATGTCAGTTATCTTCAACATTAAATGCTGCAGTTTTGTTGATGCAGTTTACCTGTCTAATAATTTAAATAACGGATGTTTTTACAGAGTTTAAAACTATGAATAAATGAATTAGAATTAAGTATTATGAAATGTTTAAATAGGTATAACATGAAGCTGATTCATTCTCCAAGAATATATCCTGTATGTATATACAAATTACTGTACCATCTGCTAGATTTTTACAGGTTGAGCATAAATTTTCTTTCCACACATGAAAGGTATACTGTAAAAGCTTTGTAGTGAAAAGATTATTCAGTTGAAAAGGTTGAGACAGTTGGTCTAACTATTGCCTGGCGGTGGTCAGACTCAAACAGTACCTTCAAAAGATGGGGGCAGGGGTCATTACAAGAAAGATCATATTCTGTTTAAATTCTGAGCTCTCAAGCTCACATTTTGCTAATTATGACAATGGATGCTGTTCCAAGGCCAAAGGACCCCCCTTTCATGTGTCCTTTTAAACTACTGTAACCTGCCACACGGTATGTTCTTTTTATTTATCCACTTTAAGTTCTGGCTTCAGTAAATATTTATTGAAAAAAATTAACGAATTATATTTTGGGGAAGATGGTCAGCAAAGAGGCTTTTCTTAGCTGCCAGTACAAATCATCCTTTTTGTTGGCTCTTTAGATCGCTTAGTATCTCATACTGCCAAAGTTCTTTCATAACCAAGGCACAGACTTCAGAGCCTCACAGTACATAAAGTGGGGTTGGTAATCATTATTGCTAGGAAATCTATGGACAAGCAATCAACCTTTCATTTTGGGGGAGTCTTTTGTAGCAGCCAATCAATCTAAACTTTTCATTAAATAACACTGAGCAGTGATCGTCAAACTTCTTTACCATGTTCTGCTACAGCTAGAAAGAAGTCTGAGGTCCATCATTTTCACCTTCTAAGACAATAAAATTCTCTGTTGGAGAGGGAGGATCTTGAAATCCCATTACGCATATTTAGTCCTAACTCAGAATTTCCACTTATTTTTTAAAAATTGTATCATGTTCTTTTTTAACATAGTTTGGGATGAGATTTAAGGCTGGCTTCCTTATACGAAGTTGTATTTTTAGAGCATCAACACTAGCATCACACTCCTGGGTTTGATTTCTGAATTTCATAGCTTATGTGACCTTGGACATAACTGTCAAATCACTTAACTTCTGTTTTTAGGGTATAACGTCATGCTTATAAAATGGAAATTATGCTGCTTACCTCTCACTAATTATAGAATAAGGTAATATCATGATCATCAGAAAATATTATTTACTGTTCATCCACTGAGGTAAAGGAAGCAAAAGAGTTAAAAAGGATGTTGGTCTTTCAGAAAAAATATGAGCAGGCAATCACAGACTAAACAAATGCAAATAAAGGTGAAGAGACTCTCAAGAATCATTAGTAGTAAGGAAAAGCAAAATTAGATAGCACAGCACTGGGGAATTTTTTCTGAAATTGTAATACGTGGTACAGTCAGAAGTGTAGGGCAATAGGCACTCTCAGGCACAGTAGGAGGGAGGGTGGAATGACGCATCTTTTGGGAGAAGAAAATTTAGCAGCAGCTCAAGAATTCAAAAGCATGTTTTTTGACCCAGAAATTTTACTTTTAGAAATCTAACCTAGGATGATTCTTAGCCAAATGGTTAACAGGTACAGCTGTCCCCCTTAACTCCTTCACCCTGCTCAAAAAAACAGGAAATAAAAAAGATGCTGATACCAAATAACAAATACGTAAAAATCAAGTTAAAAAATAAAGACATACATACATGTGAAATAAGAAAATCCTTAGTTTCTAGAAATAGAGAACTAAAAATCCAGCATGAAAAATGATTAGTAATAACCCATGTGGAATTTGACCTAAAAACACTGATGCTTTTCATGCTCTCTGATGCACAGGGACAACCTGTGGCTAAGGTTGATGAGCTGGAAGATGAAGAGATGAAGAGCTGGAACCAAGAATCTGATATAAAATTTCTAGCTGAAAAAGGGAGCTTTATGAAAGAAGGATCAGAAAAACTCTATTCATTGTCCTTCCAAGGAGTTTTCTGCCTGGCCAGTTGTGGACAAAAATAAACAAACAAACAAATCAATTTCTAAAAGTCTACTGCAAGGGCTTAGAGATAAAATCTGTTAGTCATCTATATTTTAAGTAATAAAGGCAAGATTTGAAAACCTGAAAATATTTTCAGGTTTACATTATACTTAATTGATAAATTTCCCTTTTCCTATGTAATTAATAGCCATATACCCAACTATACCTCTTTTCTTTTTGGAGGAAAAGGAAAGTAAAGTTGAGGGATAAATTTTCCACTGAACTATAATAATTGTATAGAAGTCTATACCCCGGGCAAGAACCCTGGCAGTCTTGGTTCCAGAAACCCTTGCCTTAATCACTTATGGAAACATCACAATGAGAAGAATAAGCAGATGTAACAAAAATTTGAATTAGCACAACAAGAAGGGGAGAAATCTAAACAATTTCAAAGAGATTATTATCTTTTTAGATAAAGAGAAAAGGAATAGAAATCTCAATAAAAGAATAGGACTCTACAAAAAACATTGGACAGACTTGAAAAAGAATGAAGTAGAACATTTGGAAGTAAAAATATGTCATTGAAATAGAAAGCTCAGTAGACTGCTTAAATGATAGCTAGATACAGCTGAAGTGAGAATGAGAAAATGGGGAGGCAGTTCTTGGGGAAAAAAAACCCAAAAAAGGAACCCAGAAAAAGAAAGAGGCTGGCCACATGAAAAAGCAGTTAAGTGAAATGGAGGATAAAATGAAAACATACAACACACATCTAAGATTCCTTGATTGTGAGAATAGAGAGGGAATAAATATCTTTGGTAAACATATAACAGATAATGTCTAGTATTGAAAAAGACATGATTGCTCAGATTATAGCTAATAGCATAGTGAATTCTGAATAAAGGAAACAGAGTAGTCCTTTTAAATGAACTGGTTTTTGACTAACTCAGCAAATTAATATGCTTACACCATTTTGTCTTACTGATTCTCACAGTGTGATAAATACAACTAGGAAGTGATTATGTGGTACATCAGTGCACTATTGCTCCCACCAGCTGAATTCAGTTCTTAAAAAGTCAGTTGTGCTTTGCCCTAACTGTAAAAGAGAGTTATATGTGTTATTTTAATTACAAAAACAAAGAAAAGATCAATATAAGACATAGAATTGAGTCAAGAAAAACTAAATTGAACGCTTTAGGGGAACTCCGTAAAGACATGCCTCTTTAAAAAAATTAGGTTTTGGCACAAGAACTGTAAAATTGGGGTTAAAAGCTATAAATATCTGGAATACGGTAAACACAGAACTTCCAAACAATGTCTTTAACTTTTAGCATCCACTATAAAAATATTGAAATTGGAAATTGTGGATAATTTATTATGCACGTGGTTCATGAAAGAAAGATAACATGAAAATTTGACCAGCAGACCCATCTCAAAGGAAAAACCTTGTGCTACCACAACAACTAACCAAATAATATAAATTTATATATTTCAGTTTAAGTAAAATGTTGAAGGTGAGCATTAATCTTTTTTTTTAAAGGTTTCTCAGCTTTAACAAATTTTTTATTTCTTCAGTGAGCTAGTGGCTCTGATAGGGATCATCCTTTAAAAAAATCTACATGCAAGATCAACCTACAGAACATCAAAGTCATGAAAAAAAAAGAGAGAGAAATTACCTAGCAAGAAAAAAAAATACACCAATAGCAGAGTTCAAATCAACAGCTTTATCTAAGAATCCACTGTCAAATCTAAGGTCATGAAGATTTCTCCCATATTTTCTTCCAAGAGCTTTATGTCTTTAGCTCTTACATTTAGATTGTTGTCCTAGCGTTATTTGTTGGAGAATACTGTTTCCCAATTAAATGGGCTTGGATCCCTTGACAAAAATCAATTGGTCATAGATGTATGGATTGATTTTGAGACACTTAATTCTATTCCATTGGTCTGATTTCAATCTGTATGCCAGTACCACACTGTTTTGGTTACTATAGCTTTGTAGTAAGTTTTGAAATTTCACCACTGTGGCTAAATTTATTCCTAGGTATTTTATTCTCTTAGATGGTATTGTAGATGAAATTGCATTCTTAGTTTCCTCTTTGGATTGTTCATTGCTGGTATATAGAAACACTACTGATTTTCGTGAGTTGATCTTGTACTCAGTAACTTTGCTGAATTTATTTACTAGCTCTAGCATCTTGTAGATCCTTTGGGATTTTCTACATATAGAATCATGTAGTCTATATATCTGTAGATAGAGATAGTTGTGTTTTTTTAACAGTTTGCCTTTTGCTTCTTTTTCTTGTCTAATTACTTTAGCTAAAACTTCCAGTAAATGTTGAATAGCAGTGATGAAAGCAGGCATCTTTGTCTTGCTCTTGATCTTAGGGGGAAATTTTCAGTTTTCCACCACTGAGTATACTCAACCATTGAGTATCGTGTTAGCTATAGGTTTTTCATAAATGCCCTTTGTCATGTTGATACATTGACTTTTAAAAGTAAGAAGCTATTAGCCCAGAAATAAACCCATGCTTATATGTTCAATTAATCTACAACAAAAGAGGCAAGAATATACAATGGGGAAAAGATAGTCTCTTCAATAAATGGTGCTGGGAAAACTGGACAGCTATATAAAAAGCAATGAAACTGTATCACTTCCTTCTACCATATATAAAAATAAACTCAAAATGGATTAAAGACTTGGATGTAATATCTGAAACCATAAAACTCCTAGAAGAAAACATAGGCAGTAAGCTCTTTGATCTTGTTCTTAGCAATATTTTTTTGGATATGTCTCCTCAGGCAAAGGCAACAAAAGCAAAAATAAACAAATGGGACTAAATCAAACTAAAAACCTTTTGTACAGAGTGGGAAGCCATCAATAAAACAAAAAGTCAACCTACCATATGAGAGAAGATATTTACAAACAATATATCCAATAAGGTGTTGATACCCAAAATATATAAGGAACTCATACAACTCAGTGTCAAAAAAAAAAAAAAAACAAACAAACAACACAATTAAAAATTGGACAGAGGATCTGAATAGACATTTTTTTTTCCCAAAGAAGACAAACAGATGGCCAACAGGCAATGAAAAGATGCTCAATATCACTAATCATTAGGGAAATGCAAATCAGAACCACAATGAGGTACTACCTAACATCTGTCAGAATGGCTATCATCAAAGAGACCAGAAATAACAAGTGTTGGCAAGGATATGGAGAAAAGGGAACCCATGTGCACTGTTGGGACTGTAAATTGGTGCAGCTGTTATGAAAAACAGTATGGAGTTTCCACAACAAATTAAAAAATAGAACTACCATATAATCTAGCAACTCTACTTCTAGGTATCTATCCCAATAAAACAAAAACACTAACTTGAAAAAGAAAACATATATATATCCCTATGTTCATTTAAGCATTATTTACAATAGCCAAGATATGTAAGCAACCTAAGTGTCCATCAATAGATGAATGGATAAAGAAGATATGGTATATATACACAATGGAATATTACCCAGCCATAAAAAAGAATGAAATCTTGCCATTTGCAACAAGATGAATGGATCTAGAGGGTAGTAAGCTAAGTGAAATAATAATAAATATCATACCATTTCAAGTATATGTGGAATCTAAAAAAAAAGTATGAATAAACAAAATAAAACAGAAACAGAACTATAGATACAGAGAACCAACAGGTGGTTATCAGAGGAGAGGGCGTTGAGGGTACAGGTGAAATAGGTAAAGGGGATTAAGAAGTACAAACTTCCAGTTATAAAATATGTAAGTCACAGGCAGGTAATATATAGCATAGGGAATATAGACAATAGTGTTGTAATAACTTTGTATGGTGACAGATGGGAACTAGAGTTATCGTGGTGATTGTTTCATAATGTGTAAAAATATTAAATCACTATGTTGTACACCTGAAACTAATATAATATTGTATGTACATAATTATACATCAATTATATATATAATTATATATCAATTATATCACTGATATAAATTATAATTCAATAAAAAAGTAAGAGACAAGAGAAATAAAGAAGAGGATTAAAAGAAGTTCTATTGGGCTTCCCTGGTGGCGCAGTGGTTGAGAATCTGCCTACCAATGTAGGGGACACGGGTTCAAGCCCTGGTCTGGAAGGATCCCACATGCCGCAGAGCAACTGGGCCCGTGAGCCACAGCTACCGAGCCTGCGCGTCTGGAGCTTGTGTTCCGCAACACGAGAGGCCGCGACAATGAGAGGCCCACGCACCGCGATGAAGAGTGGCCCCTGCTCGCCGCAACTAGAGAAAGCCCTCACACAGAAATGAAGACCCAACACAGCCTAATAAATAAATTTATATTAAAAAAAAGAAGTTCTATTAAACTGATTTGATTCTATTCTATTAAACAGTTTTGATTTTTAAAACTTTAGTAGCATGTAGCTCTGAACAGTTATAAAGGACACATCTGGAAATAATGAAAAACATAAATTAAAAAGATGGAAAAATATGTATTAGGAAAATAACCAAAAATAAAATTGTTCTACAATTTAAATAACAGGCACAGTAGAATTTACAGAATTCTAGTCTATTTTCTATTGGAAGGATATCAGAATCAATGGGAGCAGGAAGAAGACATTGGAAACTCCAGGAAACAAGGAAGCTCAGAATGAAATCAGGAAGCAGGAAACACTGCAATGCACTCATGCAGGAACAGCCTGGCCAGTGTGTTGCCACAGCTGCCACTGCTGTCATCACCTCTGCTGCTGCTACTGTGAGGATTCTGACCCTGAAAATTCCTTAATTCCTTGTTTCACTCACTGTTCAGAGTCCCAGGAACACACATCAAGCTGACTGAGCTTGTGTCTCAAGCCATCCCTGGCTGTTAGAAGAGGCTTGCAAGAAGGCTTGGATTCCATGGTGGAGACAGACACTAGGAAGTGGTCTCTGGCCAAAATGATCAATAGTGGAGGAGAGGAAATTCACAGAAAGGAAACTGGAGACACTTTATGAATAATAATATATGAAAATTTTTTAAATGTCTGGAAAGATACAATTACAAGCAATTACCAACATGGAAGGAAAGGAATAGACTAAACAGTGTTTGGAAAATTCTATATCCTTATGTACAATTTTGCAATTTTTAACGACGAAATTGCATTCATGCATGGCTTATGTATTTTTAAAAATAGGTTTTAAAATTATACTTAGAAAAGAACTTTTGCCTTTAAGAGTGAGAATTAAATACTCACAGCACTTTTAAAATTTCATGGGAATAATTGATGAAAACCCCGCTTCAGCAAAATTCAAGAGGGAGAAATCTCCCTGGGACTGCAGAGATTTCAATGTTGGCTAACTTACTTTTTTTTTTCCTTGAAATGCATTGGCTTCATCTACCTTTAGAAGTTCCTTCTGGTGAAAACTCTGGATGATTTTTTTTCTCTCTCTGAAGCCATCGGGATACTTTGTAGTCAAATAAATTGTCAGAAAAGTTGCTGTATCTAGAGATTTTGCTGTAGTAAAAATGTGGCCACAGCCTTCTCAGAGTAGCTCAACATTTGGGACTATGTTAAAAAACCCATCAAAAATAAAAGCTGTATTATATCATTTTTGAATTCACCATGCTCTTAGGGAAATGTAGTTTTACATATGTGTAGGAATGTTTCGTGTGTGGGTGCATGCATGCATGTGCATGTTAGTGAGATAGAGAGACAGACTGAAAAACAGACAGACTAGCTTCAACTCTGTAAGGTCAATATAGATATTTATACTCCAAGAGATGATCTGGAGCATAAAACTAACTGAAATTTGAATCTGTGTTAATAATACTCACCTAACACTGTAACTAAAGTTAGTTGTCTACAACATAATCCAAGAGGGTTACCCTTTGGAGGTCTCTTCTGTGATACCTGTACATTTTCATTCACCCACTATTTTTTTTTTTTTTTTGCAGTACGCGGGCCTCTCACTGTTGTGGCCTCTCCCATTGTGGAGCACAGGCTCCAGACGCGCAGGCTCAGTGGCCATGGCTCACGGGCCCAGCCGCTCCGCGGCATGTGGGATCTTCCCGGACCGGGGCACAAACCCGTGTCCCCTGCATCGGCAGGCGGACTCTCAACCGCTGCACCACCAGGGAAGTCCTCACCCACTATTTGATTCATTCATTTATTCATTTAACGAATCTCTAGTAAGGGATTCTTCTGTGGCAGTTTTCGTGCTAGACTATGAAGACCAAGAATGAATCAAACAACAGTTATAGGGGAGAGACATGTAACTAACCAGGCAGTTAATATGAAACAGTGTGATCTGGGCTAGGATGTCCCAGATGCTTTGGGAGCTCTGAAAGACACACACTCAAGACTGGAGTGAAGATCTGGTGGAGTAGAGTGTTGGGGTGTGTCAAGAAAGCAAACTTGAACTGAGTCTAAAGGGCGGGAACTATAAGTAGAAAGAGTCAAGAGATTTAAAATAAGTGATGGACAGTGAGACCTCTCAAAGATTCTGGGGTTAAAAAACAAAAACAAAAACAACACCAGAATACTTTAGGGACATCATTGTTTTTAATGGATAGGAAAAGATTTCTACTCGAAGAACAACTGACTCTGGATTGATAAGAGGGTATCTACAGTCGACGTGTGCTGTTTTTACTGTCCAGTATACGGTCACCTCTTTTTCTGGGAACGATAAACTGAATGCCATTTGGGGAACGCACTCCTCCCCTGACACACACACACACACACACACACACACAGAGCACTCCTCAGGTGGAACACAGGACCTTGGACCCACCATGCGTATCCATTTCTTTAGCCACAGTAATTGGTCAAGTCTCAAGCATGTGACCCAATCAGAACTAAAGTAAAACTTGCTTAGCAACTTCCAAGAAAAAGATGTTGACTCTTTTCTATTCGGCCTGAAACCTGAGGGAATGTCGGGGCTGGAGTTCCAAACAACCTCTTGCTACCATGTGACGCCTGATGCTGAAGCCAATATGACAGAAGGCAGAGTAAAGAGATGGAGAGAAACCAACTCCTAATTATATTTTCTGGGCCCTGAATCCAGTCTTGTCATTTCTTGTGAGCCAATAAATTCCCTTTTTGCCTAAATGAGCTGGTTGTATTTTTTTTCACTTGCCACCAAGAGTTCTAATTGATACCATCCTCAAAGAGGAAGCCGTGGGGTGGGGATGAAAGAGAACAAGCTAATATTTATTAAGCAACTATTTTGTCCCCAGCAGGTAAAGCTAGGCACTGCTGTGTCCTTGTTTTTAAATAAAGTCCACAATATTCCAGGAAACCAAATGAGAGTATCCATCTTAGCACAAAGGTCTGCCTGACTTTAAATCCTATTTGTTTTACATATCATTGTGCTATCAGTTTGAGGTTTACTCTAAGCTGGCATTTCCTATATTGTTTTAGGGAACACTAGTGTTCAGTGAAACGTTAATAAGTGTTATATAAAGAACACTTACTATATAAGAAACTCAATATGTAAGAAAATTATTAAACATACTTATGTGTTGAACTTATTTTATATGTCTTGTAGAAATGGTTCGAGGGATCTGATGGAAGATCACCCACAGCATAAATTAAGGATGTTTAAAAAGTATGCATTGGTGCATAGGTGACACTGTCAACCTACACAACATACTGATCTATAGTTTTTATATGAGAATTTAAGTTTTGTGCTTCTAACTACTTGGGGGGATGTTATTCCATGTGTGTTGGCAGTAGAGGTTCATACTGCACATGCTTTGTGGCTGATAAAGGGAAGTTTTTAATAAAAAACAGACTTTAATAGTTCTCAGATAAAACAACAAAGAAAATCAGAATGATTCAAAGTGAATGTGATGAATGACAAATGTAAATTTCCAAACACAACTGTGAGGTAAACTGTTCAAGATTATATATATAAGTATTTTGGGAACTGCCATATATAAGAGTTAAACATTAAATCTGTGTTATCCTCTTTTCTACAATTTTCTTTTGAAAATAAGAATCTTATAATATCCTGGAATTAAAACAAAATATTGGAATATATTTGATGTGCCTAACATGAAGACCTGATGCAGAAACATCATTCCTACTATTTAATAACTACATGAATAAAAAAGACATAAAGCACTGTTCTTGTACAAAGGATGGGTGTTTTATGTCATACTGTATTACAAAAATATACAATAAATTATTATTTACTTTATGTAGATATTTTTGTGCTTAATTTGAAAAAAATGACTTAATTTCTGGAAAAGTACATTTGTTCAGTTACAGAACTTTAAAAACCTATGAATAAGTTTAGATTTCTTACAGCAATTATTTCATCTGAGACCATTTTTGTTGCCTTGTATAATGTAAGGGAGACAATTATTTACTGTACTTATCAGTTTCACATGTGGAAGAAATCACAAGGTGATTCTTCTTAATTCTAAAATGTGAGGTTTTGTAGGAAGCTATCTATTTTACTGCTATGTCTCTAGATGTTCAGTGGTCCAACTTCTGTCATGGGGAACTTATGAGTGTCTTGAGATGTTGACAACTTGGGGACTGTCCTCACAGTCTATGTTGTAGTGTAATTATATAGATATGGTTTTGCTGGAGAGCAAAATTTTCTTTAAGTTGTTGGGTTTGATTATTTATTTACTAAATCCTGTAAGAGACAAAATCAGGTTACATTTTAATATTTGTTACACAAGATAATTTCTTTAATGTTTTCTTAGTATAAAACTAAAAATAGATTATCAAATGATGTCTGAATAGGAACTTAAATACTTATCTCAAACATTTCTCATAAGCACTAAGGGAGTACGAACCTCCTGAAGAATTACAAATAGCTCAATTTCTTTCTGAACAATTTTTATCCCTTTTCCTGAGTGTTAATTTAATATTCTTAACTTATAGGCTACAATGATTTAATCTTAAACTATATCAAAGGATACTTAGGTTACTTTATTTCCAAGACATTTTCTGCATTTAGTTAATGCTTGTTTATACTTGCTAGAACATATACAAAACCATACATACTGTATTACAACATAGAAAAACAAAGGGAGAAACTTGGTAAATTAGTAGACAGATACTTAGAATACATATCCTGTTTAAAGTTTTAATAATCGTAAGTTTTATATTTTAAATCTATAAATAATTATTTTTAGGATTCATGTTAGAGAAAGAGGGAAGAGGCTCTTAAAGGTTGTTTATCTGTGCTGTACTTTGTTTCAAAATATTACATTCTCAAAATTTCTTCACAATTATGTTCTTGCTAATGGTATTAGCTACCTGTAGCTGTACAACAAATTGGCCCAAAACTAAGATGCTTAAAATAACAAATGTCTATTATCTCAAAGTTTCTGTGTGTCAGGAATTCCGGTGCAACATAACTAGTTGCCCCTGACTCAGGGTCTTTCACAGGCTGTAATCAAGGTGTCAGCTGGGTCTACAGTCTCATCTCAAGGCTTGACTGGACAAGAATCTGCTTCCAACTGAATCATGCAGTTTGAGTGCCAACAGCCCTAGATTTAGTCTTCCTTGGGCTGTTGGACTGAGGATTTCAATTCTTCCCTGGCTGTTGGCCAGAGGCCTCTTTCTTAATTCTTTGCCATATGGGCCTCTCCACAGGAAAGTTCACAACACAGCAGCTCGCTTATATCAGACAAAGGGCTGAGGGAGAGAGAGAAAGCAGACAGAAGCTTGAGGATTTTTTTGAAACCTAATTTCAATATTGACATATCATCACTTTTGCCATACTATATATAATAGAATTAATTCACTATATCCAGCCCACGCTTGGAGGGAATTATAGAAGAGCATGAATAATAGGAAGCAAGGATCGGTACTTTCCTGACGGTCCAGTGGTTAAGATTCCACACTTCCACTGCAGGGGGCATGGATTTGATCCCTGGTCAGGGATCAAATATCCCACATGCTGTGTGGTGTGGCAAAACAAAACAAAACAAAACAAAAATAGGAAGCAAGGATCATGAGGAGCTATTTAAGGGGCTGTTTACCACACCAATCATTGTAACAATTGGAAAATGGATACTATTAGATGTATTTTTTTAAGTTTTGTAGGAGCTTCAATTGAATCACAGATGATTGACAACTTACCTAAGGTAGGACAGCTCTTCTGTGAAAGTCAGAAGCCCAGGGTTCTAAAACTAGCTTTAGTAACTATGACTTTAGATGATTTGTGTTTTAAATCTTTCCTAAACCAAAATAAGGCCTCAGGAGGTATACTAAGAAACACAGCTGAGTATAGGATTGAGGCAGAGTAGCCAAGAGCTAAATAGTGTGGGGAACAGGGAATCCAAAAGACAATCTCCAAATGAAATGGTGAGAGCATTACTTCTGATAGTAAAGCCAGACAAAAGCACACCAAGAAAAGGAAAATACAAGCCAATATTTCTGATGAATGCAGATACAAAAATCCTCGACAAAATACTAGCAAACAGAATTCAACAGCACATTAAATGATCATACACCATGACTAGGTAGGATTTATCTCTGGAATGCAAGGATGGTTCAATAATCCATCAGTGTGATACACCACATTAACAGAATAAAGGATTAAAATCACATGATCATCTCAATATATTTTAAAAATTTAACAAAATTCAACACCTTTCATGATAAAAACACTAAAAAAACCCCTAAGATTAGAAGAAAATTATCTCAACTTAATCAAGGCCATATATGAAAAGCCCACAGCTAACATCATACTCAATGGTAAAACACTGAAATATTTTCTCTAAGATCAAGAAGAAGGCAGGATACCCACTCTTGCCTCTTCTATTCAACATGGTACTAGAACTCCTAGCTAGAACAATTAGGCAAGAAAAAGAAATGGAAGGCATTCATAAATCATAAAAATCATTCATAAATCATAAAAAGGGAAAGTAAAATCACCTTTGTTCATAGATGACATTGACTAAAGATCCTACACACACACACACACACACACACACACACAAAATGTTAGAACTAATAAACACATTTCACAAATTTTCAGGATACTAAACAACATATAAAAATTAGTTATGTTTCTATACAGTAATGACAGTCTGAAAATGAAATTCAGAAAAAAATCCCATTTATAATAGCATCAAAAAGAATAAAATACTTATGAATAAACTTAACCAATGAGGCGAAAGACTTGTACACTGAAAACTACAAGATGTTGCTAAAATTAAAGACACAAATAAATGGAAAGTCATCTGTTGTTCATGTATTGGAAGACAATATTGCTAAAAACATCCAACTTTCCCAAAGCAATCCACTGATTTAATACAATACCTATCAAAATCTCAATGACACTTTCTTTTAGAAATAGAAAAGAAATCCTACAATTCATATGGAGCCATAAAGGATTCTGAATAGCCAAAACAATCATGAGAAAGAATAACAAAGCCAGAGGCCTCATACTTCCTGACTTCAAAACATACTACAAAACTTCAGTAATCAAACAGTACGGTACTGGCATAAAGACAGACATATAGATCAATGGAACAGAATAGAGAACTCAATAATAAATCCACACACATATGGTCAAATGATCTTCAACAAAGGTGCCCAAGACCACACAATGGGGGAAAGATAGTCTCTTCAACAAGTGGTGGTGGGAAAACTACCAAAGAATGAAATTGGACGCTTATCTCATACCGTACACAAAAGTAAACTCAAAATGGATTAAAAACTTAAACATAAAATCTAAAACTATAAAACTCCTAAAAGAAAACAGGGGAAAATCTTCATAACACTGGTCTCAGTGATGATTTCTTGGATATGACACCAAAAGCACAGGCAACAAAAGCAAAAATAGACAAGTAGGACTATATCAAACTAAAAAGAAATTCTGTGCAGGAAAGGAAATAATCAACAAAATGAAAAGGCAACTTAAAGTATGGGAGAAAATGTTTGCAAACCATACATCTCATGAAGGTTTAATATCCAAAATATATAATGAACTCCTACAAGTCAAAAGCAAAACAGACAAACAAACAGATAACCTGATTAAACAATGGGCAAAGGTCTTGAATAGATTTTTCTCTAAAGAAGACATACAAATGGTCAATAGGTACATGAAAAGGCACTCAGTATCACTAATCATCAGGTAAATGCAAATCAAAAGCACAAAGAGATATCATTTCATACCTGTTAGGATGGTCAATATCAAAAACACAGAAAATAACAAGAGTTGGGGAAATTGGATCCCTATGCACTGTTGGTAGGAATGTTAAATGGTGCAGTCACTATACAAAATGATATGAAGTTTCTTCAAAATATTAAAAATAGAATTAATATATGATCCAGCAATTCTACTTCTGTGTATTTATCCAAAGAATTGAAAATAGGCTCTCAAAGACGTATGTATTTGTACTTCCATGTTCTTTGCAGCATCATTCGTAATAACCAAGACATGAAAACAACCTAAATGTCCACTGATGGATGAGTGGATAAAGAAAGTTAGCTATGTACATACAGTGGAATATTATCCAGCCTTAGAAAGAAGGAAATCCTGTCATATGCAACACCATGGATGAATCTTGAGAACACTATGATAAGTGAAATGAGCCAGTCACAGAAGGACAAAGACTGCATGAATCCAACTTAGACAGGATATCTAAAGTAGTAAACTCATTGAAGCTGAAAGTAGAAGGTGATCATCCGGGGCTGGAGGGAGGAGTAAATGAGAAACTGCTGTTCAATGGGTACAGAGTTTCAGTCATGGAAGATGAAAAGTTTCTACAGATCTGCTGTACAACAACGTACATATAATTCGCAATACTGTACAATACACTTAAAATTTTGTTAAGAGGGTAGACTCTGTGTTATGTGGTCCTTACCACAATAGAAAAAAGTAAGAATAAAGTGGATTCTAAGCAAGTAATAAAGAGATAAAAGAGCTGCTTGATGTGACTGACATGGTGACTAAGGTCAATTATTTCCCAAACAACAAAAAACATAAAAGTAATAACAAGTAATCAGACATTCTGGAAAAACAACAAAAATGTATAGTAAATTGATGGTCCAAATGTTAAGCAAATCAAAGTAAATTAGTGCAAAAACTATGAAGTATAGAAAAATCCATTTCACCTTTTTATTAGGATTATTCTCCTTGCTTTGCTTGAGAACCCTGCTATTGAATCAATAGTAAAGGAACTAAATTTTGTACACTAATTGCGCACTAAAATCTATTAGAGTCTTAATAATGTAATTATTTGTTGATTTTCAACTTACAGATTTAACTTATGGACATAACATAGAAGACAATATCAGGAAGAAGAAGGTAAAAATTTCAACTTCACAGTGTAAAATTTTCAGTGGACAACATGTTGTGAAGTTGAAAGGGAAAGATGAGGTGAAAAGAATTGTAAGAGCTCAATATCTCTGACATGGTGTATAGTGAAGAGACACTGTCTAAAATTGTTGAAACATGGAAACTTGAAGTTGGTGGCCTTGCTATGTTAGTGGGAATCAGATTATAGTAAGTGGTATAATCTGTAACATGCAAATTCTTTCTTCCTCTTCTTTTTCCTCATCTCCTCCTCCTTCTTTCTCTTTCTCCTCTTCCTTCTTCTGTAAACTGAACTTACAGACAAAACAAATCTTGTCCATGCTCTCTCTGAGAGTTTGTGGCCTCTGATTTAAGTATAAGCATTGAAGCTTTCTTGTCAGTGTTGAACCTCTTTGTTTATCCAAAGAGGGGCAGCGAAGTCTGACCCTCTCTATTCTATTTCTGCATAAACTCTATCTTCTGTTTCTTTGAACATTTCCATCTTGGAGTTCCAAAACTCACAGATCTTGCCAGTTAAAAGCCTTAGTTGTCTTCGTTGTGATAAAACTTGAAGCCAAGAATTTGTCTTTTTTGGTCTCTCCATGTTCTTTTGTACTTTTCCTTATGAAATGAATATCCCAGAGGCGATGAATAACACTGAGTCAGACAGAGTATCGGGGCAAGGCATTAACGTATTTGGGAGACAAGCACAATGGATAATATTTATAAATGTTATGCTACTAAATTTATTATTTAAAGATAAACAATAGAGAAAATAAATAGTAAAAACCAAAAAATGAGATAAAAGTAGAAAGGGGGCAGGCTTTGTAAATAAATTCTCTCTTTAATGTTTGGTCATCAATAGATAATATATTAATCAATTATTCATATTTAAAGTTCAGGTAATTAGAAGATTTTTTAAATAAAATACTGTATTTAGAAGATTTTGCTTCATGGAAGTGAGACTAAGAAGGGGAGGGGTGAATCAGGTAAATGTTGCTTTTCATTATAAGCTTCATCTGTAAAAACAATGATGATTAATATGAATTTTTTGTGTTTTTCATTATATTCATTCCCGATGTCTGTAGCAGGTCTGTTACATAGGACAGCCTTCTGTTGGTGATGCTTAATGGAGAACAAAGAAAGAGTGGGTGTTCAATCTTAGTCTAGGGCAGCAAATGGAATAGTAGCTACCAATGTACTGTGCTACTCTCTGTGGTTTGCATTGTTCCAAGAAGTGACTACCAGCTACCTAAACAGGTCCATGGTGGAGTGGAGAGATACAGAAGTCAAACAACTGAAGACAATCAATGCATGAAAAGAAAAAAAAAATAATGCTTTCTCCAAAACACTGAATGAAATAAATTCTTGAAGGTAAAGGATTTGGAGCTATACACTCAAGTTACACTTGCTTGCAGAATTAAAGTAAGGAACTAAATTATTTTCAACTCCCACTTCACCACTAATTTCTATGATCAGTTCTACAAAGCAGGCATCAAAGTAGACTTCCTCATATGGCCCTATGTTCATAGAATGCATAGTTCTTCAACTTAGGCCTTTTTTTCTTTTTTTGAGTCTCTCACCAGTCTGTTGTTTCTCTAAAGTTTTCCACATGTATTTTCTATGCCACCCTCCCTTTGGATTTGTCAGAATCTCGAGCTCTGTTTTCTTTTCCTGAACTTGGCCAGCTCACCTCAGCTGGGAGTTTCCTCCTGGCTTTGGTCTGCTTCTGTTCCTGGGTACTTTTGGCTTGGATAAATCTTCTTATGAATGTAATTGTCTCTCTTGGACTCAGTGCCCAAACATGAAATCCAACAGACATTTTATGACAGGGGTACATTTTTCTTAATGTCAGCGATTTCTTCTCCTTTTATTCTGTTACTTAATATTTTTTCCATTGATTTAATTGCTTCATTTTATCTTTAGGATACTGTTCCCATCTGAATAGGATGCAGACTTTCTGTCCTACTTGCTGTATATAGTCTATGTAAAATGAAGCCTATTACCAAGATAGCATTTGCTTTGAGGCACAATCTACTAAAATAATGTAGTTGTCAACAAAGCATATACAGAATTTTGATTTGATGATAAGGATAATTTTGGAGGAAAATAACTGGAAAAATGTTAAATCAAAAGACCTTGATTTAATTCACAGCTCCCTTTCTGACATAACACAGCATATTGAACAAAATCTTAGTAGCACTGCCTAACGACCTAAGATCTAATTTTATGTGTTTGAAATGTTTTTATTTCACCGGGGGAAAAATGCTTCCTTTTTATATACTTTATAGAATGTAATGTGTATTATATATATTTGAGGAAGTTAATTAAATTTATGTATATTTCAGGACTTATTTAAATACATAGTTGAAATATATTTATATAATTTCATTAATAACAATAATTATTACTAATATCTCTGCAACTGATTCTCTTAGTTTCTACACATGATTTTGAACCATGGAACATAATTCTTTATGCATGATCAGGGAAGCTATGCACATCTCATACTACTCCTTGAATTTGATGCAGCTTAACCTATATATGATTCTTAAATTAATTCTATATCACATTTATCCTACTAGCTTTTCTCTCAGAGATTTAGCCAAGGACAGTTTTGTTGTAATACTTGACTATTCTCCATAAATTTGGATTTAAAGTCCAGGGAAGGATTCCAGTAAATTTATGGAGTATTAAGCATGACTGTTTTTCTCTGATTTCATCACAAACCCACTAAAATGAGGTTTCAGCCTGCAAGGACCAAAGGGTACAAAGAGGTGATGAGAGCACATGAAAGTTGATGACAAAATTCTAAGTGACATAAAGCAGATGGATGAGTGATAACTGACATAGCAAATCACAGAAAGATGAAAACTAAGTGCCTTGCCAAGAGGCAAGGGCAGAAATTTGGAAAAGCTGTAAAAATTGGAGGCAAGAGATTCTCGGAAGATAGATGGTATGAGGTAGACCTGAAATTAAAGAAATAGATTGAAAGTATACAATTACACCTCTCAAATCACCTCTCCCATCTCACACAGTCTAACAGTAGACCTTCATTCACCTGAGCAAAAGACCCCTACTATGTAGCAGGCAGTGTTATGTATGCTGCAGATACAGAAGGGAGTAGAACAGACAACAATCCCAGTCCTTACAGAACTTACATTCTAGGAGAGGAAGACAAGCAAAAGATGCTTAGTCATTAAATAGTATAGCATATATAATATTTTTAATGAACAAATAAAGGAAAGCAGTTAACATGGGACAGTGCCAGAAACAGAAAAATACAAGTTTAAAATTCTTAGAGATATAAGACAAGATATTGCATTTATTTCCTAAGAATAGGATTCTATACTCACAAAAGAAGAAAAAAATTCACAGGAAAAAAAGGATAATGAAAATTAATAATGAAATAGCAGACATCTTTTAAAATAAATAGAAAATTTGGAAAATTGGAGAAGAAAATTGAGGAAATCTCTAAGAAAGTAGAACAAAAGGCAGAAGTGTGGGAGGAAAAGAGAAAAAAAGGAGAATAATATTAAAGAATCTAGCCAGGAAGGTAAACATCAAAAGAATGAGTTCCAGAAAGAAAGAGGAAATAGAAGAGAGGAAATTAACAAGGAAATAATACAAGAAAATATCTAGTACTGAACAGTATAATCCTACAGATTAAAATGGCCCAGTTCATTGTTCATCTTTTTTTTTTTTGCATAAATTCTTTCTTCAAGAACAATTTTTCCTTCCTTTTAATGTGCACCCTTTAGAAGTTCCAATTTCTTTTCTAAAAATGCTTTTATTTTATTCTCATTCTTGAACAAATATTGATTATAAAATTCTAATTTTCACTATCAGCACTGTGAAGTGAAGACATTGTTTCATAGTATTCCGGAATTTATCGTTGCTTTTAATATATTTGCGGTTCCCCAATTTTCATTTTCTAATGGTTGTTTTTCTGTAATTTAGGCTCTAATTAATTTCCACAATGACAGGAAAATACACACTATATCAAGGTTTGATATATGTAAGGCTTGCTTAATTGCTCTAGGACCTATTTTGAAAAATGTTTCACATTCAGGTGAAAAAGATGTATATTCTGAAATTACTGGACGCAGTATTTAGAAATGTCAGTTAGGTCAAGTTTGCTACAGGTATTGCTCAAAACATTCATATTCTTGCTCCTTTTGTTGTCTGCCAGTTCTGTCAGTTATTGAGAAAATCATGCTAAAAGCTCTAAGATTTTAGATTGTACCCTTTTAATTCTGTCGACTTTTAATTTATGTATTTTGAAGTTGTTTTCAAGTGCACACACTCATTTAGAATTGTTACACTTTCCCTAGGTGTCACCTTTTCCATAAGTTACCTTTCAACATATCTATATTTATATATATATATATTTTAACATCTTTATTAGAGTATAATTGCTTTACAATGGTGTGTCAGTTTCTGCTTTATAACAAAGTGTATCAGTTATAAATATACATATGTCCCCATATCTCTTCCCTCTTGCATCTCCCTCACTCCCACCCTCCCTATCTCACCTCCTAGGTGGTCACAAAGCACCGAGCTGATCTCCCTGTGCTACGCGGCTGCTTCCCAGTAGCTATCTATTATACGTTCAGTAGTGTATATATGTCCATGCCACTCTCTCACTTCGTCCCAGCTTACCCTTCTCCCTCACCGTATCCTCAAGTCCATTCTCTAGTAGGTCTGCATCTTTATTCCAGTCTTGCCCCTTGTTCTTCTGACCACTTATTTTTTTTTTTACATTCCATATATATGTTAGCATACGATATTTGTTTTTCTCTTTCTGACTTACTTTACTCTGTATGACAGTCTCTAGGTCCACCCACCTGACTACAAATAACTCAGTTTCATTCCTTTTTATGGCTGTGTAATATTCCATTGTATATATGTGCCACATCTTCTTTATCCATTCATCTGCTGATGGACACATAGGTTGCTTCCATGTCCTGGCTATTGTAATTTAAAGAATATTTCTTGTAAATGAAATATGGACACATCTCCTCAAAAAATCTACAGTGGTAGTCTTTTTGTTTTTATCGGAGTGTTTAGTCAATAAACATTTAATGTAATCACTAATATACTTGGGACTTATTCTATCATCTTGCTGATTTTTTTTTAAATTTAAACAATCTGTTCTTTGTTCTTCTCTCCCTTCTTTCTTGCCCTTCTAAAATAATCATTATTTTTATTATTCCATTTCATTTCTGATATTAGGTTTCTTCTTATCTTTTGTTTTTATTTTATATATCTTTAGTTATTTCTCTAGAAATTACTGAGTCCATCCTTAATTCATTAAAAACTTTCAATAATCTGTATTTTTACCATATCTTAGACAAAAAAAGAGAAAATAATAAAAGTTTAAGTCTACCATTTCATCAACATTTGGACTATTGTCATATATTTTACTTCTATAATTTTTAGGCTTGACAAGAGATTATTAATCTTATTGCTTTAAACAGTAAGCCATCATATATTTTCCCAAATATATATATATACCCTTTCTGGTTGTTCATGTTTCTAACACATAGATTCCCTTCTCTGGCAACATTTTATTCAGCCTGAAGTACTTTTCTTTAGTATTTCTTCTAGTGCAGATCTGCTAGCATCTAATTCTCTGAATTTTGTTTGTCTGATGGCAACTTTATTTTGATTTTGTGAGGATATTTTTTTGAATTTGTTATTGGGTATTAATTTTGAATTTGTTATTGGGTATTAATTTTGTATCCTGCTACTTTACCAAATTCATTGATTAGTTTTCCATCCAAAAACAACAGAATATACTTTCTTCTCAAGTGTTCATGGAACATTTTCCAGGATAGAACATATCTTGGGTCACAAATCAAGCCTTGGTAAATTTAAGAAAATTGAAATAATATCAAGTATGTTTTCCGACCACAGTGCTATGAGACTAGATATAAATTATAGGGAAAAAATCTGTAAGAAATACAAACACACGGATGCTAAACAATACACTACTAAATAACCAAGAGATCAGCGAAGAAATCAAAGAGGAAATCAAAAAATACCTAGAAACAAATGACAATGAAACACGATGACCCAAAACCTATGGGATGCAGCAAAAGCAGTTCTAAGAGGGAAGTTTATAGCAATACAATCCAACCTTAAGAAACAAGAAACATACCAAATAAACAACCTAACCTTACACCTCAAGCTATGAGAGAAAGAACAAAAAAACCCAAAGTGAGCAGAAGGAAAGAAATCATAAAGATCAGATCAGAAATCATGAAAAAGAAATGAAGGAAACAATAGCAAAGATCAATAAAAGTAAAAGCTGGTTCTTTGAGAAGATAAACAAAATTGATAAACCATTAGCCAGACTCAGCAAGGAAAAAAAAGGAAAAGACTTAATAGAATTAGAAATGAAAAAGGAGAAGTAACAACTGACACTGCAGAAATACAAAGGATCATGAGAGATTACTACAAGCAACTGTATGCCAACAAAATGGACAACCTGGAAGAAATGGACAAATTCCTAGAAAAGCACAACCTGCCAAGACTGAACCAGGAGGAAATAGAAAATTTAAACAGACCAATCACAAGCACTGAAATTGAGACTGTGATTAAAAATCTTCCAACAAACAAAAGCCCAGAACCAGATGGCTTCACAGGCGAATTCTATCAAATATTTAGAGGAGAGCTAACACCTATCCCTGTCAAACTCTTCCAAAATATAGCAGAGGGAGGAACACTCCCAAACTCATTCTACGAGGCCACCATCACCCTGGTACCAAAACCAGACACAGATGTCACAAAGAAAGAAAACTACAGGCCAGGCCAATATGACTGATGAACATAGATGTAAAAATCCTCAACAAAATACTAGCAAACAGAATCCAACAGCACATTAAAAGGATTATACACCATGATCAAGTGGGGTTTGTCCCAGAAATGCAAGGATTCTTCAGTATATGCAAATCAATCAAGGTGATACACCATATTAACAATTATAGAAGAAAAACCAAATGATCATCTCAATAGATGCAGAAAAACCTTCTGACAAAATTCAACAACCATTTATGACAAAAACCCTCCAGAAAGTAGGCATAGAGGGAAATTACCTCAACATAATAGAGGCCATATATGACAAACCCACAGCCAACATTTTTCTCAATGGTGAAAAACTGAAACCATTTCATTTAAGATCAAGAAAAAGACAAGGTTGTCCACTCTCACCACTATTATTCAACAAAGTTTTGGAAGTTTTAGCCACAGCAATCAGAGAAGAAAAAGAAATAAAAGGAATCTTAATAAGAAAAGAAGAAGTAAAGCTGTCACTATTTGCAGATGACATGGTACTATACATAGAGAATCCTAAAGATGCTACCAGAAAACTACTAGAGCTAATCAATGAATTTGATAAGCTAGCAGGATACAAAATTAACACACAGAAATCATTTGCATTCCTATACATGAATGATGAAAAACCTGAAAGAGAAATTAAGGAAACACTCCCATTTATGATTGCAAGAAAAAGAATAAAATGCCTAGTAATAAACCTACCTAAGGAGACAAAAGACCTGTATGCAGAAAACTGTAAGACACTGATGAAAGAAATTAAAGATACAAACAGATGGAGAGATATACCATGTTCTTGGATTGGAAGAATCAACATTGCGAAAATGACTATACTACCCAAAGCAATCTAATGATTCAATGCAATCCCTATGAAACTACCAGTGGCATTTTTCACAGAACTAGAACAAAATAATTTCACAATTTGTATGGAAACAGAAAAGACCCCGAATAGCCAAAGCAGTCTTGAGGGAAAAAAAAGGAGCTGGAGGAATCAGGCTCCCAGACTTCTGACAATACTACAAAGCTACAGTAATAAAGACAGTATGTTACTGGCACAGAAACAGAAATATAGATCAGTGGAACAGGATAGAAAGCCCAGAGAAAAACCCACACACATATGTTCACCTTATCTTTGATAAAGGAGGCAAGAATATACAATGGAGAAAAAACAGCCTCTTCAATAAGTGGTGTTGGGAAAACTGGACAGCTACATGTAAAAGAATGAAGTTAGAACACTCCCTAACACCATACACAACAATGAACTCAAAATGGATTAGAGGCCTAAATGCAAGGCCAGACACTCTAAAACTCTTAGAGGAAAACATAGGCAGAACACTCTATGACATAAATCACAGCAAGATCCTTTTTGACCCATCTCCTAGAGAAATGGAAATAAGAACAAAAATAAACAAATGGGACCTAATGAAACTTAAAACCTTTTGCACAGCAAAGGAAACTATAAACATGATGAAAAGACAACCCTCAGAATGAGAGAAAGCATTTGCAAATGAATCAACGGACAAAGGATTAATCTCCAAAATAGATAAACAGTTAATGCAGCTCAATATAAAAAAAAAAAACCTAATTAAAAAATGGGCAGAAGACTTAAATAGACTTTTCTCCAAAGAAGACATATTAACTCAAAATGGATTAGAGGCCTAAATGCAAGGCCAGACACTCTAAAACTCTTAGAGGAAAACATAGGCAGAACACTCTATGACATAAATCACAGCAAGATCCTTTTTGACCCATCTCCTAGAGAAATGGAAATAAGAACAAAAATAAACAAATGGGACCTAATGAAACTTAAAACCTTTTGCACAGCAAAGGAAACTATAAACATGATGAAAAGACAACCCTCAGAATGAGAGAAAGCATTTGCAAATGAATCAACGGACAAAGGATTAATCTCCAAAACAGATAAACAGTTAATGCAGCTCAATATAAAAAAAAAACCTAATTAAAAAATGGGCAGAAGACTTAAATAGACTTTTCTCCAAAGAAGACATATAGATGGCCAAGAGGCACATGATAAGCTCCTCAACATCACTAATTATTAGAGAAATGCAAATCAAAACTACAATCAAAACTCACACCTCACACCGTTAGAATGGGCATCATCAGAAAATCTACGAACAACAAACGCTGGAGAGGGTATGGAGAAAACGGAACCCTCTTGCACTGTTGGTGGGAACGTAAATTGAGACAGCCACTATGGAGGACAGTATGGAGGTTCCTTAAAAAACGAAAAATAGAATTACCATATAGGATTACCCAGCAATCTCACTATTGGGCATATACCCAGAGAAAACGATAATTCAAACAGACACATGCACCCCAATGTTCATTTCAGCACTATTTACAATAGTCATGTCATGGACACAACCTAAATGTCCATCGACAGACAAATGGATAAAGAAGATGTGGTACATATATATGTATAATGGAATATTAGCCGTAAAAAGCAATGAAATTGGGTCATTTGTAGAGATGTGGATGGACCCAGAGACTGTCATACAGAATGAAGTAAGTCAGAAAGAGAAAAACAAATATCAAATATTAATGCATATATGTGGAATATAGAAAAATGGTACAGATGAACCAGTTTGCAAGGCAGAAATAGAGACACAGATGTAGAGAACAAACGTATGGACGCCAAAGGGGAAAAGAAGGTGGGGATTAGTGGTGGTGGGATGAATTGGGAGATTGGGATTTACATATATACATTAATGTATATAAAATAGATAACTAATAAGAACCTGCTGTATAAAATAAATCAATAAATTAAATAACCAGTGGTAAACAAAACAAAACAAGAAAATAATTTGCTCACACAGATGAAAGTAAACAAATAAAATTATTGTTAATTTTTTTAAAAATTAAAAAATAAAACCACGAGCCATGAAATAGAGAAAGATAAAGTAGATATATAGAAAGATAGGAAAGCATGTCTTTCTTCAGGGTTCTAGTAGCTGCTCCCTTTCCTTTTCCGTTCAGCCTAGGGGTTCACAGTGGTTTATTGTTAGTTTGTCATCTGGATACTTAAGTATCCCTTTTAGTTTCCCCAAACATTATCAAGTTCTTTTTAAAATAGTACTTTTATTAAACTCCTCTTGAAATCTTCCTGATTGATACAACTCTCAAATTTGTATCTCTAGCTATAACCTCTCTCACAAACCAGATTTGTTTACAAAACACTCACTTGTTTTTCTCTCTGAGAAGTCCTTTTGAAAATACCTCAAAATCAGCATGCACAAACTGAACTTCTGAATTTCCCCCAAATACCATCTCTGCCAGAGCCTTCTCCATGTTATTTAATGGCAACTTCATCTTGGAGTTGCTTTAGCCATTCATTATATCTTATGATCCAACAATTCCTTTATTAGATGCACACCCCTAAGAAATTCTTGCACGTGTACCCCAGGAGACATGCAAAAGAAAATTAATATCATGTCTATAATTCTTGCAAAGAAAGAACAGGCTAAGTCTCATTAAGAATAGATTGGATAGGGCTTCCCTGGTGGCGCAATGGTTGAGAGTCCGCCTGCCAGTGCAGGGGACACGGGTTCGTGCCCTGGACCGGGAAGATCCCACATGCCGCGGAAAGGCTGGGCCCATGAGCCATGGCTGCTGAGCCTGCGCATCCGGAGCCTGTGTCCGCAACAGGAGAGGCCACAGCAGTGAGAGGCCCACGTACCGCAAAAAAAAAAAAAAAAAAAAAGAGTAGATTGGATAAACAGTGGTTATACAGATGGAATAGTATACAGCCCTGAAAATGACTGAACCACAGCACTGCGCAGACTCATAAATGGATGTCTCAAACCAAAGATTAGGTTAAAAGAACAAGACTCAATAAAATTCAAATATTGTTTTAAAACAGTGAAAAGTAAAATATATTATTTGAGATTTCAAATCTAGGTGGTAAAACTATAAGGAAAGGCAAAAAATTACAAAACAAAAAACAAAAGTCAGGATATGTTTATCTCTGGTTAGAGAAAATGAAAAGCATTTAAGAAAGTGGACAGCGGGGGGCTTCCCTGGTGGCGCAGTGGTTGAGAGTCTGCCTGACAATGCAGGGGACATGGGTTTGAGCCCTGGTCTGGGAGCATCCCACATGCCACGGAGCAACTGGGCCCATGAGCCACAACTACTGAGCCTGCACGTCTGGAGCCTGTGCTCTGCAACAAGAGAGGCCGCAACAGTGAGAGGCCCGCGCACTGCGATGAGGAGTGGCCCCCACTTGCCACAACTGGAGAAGGCCCTCACACAGAAACGAAGGCCCAACACAGCCAAAAATAAATAAATGAATAAATAAATTTATTTAAAAAAAAAAAGAAAGGGGACAGCGGGTATTAAAGGTAATGGCATTGTTCTATTTCCTAAGATTGATAATTGCATTTATATTCCTTTTATTATTATATAAACATATGTATATACTATCTGCTCCCTTGCAGATAGATGTTTCATAATAAAAAGGTTACACAGTACATTGTTGATGACATCTAATTTATTTCCACAATTGGATTCTACTTGTTAAAAAGTAAAACATATTTTATAAAGATTCTAAGTTTTATTTGAGAGATATAATTTGAGAAATTATAAAAGAAAATACTGAAAAGAAATGTAAAATTAGAGGGGATTAACTACTGTTAATTTTAAGAGTTAAAGGACTGCTGGTCTAGCCATAGAATATGCAATTAAAAGCCACTGGAAAAGAATAGACAAGACAGAAATAGACCTTTTAGCTCATAAACTGTCAAAAGTTGATAAAGAGGCAAGAAAAACTGATGGGAAACTTGAATTATGTTGTAAGAACTGATTCAAAACATGGTTTAAAAATGTTCATATCATACACCAGAAAAAAATTCTAGGAGCATATTTAAAATTAAATTGTGTTTTAAATGCAAGGAGGTAGAAGGTGAAGCCTTATGGAAAGCATGGACATTTTGTACATTAAGGTGATAAATATTATGAAAAAAATGTAATACATGAAAATATTTTAATATTCAAATATTATAAGCTTCCCTCTGTAAAGTAATAGAAATACCAATATCAATAGAAAAATGGTCTGGGGAATTACTGGACAAATATTTTATCTTAATCTATATGAAGAGAATTTAGAAATTCC
This sequence comes from Neophocaena asiaeorientalis asiaeorientalis, assembly GCF_003031525.2. Taxonomy (NCBI): domain Eukaryota; kingdom Metazoa; phylum Chordata; class Mammalia; order Artiodactyla; family Phocoenidae; genus Neophocaena; species Neophocaena asiaeorientalis. Next base: position 3,021,473 of record NW_020174375.1, on the reverse strand, counting down.
CTTCAGAGCCTATGTGGTTAATATCAAGAGATTTTAACGTGGAAATCCAAGGAAACAACAATATATGCACAATGTAGTCAACACAACAATTTTAAGAACATAAGCAAAGGACATATCAGATGCACAAAGAAACTAGAGACCAAGCATATGATAAGATGTTCAGTCTTATCAATTTTTTTAACCACCAAAAGAAATTTAAATTAGTATATAAATAAGTTGTAATGATAATAATCAGCATAGCAAAGTATCATGAAACTGGGACTTAAACAGTACTAGTGTCTGTTACATTATATTTTGGAGTTATTTAGTAATATTGTATCAAGTTTGATAAACATATTTCTAACTAGTGACCAAATAATACCTTACCTGGGAATATACCCTAAAGAAATAGTAATCCAAAGTGTAGGAAAAAATTTTCAAGGATAAAGATATTAATAGCTTTACTATTAGTAACAGTATGATATTGGAATCTATCTGGATATCCAATAAGGGGAAGGTGAAGTACATTTTTTTGAAGTGATATTATTCCAGAAGCAAAATGATGGCTAAAACACTATGTAAGAAACATTAAGATGTTTATGATGTGATGTTAAGTGATTAAAGACCAGAGAGAGAGAAACGTGTTTCAGTGTTTCTGAAATGTTAACCTATAAATGATTTAAGTTTATGTCCACAAAGAAGTGAGAGTAAGGAGACAACAACCACAGTAAAAGGCTTCTGAGCATTGTAGTTATGTATTATTAACATGTGTTTGCCAGGTCAACTCCATGTCAGTAATTATAACATCACCCTCCATTTGTGTCACTAATGATGCCACACCATCTACACACCAGTAGAGGTAAGGTAAGGCTCACTCCAGAATATATCACTAGTTACCTTTGTACCATCTTAGGTGGGAAAACATTTCAAGGTTTTGTAAAGAATTCAGAACTTTAATTTACAGAAATATTTTTAAATTATATTATTTCAAAACTAAAAGGTCCTTGCCAGCTGCATTCGATATTTGCTTTAACATTTGTCCTAATAAGTTGAATTCAGTCCAAATCGAGTCATCCTGTACCTCATCCAACACTTTCTCATTAAACAAACAAACAAAAAACCAGACAAACAAACAAAAAAACCCCTAGAATACATGTAAAACTAGCATTATGGGGAAAATCCATTTTTTGTGATATTTAATAGGCATTTTCAAACTGTATACTTGTTTACTGTTTTTGTATTCTTACAGGACTCCCAGCTCTTTGTAAGATCAAAACCCAGCTCATCTTTACTTTAAAAATAAGCCTTCATTCATCAGAAAATAATTTATGAAACACCTACAGCATACACAGAGGATACCGTAATGAACTAAATAGACAAAGTCCCTGCCCTCATGGAACTCACATTTTAGTGGAAGTGGGAGAAATTTTTAAAGTATACTAAAAGCTATATAAATAGCGTCAGCAATAAATGCTATGAAGAAAAATAAACAGTGTCAGAGATGGAGAAAGAGAGGCTAGTTGGGGAAGCACTCTCTGAATTTGTTACCTACCTTTCCCAGTTGGTCCCCAATGAGGGTCCTTCTGCCTGGTGTCATTCAAGCCACAAGAACAAGCAGAGTCCAGTTCAGAAGCAAAGGAAAGGGTTATTCTTTGGTCAGAGAATGGCGAGGTGGGAGCTCGCACTCTAGGAACCATGCTCTCCCTGACAAAGAGTCAGTCAGCAGGGCTGCTTCATAGGCATCTCATCAGCAGAGAGAGAGGCGCTCTGGCGGGCCTGGTGTAGGCGTGGTGCTGCTCACGCTCCAGCTCGCAGCGCCGAGCTCAGCGTCTCTGCACGCTTCCCGCCGCCGCCATCTTGAATCGAAGTGCCGGGTGCAGCACTTCTGCGCATGCCCAAGCCGAGGCGTCCGCACAGCCGTTTTGCAGGAGGAACTCTGGTCTGAAGTGCCGTATGCGAGCCCTCTGCAAGCGGTTCCCTGTGAGCAAGTGACGCTAAGCACAAAGGAAAGAAAGAAAGAAAAAGGTTAGACTTTATTTTATTACCCAGATTCTCTTTTTATTTTCCGGGAGTTGTTAATGGGCTTTGCCTGTGACAAACTGATGACATCTGAGTAGAACCCTGAATGACGTAATGTGAGGGAAGAATATTCTAGGCAGAAGGAATAGCAAGCAGAAGAGTACCGAGTTGAGAAGCAGACCAGGTTGTCTATCACAGAGCAATGGGAGGGAGAGTAGGAAGAGAGAAGGATAGAGAGTATGTGAGGGGGATTATTGAGATATTATTACATTTAAATTTTTTTATATGAACTCATTACTCACTAAATAGAAAAACACTAGCAAACAAACAACAACAAAAAAAAACCCCAGCTCTTGTGGATTTTTTTTTTTTTTTTTGGAGGGAGAGACAATTAACATATAAATAATGGCGATTTCATTCTCACCAGGCTCAAACAATCATCCCCCAAAAGGCTAAGGATGTGTTGCACTGTGCACACAGTTTGCATGCACCAGACTGTAAGGTTTTTCAGGACAAGGAGGAAAAAAATCAATGCCCCACTTTGTCATCTGATATTTTTGAAGTGAGGACATTGCCATGGCGGTTGGAGATACAAAGACACTGGTGTTAGAAGAGTCAGACACCTATTTCTAAATAAGTTAGGATTTGTTTGACTGTTATTTTCATCATAGCCACAGGCAGTCATTCACCAGAGACTTGAACCCTGCCAAACAAGCCCCTCCAGGCACTCTTGGAAAGGTTTGCATACCCCTTTCCATGCCTGGTGGGCTCAGGATGAAGCACAACCATGGGAGCTGTCAATATACATTAGATTAAGGTCTTTTATCTAAAAGTGAGACGATTCAGGGAAAGAGAGGCAGATTTTTAACATCTTATTTCTCTAATATGGGGGCGGGGGGGGGATGGCAGGTCTACATCTGCTTCACTGAATTCCATTTAAACTAAGTGTTAAATAGCTCCAAAAGCAAAAAAACAGGAGAAAGAAAGGAAGGGAGGGAGGGAGGGAGGAAGGAAGGAAGGAAGAAAGAAAGGGGGAAAATATTCATGTTATATATGTTTGGAGACTTCATAAAATATGTGTAAATTTTAGAGCTCTGGTTTATAAATCTGCTATAAACAATGGGATAAGGGTGTTTCATTTGGGGTGTAGTATCTTCCTTCGGTCTTTACTGATGATTATGTAGTTCTTTAATTTGTCAGGATGTTAAAGGAGCACTATCTATTTTTGTTAAGTTATTTAAAACTCCTTGGGATATAGCATAATAAGTGTATCATAAAATATACTATGCAAACTGTCCATATTTCTCCATCATGAAAAAGTAACACATAATTCATGCTCAGTTCAGCTGATTTAGCAAACTTAAAATTGAAAACCACCTTTGCCTTTTTATAGCCTGATATTAGTAGCCTTCAGAGCCAGTACAACCTGCTGTGAAACTTGGGACTTACTTAAAAATTACACCATAAGCCACATCACTGATGTAGAAAATTTACTTCTGGATAGAAAATTTTATTAAAAATTAATATGAGGACAAATCAGGATATTGCATAAATTACATTTTTATACCAATACAATTTTGTCTGCAATAAAAATTATTGTTTCAAAGACCATACAATCCTTAATTTTGTACTAATTTGCTTCACTTTCTGCTTGTATGCTCTTAACTATTTAATAAGCCTATTTATAACCCAAACAATTTATCTTACTTCACTGCATACAGATATAAAATATCTCTGAACACAAGAGAAACCCCCAAAAGCCTATAACTACGTTGAATTAGAAACTACTTCAAGAAAGTGTGAACTCTGAAGAGATGGGAATTATTAGACTTCATATTGTTTCCCTAATAAGCTTAAATCATCCTAAAACTTTATCCATTTTATCCTCATAGATTCCTTGAGAAGGTCTGGGAAAAGGCATTATTATCTATTTGAGTAAGAAGGAAATTCAATGTGACATTTACTGGTATTTTATTTTAAATTTACTACTATTATTAGTAGAGGTTGAAATGAATTTGATATATTTCAAAATGAAAAGCATTACAATCAGTGAAGAATATTTTTACACTAGAGATAAAAATAAAACAAGGAGTTAAAATGTAAAAACTCAATGGAAAAAGCTACTTGAAAGAGGTGAGCTTATTAATTTTTTTCTTCCCACGTGCTTGGTCTGTCTTATTCTGTCTTTTATTTAAATTCAACCTGCTTTCTTGTCCTTTAAGAAAAGACCTTTAGGCTCCCTTCTTATAAAAGGTTTCAGAGAAGTTTTAAGGAGGGATTTGAGAGAGGAGATGATTTTGAATAATGGGCATGAAATAGGAGAGTGTTTTTAGAGTTAAGTATGGTGTGGAAAATTTCAGTCTTAAAAGTGGGAATAGGAAACTATATACTATATGTTTGAATCCTTTCTAACAAGGATAATAGTTTTAACTTTTTAATGTGATTTTCCTTTTTCTTCCTTCCTGGTACATGACCTTCACTCTCTTGGCCTAAGGCATCCATCTCTCTGGATTTGTATGTGAGGAAAATAGGGCCACAGAGGTGCATCCAGCTTTTTAAAAGTTGAAATAGAATTAAGCAGTAAAACAGGCTGTAATCTTGAAAGACAATTTTCCAGATTTGTTTATTTCCCACTTTATCTAACAACCAAGCCTGCATGACCCATGCTCATAGAATTCTCCCACAGTGGAGGAGATATCACTGGCCACCACTAAGGCTTAGTTGAAGTATGAGAAAAGAAGGATAAGAAAAGAAAAAGCCCATCTTTCCCAATTGTGGAGATTAGTAGGAAGCAGAAAGAGAGAAATAGGAATGCAAAGGGGCATAATTAAGGTGCACTGATGTTTTCTTCTCTGGGCTATATGAGAGTAAGAGTCAGGTTTAGGGTAGAAGGGAATCCTACACATTCACACCTCCACTTCTTATTTGCGAGTATGAGAGGAGGTCCCTTTGAAGACTATCTTAGACCAATCAAAAGTCAGTTTGGGTGGTCAGCATGGTCAAAAAAGACTGTGAAATGCTGCTTTCTGAGCCATCCTTGTTTCCAAAATTAGCCATGAGTCTGGTTGTGGAGTTTGACAGAGAGGCTCATGGGAGTAAGAATAAGGCATCTTTATTCCCAGATTGAAGAGCTGGAACAAATGTGATCTCAATCAAATTCTAGACAGGTCTATTGTGTCAACAAGAACTGGTAGAGTCCAAGTCAGCCAGGAGTCCTGTTGAGCCCAAACAAGCACCAAGAGGCGGGTCATAAGTTCTAGCAGCAATGCAAGTTGCCCCATCAACCAAGACCTCATCTTTGAGAGAGAAGCAGGCATAGAAGCATTTCCCTGGGAGACTGGGTATTCTTAACCAAATGAAATGATGAGTATTATTTGAAAGGGCTGTTTAAACTACTGATTAGATTTTTACTTAATTTTCTTCCTCCTTAATCAGTAGAGAGGTAAACCTTAAGAAAAAGACCAGATTAGCTATAGAAAACTCAAGGAGGCAAGCCGCTGGGCCAGCTAGGCAGGGAATGCGGGTCAGCTCTGTGGGATGAGGCTGCCGCCGCAGATTGACCCATGCTCCGCCCCTTAGCTGGGTGGGTGAGTGCCCGTGGCAAGCGCCTGTGCCCCCGGGGACAGGGATAGGGACCCCCTGAGAGGGAGGGACTACCGGAAGTGGGGCACGCGAGGAGAGAGAGAGAGAGAGAGAGAGAGAGAGACAGAGAGACCGACCCTGGGAATTGGGGACACCTGGGGAAGTGGGCAGCCTCGGAAGATTGTCAACAGGACGTGCGGTCTCTCGGGCTCCTGGAACGATGGATTTCTGACCTCTCCTTGGGGTAGGGTGGGGAGGAAGGTGATTCTCGAAAAATGATGGGCTCCAGATGAGGAAGATTCCCGGCTTCACCCTAACAAATTGTGTTTGCACCCATCCATATGCCCACCCATCAGTTCATTCCCCAGACTCTGACTGAGTCCTGCTTGTGTTTGATACTGCCAAGGCCCTGGAGATTAACTGGGAAGCTCTAAGTGCAGCGTAGAGCCCAATGTGGGGCTATATACATCTTTGCTCTGCCTCACTAGGTGTGTACCTTGGGCACTTACCTCACATCATCTGCTGGTATTTACAGAGCACTGTCATAGGCCAGGCACTGGGATAGCTGTGAATGTGGCAGGCAAGCTGTCTGCCCTCGTGGAATTTACATTCTAGTGGGCAGTTTCCCCTTTTGTACAATAGGAACAGTAATAGTGCTCTCACCAAATATTGTGAAGATTAAACAAGATATGGATGTAAAGTTCTTATCAGGGTGCTTGATACATGGTAAAACGCTCAGGTACATATTAACTCTTTTCCTCATTCTGCTATAAGTTAAACTTCATAAAGCAAAGAATTATATTGTTTATTGTCGTGTGCCCAGCTCGTGTGAGCACAGTGCCTGACATATGCCAGGTGATCAGTAATTATTTGATAAACGAATGGATGAGTGAAACTGACTGAGGAATTTGAGGTAGACACACATGACACTGGACTGCAATTTCTAAAAGAGAAATAGGAACCCAGTGCTCTGGAAAACTGGAGAGAGTCACCCTGGGGGTGTCAAGGAAGGCTTCACAGAGGAGGTGACATTGAAGCTAGGCCTGGAAGGTGATGAGTTGTCTGGTTGGGAATAAACAAAGTGAAGAAATTCCAGGCAGAGGTTTAAAAAAAGAAAAATCAAAGGAGTTAGATTATTCTGTACATTCAAATTGTGGTATGTGTGAAGATGTAGGAATAGGACTCGTTAGATTCACGTTCAAATATAAATAAATTTATATTTTATAATTAATTAATAATATTAACTTTTCCATTTGTTTCCAGCTCTTCAATATTAAACTATTGAATATTTGATTTATTTTTCATAACATTACACTTGAATAAAGAATGGATGTCTCAAAAAAAATGTGTATTGCTATTTCCCCAAGATATAATATAGGCCTGTCATACTTAAGGTAATCAATAAATATTTGAGTAAAGAAAGCAATAAAGTACCTAATAAGATCTTCATTCATAATACGAGTACTGGAGGAACAGGTATTATCTGTTGACGTTCTACAGCTCCACGATTTTAATTTACTTCAGTTCAATGTGTATCTGTCAATTGCTGAAAGGACCAAAAAGAACTTTGAGCTATGATTCCTGCTGTTTAAGAGCTACAGCCTCATCAATAAGTTAAGATTCATAGCCTGGACAATATGAAGACCAAAACTGTAATACCATCTTGAGGATTATGAGATTCTGAGGATAGAGAACTGAAGCCTTCAGGTGATAAAAGGCTATGCTGGAAGGATCTAGAGAATGATAACCACAGTGAAGATTTCTTTAACTTAGATTTTAAAAATTGAATCATTAACAAAAGACCAAATATGGGGACCTAGAATTATGAACATGGGATTTTATCCTTAATGGTACAGGAAATAGAAAATGGGTTCTTGAATTGGGTGTCCAAGTGATGAAACTCTGGTAGCAAGGATCATGTGATTCCCTTTATAGCCAAAGAAAAGCAAGTGAAAGTATTCTGAGGACTCCAAGGAATACATTTGTTCTTCCTGATAAGATGATCAAGTGTAGGTAGCACCACTCTCTCCATTTTCTTCTATCCTTGAATACAGATGTGACACCTGAAACTAAACTAGTCTTTTGGTGACCATGAGACAATAAACCAACATCCCGTTGATGATGAGAAATAAAAAGATCATGAATATTAGATGACATTTTTGAGTGGCTTCACCACTGCCTACCTCCAGACTTCTTATATGAATAAAATATATCTACATATTATAGTCTCATTAATTCAGACTTCCTGTTACTTATAATGAAAAGTGTTCCTAAGTAGTAAAAGAAGAAGCAGAAGAGGATTATAGAAGTCCTGGTATTCTTTACTTACTAAGTAGCTTGGGTTTTATAATAAAGAAGAATATGATTTAAGGATTTAAAACAGGAAAGTGACTTGGTTAGAGTTCCATTTTAGAAAACTATCAATAATACTAGAAACATTGTGAAGTATGAGTGTTAGAAAATGGTAAGACCAAACTAAGGAAGAAAGAACTAAACTGTGAGAAAGAAATGATGGTTTAAAATAAGAGAGTAATATTAGAGATGAAGAGATAAAAGTCTAAAATATCAATATGTTAAGGGACTTGTATCAACAGGATTTGATGGTAAGAGAGAAAGGAGTCTTGTATCATTTCTAAGATATTTGGAAAGAGTGGTGGCATGAATATTAGAATGAGGAACATAGGGGGAAGAACAGTTTGGAGGTTGATAAATTCACTTTTGAGATTTTGAGTTTAAGATGCTTAAGTAACATCAAAATGGCATATGGGTTTGTAGTTCAGGAGACATCTGATCTAGATAGACAGATTTGCAAACAATTAGCAGAGGTGACAGACAGTGGAATATGGAGAGCAAGAAATGTGTATTATAAATAATTCTGGGAAATACCAATATTTAAGGGAAAAAAGAGAAGAGATGCCTTTGAAGGAGACAAAGAAAGAATGGGCCAAAGAGGGCAGAGAAGAACCAGGAGGGGAAGGGATCACAAATGCCAAGGGAAAAGAGACTGTGGTCAATGGGTCAAATTCTGCTGTTAAGTAAGTGTTAAATGTTAAGTAAGATAAGAACGGAGAGTTGGATTTAGCACCTCGGAGATTATAGGTGACCTTGGTGGCAGCAGTTTCAGTAGAGTGTTGGGAGGCAGAAAACAGACTGTGGTGAGTTAAGGAGTTAATTTAAAATGAGAAAAGTGTGACAGTGAAAGTAAACCATGCTCTTGCTGGGCTTGACAGAAAAGAGAAAGTAACTGCAGAGGGTACACAATTTAGGGAGAGGTTTCAGCACATGCATAGGTTGTAGGGGAAAAGCTATTAGAGAGGGAGAAATTAAAAATACCAGAGATAGAGTGTAATTGATACAGTAAAGCTCCTAAGAAAGGGTAGGATCTAGCATTGCTAGAGAGATTCTCTCCTGGAAGGGGGAGGCTTACCTCTCCTACTGTGTTGGTTGAGGAAATAAGTTAAGTATGGATGCATATTATTCTTAGGTTGTGGTATGACTTTATTTGAAGGGTTTTAGTTGGTGCTCAAATAAATGTGAGTTAATGAGGTTATGTGATGGAGAGGAGGCAGTTTCTACTCATCTCAAAACTGAGATGTTGAATGGCAAGGACTAAACAGTAATACAGATCTTGGGCATTTAAACTGTGCCCTTCACAGTAGTTCTTCTGGTGCCTTTTTGCATTCCCACCAGCAATAGATGTTTCATCTAGCTTCTTCATATCGTTGCTGACATGTATTTGGTGGTGTTATTATATTTATATTTTATTCATTCTTATATGTGTGGCAATATCTCATTGTGGTCTTAATTTGCATTTACCTAATAGCTAAGGATATTGAATATCTTTTCCTGTGCTTATTTGCATCAGTTGAATATCTATTCATGTAGTTTATCAATTTTCTAATTAGTTTGTTTAATATTGTTTTTGGAATTTTTTATGTATTTTAGATATAAGATTCTTGTTGGATATGAGGTTTACAAAATTTCCTCCAAGCCTATAACGTCTTTTCATCCTCTTAGCAAGGTTTTCACAAGGCAAAATTTTAAATTTTGAAAAGACCCAATTTATGAAGTCTTTCTTTTAGAGAGACTGTGCTTTTGACATCAAGTCTACTAAGATTTCATTGCCTAGCCCTAGATCCCAAAGCTTTTCTCCTATTTGTTTTCTAAAAGTTTTATGGTTTTACAGTATGTCCATGATCTGTTTGAGTTAGTTTTTATAAGGTATGAAGCTTAGGTCAGGGCTGGGTTTTTTCTGCCTATGCACACCCAATTATTTCAGTACCATTTGTTGTAAAGGCTGACCTTCTTCCATTGAATTTGTTCTTTTGCCTCTTTGTCAAAAATCATTTGGGTATATTTGTGAGCATGTATTTTGGGTTTGCTATTCTGTTCCATTGCATACATCTAAATGTCTCTCCCTTTCCCAATACCACATTGTCTTGATTACTGTTGCTAAGTAGTAGGCCTTAATATTGAATAAAATGAATCTTCCCACTTTATTTTTTCAAGATTATTTTAGTTATTCGAGGGTAGTGCCTTTCTGTATAAATTTTAGAATAAGCTAATCTATATCTACAAATTTTTAGTGGGTTTTGGACAGGAATTGCATTGAACCTGTACATTTGGGGAGGATTCACATCTTTACTATTTGAGTCTTCCAATCCATGAACACAGTGTATGTATCCACTATTTAGGCCTTCTTTGGGGGTTTTTCCAGTACTTTTGTGATTTTCAGCATACACATTTTATATATGTTTTGTTAAATTTATGCCTAAGTATTTAATTTTGGTGAAATTTCTATAAATGACATTGTGCTTTTAATTTTGGTTTTCAAATGTACATTTTTAGTATGTAGTAATGTGATTGATTTTTGTCTGTTGTTCTTCCCTTTTGCAAACTTGCTGAACTCACTTATTTTTCTTGTTTTGTTTTGTTGTTTTGTTTCTTTGGGATTTTCTAAGTAGACAATCATGTCATCTGCAAATAGATCATGTTATTCCTTCCTTTCCAATTTGTATATCATTTTTTCCTTTTTCTTGCCTTATTTGAGTCACTAAAACTTCCAGTAGTTTATTGAATAAGAGTGGTGACAGTGGACATCCCTGTCTTGTTCCGTATCTTCCAGTGGAAGCATTCAGTCTTCCACTGCCAGCTGCGTTAGCTATGTTTTGTGTAGCTACTTTTTATCATGTTGTGAAAGTTCCCATCTACTCCTAGCTTGCTGAGAGTTTTCCCTCATGAATGGATATTGAATTTTTGCCAAATACTATTTCTGTGCCAATTGATATGATCATATGATTGATTTGTGAATGTTGAACTAGCCTTACATATTTGGAATAAATCCCACTCAGTCATGATGAATAATCTTTTTATACATTGCCAGATATGATTTACTAATATCTCACTGAGGATTTTTATGTATAAATTTGTGAGAGATATTGGTCTTTAGGGTTTTTTGGTTTTTTGTTTTGTTTTGTTTCGTTGGTACTGTCTTTGTGTAGTTTTGGTATCAACATATTATTAGCCTCATAAAATGAATTAGAAGGGTTTTCCTCTTCCATTTTCTGGAAAAGACTGTAAAATTGGTGTTAATTCTCCTTTAAATATTCAGTAAAATTCTCCAGTGAAACCACCCAGACTTGGAGATGTCTTTTTCAGGAGCTTTTAGATTATAAATATTACTTCTTTAATAGTTATAGGTCTGTTCAAGTTATCTATTTCATCTTACTTGAATTTTGGTATTTAGTGGTTTTTATGGAATTGGTTCATTTCTTCTAAATTGTCAAACTTACAAAGCAAAGTTGTTTGTAGTATTCCATTGTTCTTCTAATGGCTTCAGGACCTGTAGTAATACCTCCTGTTTTGTTCCTGATATTAGTAATTTGGGTCTCTTCTCTTTTTAGCCTTTGTTAGTCTTCCTAAAGGTTTATCAATTTTATTGATTTTTAAAAAAAAAAAACACAGCTTTTTGGGGGGGGGGCATGCAGCATGTGGGATCTTAGTTCCCTGACCAGTAATGGAACCATCCCCCCCTGCAGTGGAAACATGGAGTCTTAACGTCTGGACTGCCAGGGAAGTCCCCTGATTTTCTCTATTGTTTTCCTGTTTCAATTCCACTGATGTTTGCTCTTATCTTTTTTAAAAAATTTCTTTTTATTGAGGTAACATAGGTTTATAACATTATATAAGGTTTATGTGTAAAACTTTATAACAGGTTTATAACATTATATAAGGTTTATAACATTATATAAGGTTTATGTGTAAAACTTTATAACATAGGTTTATAACATTATATAAGCTTCATGTGTAAAACTTTATACTTCTACTTTTGTATACTCTACAGTCTGCTCACCATTAAAATTTTAGTTTCCATACATCACCAAGTAAAAGTTGACATCTGTTACCCATTTTGCATCCCCTCTGGCATCCCTATCCCTTCCCCTCTGGTAGCTACTACTCTGTTCCCTGTATTTACTTGTTTTTGTTTGTTTTGTTTTGTTTTTTAACTTCCTTTGAGACTTCTTTTTTGAACTATGGATTACAGGTCCGTTGTTAAATTTCTTAATATTTAAAAGTTTTTTTGTTGTCTTTTTGTTACTGATTTCCATATGGTCAAAGAACATACTCTGTATGATTTTAACTCCCTTAAGTTTGTTGAGGGTTATCTTATGGCTCAGGATTTGGTTTATCTTGGTGAATGTTCCTGTGTGCTTGAAAAACAAATTGTGTATTCTTCTGTTAGAGGCAGGATATTTTATATATACATATGAATTAGTACTGTTATTGTCTTGTTCAATTCTTTTTTACCTTTGCTGAGTTTTCCTCTAGTAGATCTATCAATTACTGAGTGGGGTATTGTAGTCTCCAAGTATAATGTAGATTTGTCTATCTCTCCTTTCAGATCTATCAGTTTTTGTTTCATATGTCTTGAGACTCTATTTTTTGGATCATACACATTATGTCTTCCTGGTGCATTGATCCTTCTATCATTATGTAATATTCCTTTTTTTCTCTAATGATTTTTTTGCCCTGAGGACTAATGTAACTGATATGAATATAACCACTCCTGCTTTTTTCTTAAATTTATTTTGCATGCTGTATTTATTTCAATCCTTTATTTTTAACCTGCTTATATAATTATATTTGAAGTGAGTTTCTTGTAGGCAGTATATTGCTGTATCATGGGTTATTTTTTAATCCACTCTGCAAATCTCTGGATTATTTTTAATTGACATATTTAGACCATATACATATAATTATTGATATGTTAGCACTTAAGTCTGCTATGTTGTTATTCATTTTCTGTTTACTTCCCTTATTGTGGGTAATTTGAGCATATGTTTAAGATTCCTTCTCGATTTATTTATAATGTTTTTTGAGTATATCACTTTGTATGATCTTCTCAGTTGCTGTTCTAGATGTTGCAATATAGGTATGTCCCAGTATACTGGAATTGATGTCTTACCACTTTAAGTGAAGTGTGATACTTTATTTTCATTTAGGTTCTTTATTCTCCTCACTTTTTAAATTTAATTAAGTATTTCTTCTACATACATTGAGCACCACATCAGATGTTGTTAAAATTTTTGCTTCAACCATCAAATGTAATTTAAGAAAATTACAAAAAGTTGGATAGACAAGGACTTAATTTCCAAAATGTACAAAAACGTCATACATTTCAGTAACAAAAAATCCAAACAACCCAATCAAAAAATGGGCAGAAGACCTAAATAGACATTTCTCTAAAGAAGACATACAGACGGCCAAAGGCACATGAAAAGATGCTCAACATCGCTAATTATTAGAAAAATGCAAATCAAAATTACAATGAGTAACCACCTCACTGGTCAGAATGGCCATCATTAAAAAGTCTACAAGTAACAAATGCTGGAGAGGGTGTGGATAAAAGGGAGCACTCCTACACTGTAAATTAGTGCAGCCAGGAACAGTATGGAGGTTCCTCAAAAAACGAAATATAAAGTTGCCATATCATCCAGCAATCCCACTCCAGGGCATATATCTATATACAGAGAAAATTATAATTTAAAAAAATACATGCACCCCTATGTTCATAGCAGCACTATTTATAATAGCCAAGACATGGAAACAACCTAAATGTCCATCAACAGAGGAATGGGTAAAGAAGATGTGAGATATATATATATATATATATATATATATAAAATAGAATATTACTCAGCCTTAAAAAAGAATGAAATAATGCCATTTGCAGCTACATGGATGGACCTAGAGATTACCATACTAAGTGAAGTGAGTCAGACAAATGCCATATGATATCACTTATATGTGGAATCTAAAATATGAAACAAATGAACTTATCTACAAAACAGAGACAGAGTCACAAGCATAGAGAACAGACTTATGGTTGCCAGTGTGGAGGGGGAGTGGGAGAGGGTTGGATTGAGAGTTTGGGATTAGCAGATGTAAACTAGTATATATAGGATGGATAAACAACAAGGTCCTACAGTATAGCACAGGGAACTATATTCAATATCCTGTAATAAACCATAATGGAAAAGAAAAAAAGTTGGATTTTGTACTTATTTTTACTTATTCTGATGTTCTCCTTTTCTTTTTGAAGTTCTAGATCTTTTGTTATCATTCCTTTTTTGTTTAGAGAACTTCCTTTAGCCATCCCTTAAGGATAGTTTTTTAAAAAAACAAATTATGTCAGTTTTCCTTAACTTATTTCTCTTTCATTTCTGAAGAATATTTTTGCCACATACAGAATTTAGAGTTGGCAGTTCTTTTCCTTCAGTACTTCAAGAATGTTGTGCCACTTCCTCTTTCTGGACTCCATGGTTTCAGATAATAAATCAGTGTTGTCCCATAAGTACTACATTGTTTCTCACTGGCTAATTTCATAATTTTCTTTGTCCTTAGTGTTCCTAAGTTTAATTATGATGTGTATTGGCATGAATTTTTTGTGTTTATCACATTTGGGGTTTGCTAGCTACTTGTATCTGTTGTTTTGTATCGTTCACCAAATTTGGGAAACTTTCAGCCATTACTTTGAATGTTTTTCAGTCCCACTCTATTGCTTCCTTCTGGGATTACAATTATACAAATGTTAGCTTTTTTGCTATATTACCCCAGGTACCTGAAACTCTATTCACTGTCAGTGTATTTTCTGTTCTTCAGATTGGGTGAATTTATTTTTCTGTCCTCAAGTTCAATGATTCTATCCTGTGTCATCTCTGTTCTACTGTTGAATAACCAGTGAGGTTTTTTTTTTTCTGTTTTTATATTTTTCTGTTCTATAATTTCCATGTGCTTCTTTTTTTATAAGTTCTACTTATTTACTCAGATTTTCTATTTTTTCACTTATTTAGCAAATTTCTAATTGCTTGTTGAAACACTTTTATTACAGCTGTTTTAAAAATCCTTAGATAATTCCAACATCTGAATAATCTTGGTGTTGGCGTCTGTTCTTAGAGCTTTTCTTGTCTGGAATTGTTGGAGGTTAAGTTGGGGGATACTGCAGCACCTTGTCCAGGATATATGGGAGGCAATATGGAAGACCAGGAAACTCATCACCGTGTCACTCCTCAACTCTGAACTCAAGGTTCTTAGGCAACCTGTCTTCTTTCTTCCTTTCAGAGGCTCCCATTCCTATTTGTTGTCTTGTCTCTAGGGCTTTTTATGTGAAAGAGTGAGGACATGGGAAGAATGGGGCTTCTCCATTTGGTGCAACTATAAGTCCTCAAGTTACTTTTTTGTAAATATAAACACTTCTTTCTAGTAAAAGAAAGAATCAGTGGTGGAAATGACTTCTAAAGTACTCATTTCGAGAAGGCTGATTAATAACACAGGTACGCATTCAAAGTATAGTATTCTAAATCCAGGAAATAAAGTAGCATAGTGGAGGAAAACATGTGTTTTAAGATCAAATAGGGTGAGTTTGAATGATGTATATGTTACACTTTCTATACACACATTGTAAAAGGGTACTCAACTTGACAGTGGCTATGAGGATGAAGTGTGTGCCAGGAACTTGCTGAGAGCTCATCAAGCATCATTTCCCATATTTTACCAATAAAATCTCCATAATGAATGTAGTTGTATAACACATAAAACTTGTAAGGTTGAATAGATTTTATTGATGTATTTATTTTCTTCTCAAAAAAAAGTAACAACAAGGAACCTGAAGTACAGAAGGTTTATAACATATCTGTGGCCATTCAGCTAACTAGTGCAAGAATCTAGACCAGTGGTGATTGAGTTGTGGTTCACAGAGAGCCAGCAGTTGCATCACCTGTGAACTTGTTAAATATACAAGTTCGCAGATCCCTCCCTGACCGCTGAAACAGAACCTCTCAGGGTGGTGCCCAGAAATTTGTTTTAATAAGCCTCGAGATGATTCTGATGCCCATTAAAGTTTGATAACTACTGGCAAGGCACTGATCTACCTCCCGGGATCTTTCTAATACACCTTATAGGGTGCTGCCTCTTTTAACCTAGTGGATTCTCTCAGCTTATTTATGGCACTGATACTGATGTACAGAACCTCTATATCATAATGTGTTCATAACACACTGAAGAGTCTTACAATTTGGAATTCATGTCCTCTGCCTTCTGGAGGGAAAAAAAATCATTTCCTGGATGCCTGCTAAACTCCTTTCCCTACCAATATAGCCAGTATCACCCTGCAGTACTCTCATGGGGACAGCACATTGTTTCTGCTGACTTTATTCAGAACATGGCAACCTACACTTCAGCAAGCCCAGTTCATTTATGTGTTATTCTGTTTTTATAGCAACGTGTGGATGCCCTTGGGGAAAATCCTGATCATTTCAGACCAGAGCCCTTGTTTCTTTCTTTTTAAGACTTCCTTCAGCCCATAGTCAGGACATGGTACCTCTCTCTCTACACTTCTACTCCTGACTGAGAAAGTGACCAATTGTGCATGGTAACATAATTGCCAGCTATAATAGGCTCAACTTGGGAGACATCTCAAAGCTCTCATCCATCCCTCCCTTGGAGTAGACACTATCCTCTTGAGATTTCCCAAATGGCTATGACTGGCTCCCTGGAGATAACATCAGTGACCTTGGGAAGGGGACAGAAGAAAAGTACATCTACATCTCTGTTGCTGCACTTTATCAGTAATTAATGCCAAAATCCTTGTGATCTATTATGGACATCTAAGCTTTTCCTATGTTATCTGTTCTGAGTACATAGTAAATTGATTGTTGTCAATACACACTTCTAAAAAACACTCCATATACATAGTCCCCAAACTTATTAGTGCTTACTTATTTTAGGGCCAGGAGATCTATTTTGTGGATAGACTACTGGGTGTCATGCCTAGACAGACTCTAGCTAGCAACAGATGTCACTTTGTGCTCTCTCTCCTTGTTTTGACAGATTAGGCAGCCAAAGATGGAAGTCTTGTAAATAATGAAAAGCTGAAATCAGCCAAGGATAGGCAGGAGTTATATAATCCACCAAAGCAGCAACAGATTAAAGTCCTTCCCCATATCTTCCTGTACATCTCAAGAAGCGAAAGGGGATGGGGTTAGTAGAACATTGAATTCCTGTTATCCTGTGAGCTTCCTCCACTTTTCTTGCAGTGCCCAACTACTAACCTAACATTGGTCTTTTAGTGTCCTAGAAATCTGGGAATATTACTTTGTAAATTGCTTATAGCAAGCACTTAATCTATAAAAAGTGTTCAATGTTCTGTCACTGTGGGGCCAAGTGATGAAAGCAGAAATCCTTTCAATATTTATCTTTACTTGAAATGGGTACTCTGGCCTGACAGTTGTACTCTTACAAAAATCAGCTCTTATCTTTAGGCACGTGAAGGCGTTTCTTTAATGTGTTCTTATTAGCATAGGTATTTGATAATTTCTACTTTTTGGAAGGCTGACCCCAAAACTTCTCATGCCCTTAGAGTTAATCCCAGGAATATGAATTTGCTTTATAGAAAAACGATTTTGTGTGCATTTATGTGTGTGTACACCTATATAGAGACTGTTATTTTTGTCTGATTTCTGGGGGATTCTCTAGATTCTAGGACTATGAAATTATACCATTTATTTGAAATTCTTCAATGGGTTCTCCGAAGGCTTTGAATTGAGACAATGGAACTTTTCTGGACCACCTTTTCCTTAAAGTTAAGTGAATATTTTGATTTATTTTATACTTCTCATTCAAAACATCACCTCATCTCATTTTTGGAGAAAGAAAATGGTACCTCTGCCTTGGAATTACCTTCTAATCCTCTTTTTTTTTAACTTTAAAAATGACCATTAAACTCAAAGTTCTCAGCTCTCAGTCTGAGAGATCTACATGGTACAGCTTCAGGACAGTAGACAGAAAGCAGCAGCTGTTGTCTATGTTAGGTCTCTCTATCCTGCAGGCATTAGCTCACAAAAAACAAATGAGGAGAACACTAAGTTCTCTGTGCTCTATGCTGCTAACAGAGCTAGGCCAGTATTTTAAATAGGTTGTACTTCATCCTCATCAGCACAACTGTTTGCTTGCCTCTTATATCTGGCCATGCAGCAGTGTTGGCATGTACCTCACCTAGGTACTGCTACTGCCTTTCTTTAAGAAACTCCAATTTAATAGGTATTTAAGTAAAGTAAAGGTGGAATTCAGTATTCGAGCTTCACTGAGCCCACCATCCAATCCAGGCAACCATGATAGATCAGATATTTGTTATTAAAAATTTTTAACACAGTGTTGGCTTGAGACCACGGAGTTCCAAACCCATTTTACCTCTGTCTTCTCACATCTGTTGTGGACTGCATGTATGTATCCCACCAAAATTTATATGTTGAAACCCTACCCCCTGATGTGATGGTATTAGGAAGTGTGACCTTACAGTTGTGACTGGGATTAGAGCAGGTCATGAGGTTGGAGCACTCATGAATGGGATTAGTGCCTATATAAGTCAAGAAAGAGGTTCCTTCTTCTTTCTGCTCTTTGCCATGTGAGGATGTAGTGAGAAGTCAGCAGTCTGCAATCCAGAAGAGGGCTCTCACCAGAACCCAAGCATGCTGGCACCCTGATTTTGGACTTCCAGCCTCCAGAGCTATGAGGAATTTCTGTTGTTTATAAGTCACCCAGTCTATGGTATTTTTGTCACTGTAGCCTGAGCTAAGACATCCTCCTGCAGAAATCAAAGCTAAAAAGACAGCTTTCCATTAATCTATTTTTAGCTGTGAGGGGTCCAAAATGTCTTCACCTCCCTTTTACAGAATCTTTATTAGTTAGGGATTTCATTTGGCTGCATATAATGAGACATCTAAACAACAGTGGCTTAAACACAGTGGGAGTTGTTTTTTTTTTTCACAGAACAGGAACAAAAAGTTAAACTGCCTGGAAGTGGTATTGTCCTGCTCAAGATGTCAGGGTCAAGTTCTTTGATGTTCCCTTGGCCTTTAATTCATGGACATTTAGAAGATGACTGCAGTCTTTCAGTTAGGAAGGAGGAATTACAAAAACTTAAAAGAGTACATGTGAATTGATTTGACCTCTGTTTTAAGGAGCTTTCCCGGAAGCACTAGCAGACATTTCGTTGGCCAGAATGGTGTCACATCTGGCTGCAAGGGATGCTTCAAAATGTAGTTTTGACTAAAAATAGAGTTGCCATATGATCCAGCAATCCCACTCCAGGGCATGTACCTGGACAAAACTATAATTCAAAAAGATACATGCACACCGATGTTCATAGCAGCACTATTCACAATAGCCAAGATGTGGAAACAACCTAAGTATCCATTGACAGATAAATGAATAAACAAGATATGGTATAGGGGTGCCTTCAAGATGGCAGAGGAGTAAGATGTGGAGATCACCTTCCACCCCACAAATACATCAGAAATACATCTACATATGGAACAACTCCTACAGAACACCTACTGAACGCTGGCAGACCTCAGACTTCCCAAAAGGCAAGAGACTCCCCACATACCTGGGTAGGGCAAAAGAGAAAAGGAAAAACAGAGACAAAAGAATAGGGAGGGGACCTGCCCCTCTGGGAGGGAGCTGTGAAGGAGGAAAAGTTTCCACACGCTAGGAAGACCCTTCACTGGTGGAGATGGGGGATGGGTGGGGGGAGGCTTCGGAGCTATGGAGGAGAGCACAGCAACAGGGGTGCAGAGGGCAAAGAGGAGAGATTTCCGCACAGCGGATTGGTGCTGACCAGCACTCACCATCCCAAGAGGCTTGTCTGCTCAGATGCCGGGGCGGCTGGGGGCTGGAAGCTGAGGCTTGGGCTTCAGAGGTCAGATCCCAGGGAGATGACTGGGGTTGGTTGCGTCAACACAGCCTGAAGGGGGCTAGTGCACCACAGCTAGCCAGGAGGGAGTCCAGAAAAAACTCTGGACCTGCCTAAGAGGCAAGAGACCATTGTTTTGGGGTGCACGAGGAGAGGGGATTCAGAGCACCACCTAAACAAGTTCCAGAGATGGGTGCAAGCTGCAGCTATCAGCACAGACCCCAGAGGTGGGTGTGAATGCTAAGGCTTCTACAGCGACCAAGAAGCCTGAGTGCAAGCACAGGTCACAATCCACACCTCCCCTCCTGGGAGCCTGTGCAGCCGGCCATTGCCAGGGTTCCGTGATCCAGAGAAAATTCCCTGGGAGAACACACGGCATGCTTCAGGCTATTGTAACATCATATTGCCCTCTGCCGCCACAGGCTCACCCCACATTCCGTACCCCTCCCTCGCTTCTGGCCTGAGTGAGCCAGAGCCCCCTAATCAACTGCTACTATAACCCCATCCTGTCTCAGCAAAGAACAGACGCCCTCAGGCAACCTACACACAGAGGTGGGGCCAAATCCACAGCTGAACCCCAGGAGGTGTGCAAACAAAGAAGAGAAGGGGGAAATCTCTCCCAGCAGCCTCAGGAGCAGCAGATTAAATCTCCACAATCAACTTGATATACCTGACATCTGTGGAATAGGCAGTCATCCCAAAATTGAGGTGATGGACATTGGGAGCAACTGTAGACTTGGGGTTTGATTTCTGCATCTAACTTGTTTCTGGTTTTATGTTTATCTTAGTTTAGTATTTAGAGTTTATTAACATTGGTAGATTTGTTTATTAATTTGGTTGCTCTCTTATTTTTATGTATATATATATTTTTCCTTTTTCTCTTTTTGTGAGTGTGTATTTGTATGCTTCTTTGTGTGATTTTGTCTGTATAGCTTTGCTTTTGCCATTTGTCCTAGGGTACTGACTGTCCTTTTGTTTTTGATTTCTTAGTATAGTTTTTAGTGCTTGTTATCATTGGTGGATTTCTTTTTTGGTTAGTTGTTCTTTTCTTTCTTTCTCTCTTTTTTAAATTACTTTTTAATTTTTAACAATTTTTTTCCATTTTAATAACTTTATTTTATTTATTTTTTCTTTGTTTCTTTCTTTTTGTCACTTTTCTTCTGAGCCATGTGACTGACAGTGTCCTGAAGCTCTGGCCTGGTGTCAGGCCTGAGCCTCTGAGGTGGGAGAAACAACTTCAGGACATTGGTCCGCCAGAGACCTCCTGGCGTCATGTAATATCAAATGGTGAAAGCTCTCCCAGAGATCTCCATCTCAACGCTAATACCCAGCTCCACTCAACGACCAGCAAGCTACAGTGCTGGATACCCTATGCCAAACAACTAGGAAGACAAGAAACAAACCCACCCATTAGCAGAGAGGCTGCCTAAAATCATAATAACTTCACAGACACCCCAAAACACACCACCAGACGTGATCCTGCTCACCAGAAATACAAGATCCAGCCTCATCTACCAGAACACAGGCACCAGTCCTATCCACCAGGAAGGCTACACAACCCACTGAAACAACCTTACCCACTAGGACCAGACACCAAAAACAATGGGAACTATGAACCTGCAGCCTCTAAAACAGAGACCCCAAACACAGTAAGTTAAGCAAAATGAGAAGACAGAGAAACACACAGCAGATGAAGGAGCAAGGTAAAAACCCATCAGACCAAACAAATGAAGAGGAAATATGCAGTCTACCCGAAAAAGAATTCAGAGTAATGATAGTAAAGATGATAAAAAATCTTGCAGATAGAATGGAGAAAATACAAGAAACGTTTCACAAGGACCTAGAAGAACTAAAGAGCAAACAAACAATGATGAACAACACAATCAATGCAAACTTCTCTAAAAGGAATCAATAGCACAATAACTGAGGCAGAAGAACGGAGAAGTGACCTGGAAGATAAAATCTGGAAATAACTACTGCAGAGCAGAATAAAGAAAAAAGAATGAAAAGAATTTAGGACAATCTGAGAGAACTCTGGGACAACATGAAACTCATCAACATTCGAATTATAGGGGTCCCAGAAGAAGAGAAAAAGAGAGGGACTGAGAAAATATTTGAAGAGAATATAGATGAAAACTTCCCTAATATGGGTAAGGAAATAATCAAGTCCAGGAAACACAGAAAATCCCATACAGGATAAATCCAAGGAGAAACATGCCAAGACACATATTAACCAAGCTATCAAAAATTAAATACAAAGAAAAAAAAAAAGCAGCAAGGGAAAAATAACAAACAAGGGAATTCCCATAAGGTTAACAGCAGATCTTTCAGCAGAAACTCTGCAAGCCAGAAGGGAGTGGCAGCACATATTTAAAGTGATGAAAGGGAAAAACCTACAACCTAGACTACTCTACCCAGCAAGGATCTCATTCAGATTCGATGGAGAAATTAAAACCTTTACAGACAAGCAAAAGCTAAGAGAACTCGGCACCACCAAACCAGCTTTACAACAAATGCTAAGGAACTTCCATAGGCAGGAAAAACAAGAGAAGGAAAAGACTTACAATAAAACCCAAAACAATTAAGAGAATGGTAATAGGAACACACATATCGTTAACTACCTTAAATGTAAATGGATTAAATGCTCCAACCAAAAGACATAGACTGGCTGAATGGATACAAAAACAAGACCTGTACATATGCTGTCTACAAGAAACCCACTTCAGACCTAGGGACACATACAGACTGAAAGTGAGGGGATGGAGAAAGATATTCCATGCAAATGGAAATCAAAGGAAAGCTGTAGTAGCAATTCTCATATCAGACAAAATAGACTTTAAAATAAGGCTATTACAAGAGACAAAGAAGGACACTACATAATGATCAAGGGATCAATCCAAGAAGAAGATATAACAATTGTAAATATTTATGCACCCAACACAGGAGCACCTCAATACATAAGGCAAATGTTAACAGCCATAAAAGGGGAGATCAACAGTAACACAATCATAGTAGGGGACTTTAACACCCAACTTTTACCAATACAGCTCATCCAAAATGAAAATAAATAAGGAAACACAAGCTTTAAGTGATACATTAAACAAGATGGAATTAATTGATATTTATAGGACATTCCATCCAAAAACAGCAGGTTACACTTTCTTCTCAAGTGTTCATGGAACATTCTCCAGGATAGATCATATCTTGGGTCACAAATCAAGCCTTGGTAAATTTAAGAAAATTGAAATCATATCAAGTATCTTTTCTGACCACAACACTATGATACTGGATGTCAATAACAGGAAAAACACTGTAAAAAATATAAACACATGGAGGCTAAACAATACACTACTAAGTAACCAAGAGATCACTGATGAAATCAAAGAGGAAGTCATAAAATACCTAGAAACAAATAACAGTGAAAACACGATGAGTCAAAACCTATGGAATGCAGCAATAGCAGCTGTAAGGGGGAAGATTATAGCAATACAATCGTACCTCAAGAAACAAGAAACATCTCAAATAAACAATGTAAACTTACACCTAAATCAATTAGAGAAAGAAGAACAAAAAACCCCCAAAGTTAGCAGATTAAAAGGATCATACACCATGATCAAGTGTGGTTTATCCTAGGAATGCAAGGATTCTTCAATATATGCAAATCAATCAATGTGATATACCATATTAGCAAATTGTAGAAGAAAAACAATATGATCACTTCAATAGATGCAGAAAAAGCTTTTGACAAAATTGAACAACACTTTATGATAAAAACCCTCCAGAAAGTAGGCATAGAGGGAGCTAACCTCAACATAATAGAGGCCATATATGACAAACCCACAGCCAACATTGTTCTCAATGGTGGAAAATTGAAACCATTTCTTCTAAGATCAGAAACAATATAAGGTTGTCCACTCTCACCACTATTATTCAACATAGTTTTAGAAGTTTTAGCCACAGCAATCAGAGAAGAAAAATGAATAAAAAGAATCCTCATAAGAAAAGAAGAAGTAAAGCTGTCACTATTTGCAGATGACATGTTACTATACATAGAGAATCCTAAAGATGCTACCAGAAAACTACTAGACCTAATCAATGAATTTGGTAAAGTAGCAGGATACAAAATTAAGGCACAGAAATCTCTTGCATTCCTATACATGAATGATGAAAAATCTGAAAAAAAAATTACAGAAACACTTCCATTTATGATTGCATCAAAAAGAATAAAAGTACCTAGGAATAAACCTACCTAAGGAGACAAAAGACCTGTATGCAGAAAACTGTAAGACACTGATGAAAGAAATTAAAGATGATACACACAGATGGAGAGATATACCATGTTCTTGGATTGGAAGAACCAACGTTGTGAAAATGACTCTACTACCCAAAGCAATCTTAAGGTTCAATTAAATACCTATCAAACTACCAACGGCATTTTTCACAGAACTAGAACAAAAAATTTCACAATTTATATGGAAACAAAAGACCCTGAATAGCCAAAGCAATCTTGAGAAAGAACAACAGAGCTAGAGGAATCAGGCTCCTGGACTTCAGACTATACTACAAAGCTACAGTAATCAAGACAGTATGGTGTTGGCACAAAAACAGAAATATAGATCAATGGAGCAGGGTAGAAAACCCAGAGATAAACCCACACACATATGGTCACCTTATCTTTGATAAAGTAGGCAAGAATATACAATGGAGAAAAGACAGCCTCCTCAATAAGTGGTGCTGGGAAAACTGGACAGCTACATGTAAAAGAATGAAATTAGAACACTCCCTAACACCATACACAAAAATAAATTCAAAATGGATTAAAGACCTAAATGTAAGGCCAGACACTATCAAACTCTTAGAGGAAAACATAGGCAGAACACTCTATGACATAAATCACAGCAAGGAGGCCATAAACGAGATGAAAAGACAACCCTCAGAATGGGATAAAATATTTGCAAAAGACACAACTGACAAAAGATTAATCTCCAAAATTTTCAAGCAGCTCATG
This sequence comes from Neophocaena asiaeorientalis asiaeorientalis, assembly GCF_003031525.2. Taxonomy (NCBI): domain Eukaryota; kingdom Metazoa; phylum Chordata; class Mammalia; order Artiodactyla; family Phocoenidae; genus Neophocaena; species Neophocaena asiaeorientalis. The sequence goes on along the minus strand of NW_020174375.1, from coordinate 2,996,634 downwards.
CAGCTCAATATCAATAAAACAAACAACCGAATCCAAAAATAGGCAGAAGACCTAAATAGACATTTCTCCACAGATGATACACAGATTGCCAACAAACTCATGAAAGGATACTCAACATCACTAATCCTTAGAGAAATGCAAATCAAAACTACAATAAAGTATCACCTCACACCAGTCAGAATGGCCATCATCAAAAAATCTACAAACAATAATTGCTGGAGAGGGAGTGGAGAAAAGGAAACCCTCTTGCACAGTTGGAAGGAATGTAAATTGATACAACCACTATGGAGAACCATATGGAGGTTCCTTTAAAAACTAAAAATAGAACTACCATACAACCCAGCAATCATACTACTAGGCATGTACCGTGAGAAATCCATAATTCAAATAGAGTCATGTACCAAAATGTTCATTGCAGCTCTATTTACAATAGCCAGGACATGGAAGCAACCTTAGTGTCCATCAACAAATGAATGGAAAAAAAAGATGTGGCATGAATATATATATGATGGAATATTACTCAGCCATAGAAAGCAACGAAATTGAATTATTTGTAGTGAGGTGGATGGACCTAGAGACTCATACAGAGTGAAGTAAGTCAGAAAGAGAAAAGTAAATACCATGTGCTAACATATATATATGGAATAAAAAAAAATTGTTCTGAACAACCTAGGGGCAGGAAAGGAATAAAGACTCAGGCATAGAGAATGGACTTGAGGACATGGGGTGGCAGGGAGGATAAGCTGGGATGAAGTGAGTGAGTGACATGAATATATATATACACTACCAAATGTAAAATAGCTAGTGGGAAGCAGCCACATAGCACAGGGAGATCAGCTCAGTACTTTTTGTCCACCTAGATGTGGGATAGGGAGGTTTGGAGGGAGACCCAAGAGGGAGGAGATATGGGGATGTATGTATATGTATAGCTGCTTCACTTTGTTACACCACAGAAACTAACACACCATTGTAAAGCAATTATACTCCAATAAAGATGTTAAAAAAATTTTTTAAAAAGAAGATATGATACATATATACAATGGAATACTACTCAGCCATAAAAAAGAATGAAATAATCCAATTTTCAGCAACATGGATGGGCTTAGAGATTATCATATTAAGTGCAATATGTCAGAAAGAGAAAAACAAATACTGTATGATATCACTTATATGTGGAATCTAAAATATGATACAAATGAACCTATCTACGAAACAGGAACAGACTCACAGACATAGAGAACAGACTTGTGGTTGCCAAAAGGGAGGTTGGTGGCGGAGGGATGGATTGGGAGTTTCGAGTTAGCAGATGCGAACTGTTATATATAGAATGGGTAAAAAACAAGGTCCTACTTTATAACACAGGAAACTATATTCAATGTCCTGTCATAAACCATAATGGAAAAGAATATAAAACAGAATGAATATATATTTGTATAACCAAATCACTTTTGCAGTACAGCAGAAATTAATATAACATTTTAAATCAACTATACAATTAAAATTTTTAAATAAAAATTTTAAAACTTTTCAAAATGTGATTTTGTTAGCTGAATACATTGCCACTGCTGCAAAGTCTGGTTTGTGTTAGTAAGGAAGAAGAGAGAACTGTTATAGAATAGACAACTATCAGACCCTATCTGAGGGAAACTGTATAACTCAGTGAGTTTTTATTCATTTATCTTTAAATTGTCTTTAATTTTATCATGAAAACATGTGCTTAATCTTGTTTTTAATTTACCTAAAATTGATTCTGTGCATATATGACTAGTGATTATAAAGTTTTGCATGAAACCTACCAGTTTGAGAAGCACTTTTTTATAACCCAACACTTTGAGGCCATTTGTGTTGTAAAATTTTAAAAAGTGCTGATGACTATAGAGGATGCCCAGGTACTCTTGAGCAGCAGTCTGACAAGTAAGGGGCCAGAAATTCATGAAGGCATGACCCCTTCCTATCTACCAAATTTCGTGCTAGAGAAAACACCTCCATGAGTAGTCTTAGGCTCAGGAAATATGAATCTGATCCATATGAAATGTTCTACAGAGACTCAGTTTCTCTTCTAACTCATTACATCTTATAAATTGGAAAACCAAACCTAATAATTACAGATTGTCATCAATTGCAAGTCTTTAGTAGTCTTACCTGTTTTTTTGAAGTTTTAGGTTGAAAATAAAACCAGAAAGAACTCCTTTCACTGCTCTGCCAGATGCTACAGTTTCAAGAATATGGAACAGAAACAACATTTTGGGATATTCCCCAACTCGTAGACTGTTTCTGTTAGTACTTATTTGTTATTAAGACCCAGGGAAGGGAGCTGGGCCATGTCACCCTAAGAAGAAAGATGACAGACAGAGCTGCTCACAGATGATGGCAGGACAAAGCACAAGATCAGCCACTCTCCTTGCCAAAAGTGCAAGGATCAGCAGCTCTGGTGAACACGCAGACTGAATTTGAAGGGGCAGTAGAGATTCATGTTTGAAAAGGACCTAGACTTTAAACTCACTGAATTGTTACCCGATAGGGACTATTTAAAACTTTAAAATTCTGTTTGAACTGGAAAAGACTAAGATATCATCACTTAGAAAGTTTATTTTTTCTTCTGCTTTTCAGTGAGAAGGGAACAGTTAAACAAGATAGATCAGTTACAAAGAAAAATATACATAGTTTCTTTGCATATCTGAGTAGTAATGTGAGTGAATTTGCAACCTTACTACACGTCATTCTCAAAAGTTGGATGGTGAAATAGGACAGCTTAAGTAATAGCAGCAAATTCATGTTCCTTTATTCATTCAGATAAAATTTTTTTGGTCTTATCATATTCTTTCATTGCATTAAAGTCTTGAAATAATTTCCTTTTTGTGTTTGTTGAAACATTTGGATGGAGTTTTGAATGTGATCAATACTATATTAACAATTGCTTTTTTAAATTAAGGAAGAAAGAGTTGTGTTGGAAAAGAGTCAAACTCTTAGGCAAGCAAGCACTAGAACATCAAACCTAGGTGGTCCCAGCTCTTCAAAGTAATTAAATGAAAGACTGGGACTTGTTATTACACTTTTACCATGTGATGCTAGTTGAGTGTGTGTTCAAGCTCACTTTAAATGACAGAGAAAGTTAGTCTTCTAATAAAATTTGAATATCTTCAACTTTAGAAATCATGATATTTTGTAATATCACATAATAATAGGTTGAGGCTTTTAAAATACTGACTGTACTGATGACATACTCTACTTGTCAAAGCTACTTGAAATAATGAAAGTGGATTTTTCTAGAATAGTATAGACTCTTGATGAAACGTTTATATTTTTTTAATTTGTGCTCCACTTTTACTTGTCAGCATATTTTTCAATATGGAATAACAGTGCTTGTGTTACTGCCCATGTCAGTGCACAATGGATTGACAGGTTGGACATTTGTGACTATCTTTTGATCATATTCATATTTTTCACTATTGCTTTTAACTTTGAATTAAGGCAATGATATATGTTATTGTTGGCCAATTTAACCTTTGGATAAAGCAATACTTGAGTTTGCATTCAGGTGCAACAGTTTTATTCACATAGTGATACACTTCCTTGTTATACATAGCTGCTGTTGCCTCAGTACTGATCAAAATACCATTTTACCATTTATATAGAGCTCACAAAAAATTTAAAAAACAGCATAGATTTTCAGTGAAAAACAGAATAAAGATTCCTCAACCCTGGCCCTCCCATATATACACACTGTACTTATCAAGAGTGGGTCATAACCATCTGATTATAATCTGCACATTAATGGTTTCATCCACTTGTAAAGTAATAAGGAAGTACAGATCTTCCTTGAATGATGATGGGGCTATGTCCTGATAAACCCATCATAGGTTAAAAATAAGTCAAAAATGCATTTAGTACATCTAACTTACTGAACATCATAGCTTAGCATAGCCTACCTTAAACCTGCTCAGAAAACTTCCATTAGCCTAGAGATGCGATAAAGCCAATTTTAGAATAACGTGTTGAATATCTCATTTAATTCACTGAATACTGTACTGAAAGTGAAAAACAGAATGATTATTTGGGTACAGATGGTTGTAAGTGTATCAGTTGTTTACCATTGTGATTTTGTGGCTGACTTGCATAAAGTCAAAGAATTTAAGTCTAACCATTGTAAGTCGAGGCCCCTTTATATGGGAAAATTTTGTGATTGGATTTCTTGGAATGGACACAGAATGAGGATAATTATGTCTCATATGAAAGCTCATCATGGAGCACTCTATATATATCAGTCAGTCTTTCTCCCCAGTTACTGCAGTGATAATTTAATGGGCTCATGAACAAAGAACCATGGTGACAGGATGGATATTATTTTTGTGCCCAATAAAACGGGCTTCCCCTCACCAATGATTAGCTAACAATGACATTAGGTGGGTACCCAGTTTACCAATATCAGGCCAATGTTAAATCTCCAATAAGATATTATTCCCTAGGTAGACTACCTGGCCAGTGGTGGCCAATTGATTGCATCGGGTCCTGTCTATCATAAAGTGTGCAGAAATTATTCCTCATTATAGAATAGACCTTTACTATAAATACAGACTTGACTTTTCTACAAACAGAATTTTTGCCAGCACCATCACCTGTGGACATGATGATAGCCCTATCCATTAATATGGTATTCCACTCAACATAGTTTCTTATCAAGGAATGTACTTTCATAGCAAAATAAATAAATAAATCAGTGAGTTACTATCTATAGGACTGACCACTTTACCATGTATTCAAAACACAGAAGCAACTGGCTTAATAAAATTGGGGGAAAATTTATTGAAGAGCTCTTTATTTCAAAAAAACCCTCCAAAATTGATAAAGCTTTAGCTAGACTTTTTAAAAAAGAATATTCAAATAAGTAAAATCAGAAATGAAAGAGGAAATCTTGTAAGACACCACAGAGATAAAGGATCCTAAGAGACTACTATGAACCACAAATTGGATAACGTAGAAGAAATAAATTCCTAGAAACATACAAACAGCAAGACTGAATCATGAAGAAAAAAATCTTTTGTTTTATAAATGAAGCAGAGTTGATTTAAAATATTGTGTTAGTTTCAGGTGTACAGCATAGTGATTCAGTATTTTTGCAGATAATATTCCATTATAGGTTATTACAAGACAATGGGTATAATTCCCATTGTTGTTTATCCTTGTTGCTTATCTAGTCTATATATGGTAGTTTGTTAATCCCATACACCTAATTTGTCCCCCCTCCATTCCCTTTTCCCTTTTGTAACCACAAGTTTGTTTTCTATATCTGTGAGTCTGTTCTGTTTTTTATACACATTCATTTGTATTATTTTTTAGATTCCATATAAGAATGTAAAAATTATGTCATGTAGTGTTTGTCTTTCTCTGACTTACTTCACTGAATATAATATCTTTATTTCACTGAATATAATATTATCTAGGTCCATTCACATTGATGCAAATGGCAATATTTTATTCCTTTTTATGACTGAGTAATAATCCCTTTTCTCCACATCCTCCCAACATTTGTTATTTATAGACTTTTTGATCATAGCTAGCATGGACAGACCAATAATAAATAAGGAGAATGAATCAGGAAAAAAAAAACACAAAGACTTCCCAAGGAAAAAAAAAATGTCCAGCACCAGATGGTTTCACTGATGAATTATACCACACATTTAAAGAAAAATAATGCAATCCTTCTCAAACTATTCCAAAAAAATTGAAGAGGCGTGAACACTCCTGAATTTGTTTTACAAAAACCAGCATTACCATGATACTAAAGCCATATAAGGGCACTACAAGAAAAGAAAACTACAGATTAATATCCCTGATGAATATAAATGTAAGAATTGTCACCAATATATTAGCAAATTGAATTAAACAGAATATTAAAAGGATCACATACCATGATCAAATTGGATTTATCACTGGGATGCAAGGACGGTACAACATAAAAAAGTCAATAAACTTGATACACCACATTAAGAGAATGGAAGACAAAAATCGTGATAATCTCAATAGATGCAGAAAAAGCATTTGAAAGAATTCAATATCCATTTATGATAAAAAAACTTCTCAAAAAAGTTGGTATAGAAGTTATGTACTTCAATATAATAAAAGTCATAGATGAGAAGGCCACAGTTAATATCATACTCAACAGTAAAATGATGAAAGCTTCTCCTCTAAGATCAGAAACAAGACAGGAAAGTCCACTCTCACCACTCCTGTTCAACATAGTACCCAAAGCAATCCTGTGAACAAAGAACAAAGCTGGAAGTATCACAGTCCTGATTTTAAACTATTTTACAAAGCTATAGCAATCAAAACAGTATGGTACAGGCATAAAAATATAGACATAGACCAATGTAACAGAATCAAAAGCCCAGAAATAAACCCTCACATATGGGGTCAACTAATATTTGACAAGGGAGCCAAGAATACTCTGTAGGGAAAAGATGGTCTCTTCAATAAATGGTGTTCAGGAAACTGGATAATCACATGCAAAAGAATAAAATTGGACCCCTATAACCATACACAAAATTCAACTCAAAATGGATTAAAGACTTAAACGTAAGACCCAAAGCTGTAAAACTACTAAAAGAAAATATAGAGTAAAGGCACTTTGACACTGGTGTTGGCAACAATTTTTTGAATATGACAACAAAAGCACAAGCAACAAAAGCAAAATAAACAAATGGGACTCTGTCAAACTAAAAATCTTCTGACCAGCAAAAGAAACAATCAGCAAAATGAAAAGGCAATGTATAGAATGGGAGAAAATATTTGCATACCATCTGTCTGATGACGAGTAATATTGAAAATATATAACAAAGAAGAAAATATGTAACAAACTCAATGCAACAGCAAGAAAAACATCCAATTAAAAATGGGCAGAGGACTTGGATAAACATTCTTCCATAGAAGATATACAAATGGCTAACAGGTACATGAAAAGATGCTTAATATTACTAATCATCAGGAAACTGCAAATCAAAACCATAATGAGATATCACCTCACACCTGTTAGAATGGCTATCAAAAGACAAGTGATAACAAGAGTTGGTAAAGATGTGGAGAAAAGGGAATCCTTGTGTACTGCTGATGGGAATGTAAATTGGTACAACCATTATGGAAAATAGTGTGAGTTTCCTCATACTTACATATGAGGAACTTACATATATGTAAGTTTAAGGTGTAAAACATGATGATTTGATATATGAATATAATGTGAAATGAATACCACGAAAATGTAGGTTAACACCTATATCCCCTCATATAATTACCATCGTTTTGCATGTGGTGATAACATTTAAGATCTACTTTCTTAACAACTTTAAAGTATATAATACAGTACTATTAATTATAATCCATGCTGTACGTTAGATACCCAGAACTTATTCACCTTATAGCTAGAAGTTTGTACCATTTGATCAACATCTCCCCATTTCCCCCACTCTCAGCTCCTGTACGCGGGCCTCTCACTGTTGTGGCCTCTCCTGTTGTGGAGCACAGGCTCCGGACGCACAGGCTTAGTGACCATGGCTCACGGGCCCAGCTACTCCGCAGCATGTGGGATCTTCCCGGACTGGGGCACGATCCCGCGTCCCCTGCATCGGCAGGCAGACTCAACCACTGCGCCACCAGGGAAGCCCCATATTTTTGAAATGTATATGTGAGAATGGGGAATTGGTAGCAGGATAACAGCTTTCAGATGTGGAACATGAGCTGGGACAGCTGGCTGACAGTGAGTGGACTGATATTTAACAACTGCAAAAAGAATTATTTGGAAAGTGGTAAACTTAAAGATAATTTTGAGAAGCTTTTTATGTAATTCACTGTAGAAGACATTTACCTCTCTGAATTAGTCGGAATTCAATCACTAAAATGGAAACACACAGTTTTTTGTTTAATCACAGATAATCTAATATAAGAAATTGGTTAATCAATTGGAGGTTAACTTATTGGTGGTTAAGTATTGGTTAGTATTGGAGTACTGGCACTACAAAATGGAAACACAAAGCAACACAGAGATAGTAACTACAGGAAGCAGCTGCTAACCCCAGGTTTTCCTGTTCTACAAAGAGAGGTAGTTGGGATTATCAGAACATAAAAGTCTAAAGGAGGGGCCCCAGAAAGCCAACCAGAGCTGAAACCCAGACCTCTGAGGGATGGATGCAGCTTGGGCTCACATCTTAGAATCAATGAGGTTGATTCCGAGAATGGCAGAAAAATCTGAAGGCTGGAACAAACTGTTTATAAAATCAGGGAGAAGAGCCATTGGTGGGGTGACACTGATAGGAATAGCAAGCAAATAGGAAGGAGCAAATTCTTCCTTCCCTCTCCTATTTTTTTAGCTTCCCCCTAGTGCCCAACTATTGGCTAAACTTAACAAGGAGCCAGATGGCAAAAGAGAAATGTAATTTGCAGAGTATCAGCTCTAGCATCACAAAGCCAACCAGAGAAAATGGGCTGGAGCTGAGAGAAAATTGCTTAATCACTAACCCTCTCCCATTAAAGGACCTGGGATAATGATAAATATTTTTTTTCAAAGCTTTCTGGATCCAGATTTGTAGTTCCAAGTTGTGTTAATGATCATCAGCTCTCAAGATGGCTTAGCTATTAAAGTTTTAAGCACAGGTTAACGCCTCTGTACCCTGTAACATTTTCCAGGCCAAGACATTTTTTTAAATCCCTGAATACAGTATATTTAATATTACTATATGAATAAATACCATCATTCCCTTCAGTGGTGTTATAAAATTGCTTACCTAGAATACCATGAAATCAAACACAATGCAGGTTTCTCCTTCTAACAGTAACCTTCTTCCTTCTCACAATGTTTGTGCTTCCCTGTAAACCAACTAGATAAAATGCAAGAGGACATGAATATGGGGGTTATAGTTGGTCCTCTTTCCCATAAATTGTCCTAGATTTCACGTCCAAATGCTTAAGAAAGCTACACTTTGACCCAGAGAACTTTTTCTATATCAGGGTTTGCCAGGGTGCCATACAAGACATACCACTGGTTGATAGGAATATTTTAGTTAATGCCAAAATGACACTTCAACCTCACTCATCAGATGCTGATTGGAGCCTCACAAACTCCCTGGCATGTTTTAGGGACCCTGGCTTACCTCCCTCCAGCCATTCCTTGGCCCTTTATCATCCCTCGACTCTCATTTTAGCAATGCCACCTTAACTTCCTTTCTTTAATTCTCTCAGCTTCTCAACTTGGGCCTCAACTGCTTCTTTGTACTCCCCATTCACCCCTATTTTCCCAAACAACTACCCTGCCTAAATTTTAGTCCCTAGGTTCCCATTTTCTCAGCCCACCCCCTATTCCCATATCAATCCACACAGCTTCAAATTCCTCTCAGTTCAGAGTTCCTTCTTCAGTATTTGTGATAATATCAATAGTATCTGTAAAACTACTGATACTGTGGCTTCAGCATCTCTCTATTGATTTCAGATTCACTGTCCTCCAATTTCCCCTCTTCTTTTTCTTTTTCCTTATTCAGTTTTCCCTTCTCAACATCTTCGAGATGTTGATTGGATAGCTGAGGTCCAGCCGCTTCTTTCCTTCCCCTTGCTCTTACCATCCTCCTCTTTTCTTGTGTACTAGGTCTTGGAACCTGGACAGCCAGCCCCAGACCACTTCTCTGGGTTCTATTTTGACATCTCAAGCCTTAGTTCAGTTCTGTCATCTGGAGCTGTGATCCTTTCTGCTTTCACACCTACATTTTGATTTTTAACTAAATTTATTTAAGAATAAAAGTGATCCTCCTTAAAGAATATTGTTAAATAAACTAGAAATGATGGTGTATACAAGGGTTTATATTCGGGAAATATTCTCCTGAAGGTCTTCACATGAGTAAAAGGATGAGTGCATGGGCTTCTTGCTCCCCTAGACTTCTCTAATGAGAAGCAAGCTGTTTTCAAGGTTCTAAGTAAGATTCCATTTGAGAAAGTAATCTGCCATGGAAAACATTATCTACAATGCAATTTGTCTGAACTTACTTCCTTGGGCAAAAGGGAGCCTGAAGTGCTAAGCCAGAGCTAGAGCCTTGAGGGTATGTAGCAGACATTGTGAGGAGACAAAAGAGTTTAGTGACAAGGGTTATTGCAGAGACTGCACATACCTAGGCCATCATAGTGGAGGCAAGGATCCAAAATAGCAAAGAGAAACACATTCACAAGGCAAAAATGCTTGAACACCCAAGAATACAGATCATAACAGGAAGGCTAAGGACCATGAGAAGGGGTGTTACCTGGAGAGATGCTGTGCAGCACTGAAGGGTAATCATTACAGGTACCTTTTTAGGTTGCTGCAGTTCCAACCTTCCTGCAGTTGGAAGAATTGTTAGGAGTGTGGAGATCATACATTTGATGGTACCCAAAATAGCAATTTTAGTAATTGTCAAAAGAAACAAAGCATTTAGGAAAACCCCACTGAATATACATAGCCCTTGTCACTCATTAATGATTTACTGAATGAAAAAGGTCTTTACTGTGTTAAAGTTCCAAGGTGCTTAGCAGAAGTGGAGAAAAATGATGAGGTAAATGGTACAATGGTAATTTATAGTATTGTGATTCATGAAATATTGGGCATGAAGTGATTCTTCAGTAACCTACTAAAAAATAACTGAAATGCCCAGTCATTTAATAATATTATAAAGGAAGTGCCATGGAATTCAAGCTCTCAACTGAGCTCTTGTAAAATTTCACTTCCTTCTTCCTTTTCCTCTTTCATCTCGTCCTCACCCAAAATGAGAACTCTGGAATATTTTGATTTCTTCCCTCACTCTAAGTTCACCCCCGCATCAAGATTTTATTTCAGAGAATTTAATGCTTTCACCTTTAGGTTATTATCAAAAAATTCCTTTTCAGTATGGAGCTACCAACCCATGTTAACAATTCCCAGACCTTTAGAGTAATTATATATTTATAACTAAGTTTATTGACCACCATCTTTCTTCTCATCTTTTTCTGTTACGAAGTTTTCATTCTGGTGTTTTATTGTTTATTTGTTTTGGTTAGTGTCCTTTCATCCTTATTTTCTCCAGAAAGCATACCTAACAATATATTTGAATCTCTGAATTTTTACACATATCTTTCTTTTCACTATCACAAGTAATATTTTGGTTGGGTTCAGTAATTTCTCTTAGTACTAGGAGATGTTATTCCAATATCTTCTAGCTTCCAATGTTGCAGAGGAGAAGCCTGATGCTTTTCATTTACAGATTACTTGTTATTTGCCGGATTTTTCTCTATTTCTTGGATTTCAAAATTATTTCCAGGATATGTATGTGTTTTTATTTTTCATATGATATGCCTAAAACACTGTAAGTAATCCCTTTTTCCCTTGTCCTTTTACAATAATCTTCCTTTTGAAGTTCCAAATCATTAATTTGGCAATCAACAGTGATCATTCTTTCCTTAAATTTACCCAATTTACATTGGGAAATTAATAAAAAATTACATTTTTTAAGTTAGACTTGACTTTACCTAAGTGCTTTATTATTTTTTCTATTCTTATGGGCACCAATTTCCTTCTAGAAATTATTTCACTCTACGTGGACTCTAGGTATGCTGATTGACATTTTTGCTCTGGCTACTGGGCCTCCTCAGAAGGGTTGTTATTCTTTGTTGGGCTCATGTCTGATTGCTAGAATATCCTCAGTGTCAGCCATTCCACAGTGTAGAAGTTGTCACATTCTCTCCCCTTGTTTCCTGGGGATTTAAAGCCAGATGACCCCTGAGCAACTAGAGCAAGCCTCCCAATACTTACCTTCCCTGGTACCTTGTTCTCTTTTTAAGCTTTTGGAGGCCAAGGAGACCAGGCATGCAGCCAGTGTCTGGTTTCCTCAGGGGTCACAAATTGTCACCAGCTATATTCTTTCCAGAATATGCTGCTTTATAATACTTGCCCATTGTATTAATTACCTATTGCTGCATTACAATGTCACCACAAACTTAGCATCTTAAAACAACACACATTATCTCACAGTTTCTGTTGGGCAGGAATCCAGGCATGGTCCAGGTGGGTTCGTTGCAAGATTATAATCAAGGTTTCCACTAGTGCTGAGTTTTCATGTGGGATCAACTGGGAAAGGGTCTGCTTTTAAGCCCACTTGTTTGTTGGCAGTACGCAGTTCTTCGTAGGCTGCCAGACCATGGGCCTCAGTTCCTTGCTGGCTTTTGTCTTCAAGTCTCCCTCATCTTCTTGCTGTGTGACCCTTTCTATATGGCAACTCACAACATGGCAGAGCAGGTTGCTTCACCAAAACTAGTGAGTAAGGGAGCCTCCTCTCAAGACAAGGATTACAATCTTATATAATGTGTTCAGGTATACGTAATCAGGTACATCCTGCCATCTTTGCTGTATTCTGTATGGCTAGAAGCAAGTTACAGGTCTTGCCCACACTCAGGGGAAGGGAATCGCACAAGAGCGTGAACACCATGTGATCATGGGAGCCACCCTAGAGTTTGTCCTCCACAGATATCATATCCTGAGAAGGGGAAAAGCCACTCATTCTCCTCTGTTTGGACTACCTTGGGTTATAAGACATTTTGGGCCCTGTGTCTCATAGTGCCTACCACCATTTAAGGTAGGAGAGTTATAAAAACACAGGCATGGCTGCAAAGAGCAAGAGAGCAGCATTCAGGCAGCCATCTTCCCAGAGTTCTAGTCCTGTCATCTTTCTCCATGAAACAACTATCCTCTATCCCTGCTGCTTCCACTTTATTTTTTTATTAGGAAAAAAAGAAAAAAAAAGCCATCTTTTATTGTACTAATAACACTCTAAAATTTTTAAATCAGGACATGTTTTGAAAACCTGAATAAGTTTTTTTCATTTCTAATACTCTTTTTTTTTAATTGAAGTAAAGCTGATTTACAATGTTGTGTTAGTTTTGGATGTATAAGAAAGTGATTCAGCTATATATACATGTACATATATACATATCTATATATACATGTACTTATATATATTCTTTTTCAGATTCTTTTCCCTTATAGTTTATTACAAAATATTAAGTATAGTTCCCTGTGCTATATAGTAGGTCCTTGTAGATTTTCTATTTTATGTATAGTAGTGTGTATATGTTAATCCCAAACTCCTAGTTTATCCCTCTCCCCACCTTTCCCCTTTGGTAACCATAGGTTTGTTTTCTATGTCTGTCAATCTATTTCTGTTTTGTATATAAGTTCATTTGTATCATGTTTGTAGATTCCGCATATAAGCGATATCATATGGTATTTGTCTTTCTCCGTCTGGCTTACTTCACTTAGTGTAATACTCTCTAGGTCCATGCATGTTGTTGCAAATGCTGCCTCCACATTAGATCAGTCCACAATCAGATTTGGACTGGGTTACTAAAGCAACCTCCAAACTGACCTCCCTGCCTCTGGGCTTAAATTATTCCAGTAAATTCCCAACATTGCTCGAGCAATTTTTCTTAAATCTTTAATTTTTAAAAATTAATTTTGTCTCTTTCTCATTTAAATTCCTTAGATGGCTCCTCAGTACTTTTAAACCAATGTCCAAATTCCTTAACACTGCTCACAAAGCCATGCATGATTTTATCTTTTCAAAGTAGTCTTTCTATGCTTTCCCAATCTATATGGTCCAGTCACAGAAAGTGTCCTTCCTTCATTTCCCTGACTTTATCAATATATCACATCATCACCTTCAGACCATTATATATGCTACTCTCTCTGCCTTAGATACTTTCCTTTTGCCAAGAAACTTTCATTGATCTTTCATGTCACATTAAGCACTAATGCTTTGAGGAAATCTTCCTGACCTAGCAAGTCCAATGTGGATTCATTCTTATGTACGTCTTTGGCCTCCCATACTTCCCTTATCGTCATATGGTTAACTCTGCATGTGATAGGAGTATTTTCTATGAGGAATTAACATTTTTATTAATATTTTTATTGATATAGTAGCCTCTCCTACTAGACTATAAGTTCTATGAGAGAAGGATTCAGTTTTATTTCTCTATCAACTATTAGCTTGTATGCAAGCAACAAATACACTCAGGCTAACTTAACCAAAAAAAAAAAAAAATTATCAAAAGGGCATGGATTAGCCCACAACATCAAAAGAAAAACTGAGGAACCATTTTTAAAAAAAGGTAACATGGTAGTTACAGTGAGCTAGAAAGCAGGATGAACAAATGAGTGAGACCATACTATAAAGAAAAATCACTGCTATTTTCTATCCTTGTAAAACTCTGCTTAAGATTCAAATTTTCACGATAGAGTCCTATTAAGCTAGTTTGGGCACATCTAAGGCTTATGGTGGGGAATGTGTAGTTTCCCAAACAAAATAGGAATGCTGCTATCAGTAAAAAGAATGGGTGCAGAATAAACAAAAACAAGAGGTCTACTAAAAGTATTCACCCACAGCAATAAATATTTGTAGAATGAATGGACATCTGAAGTAGACTAAACTTAGTGGAGTTTGCTGCTATACCAGTTATAATAGAATACTTGGAATTGTTCAAGTTGCATTATTGAGGTATGACTGAAATGTAAAGAGTTGTACATATTTATTGTATACAACTCAATGAGTTTTGAATAAGTGTACACCTGTGAAACCATCACCACCATCAAGACCATGGATATATCCATCACCTCCCCGAGTTTCTTCTTACCTCCTTTTTTATTAGTAGTGGTAGTAGTACTACTAGTAGTAGCAGTAGTAGTGCGTGTATGTGTGTTTAGAACACTTAACGTAAGATTTGCCCTCTTAGAAAATTTTAAGTATATAATACTGAATTGGTAACTATAGACACTATGCTAAGTAGAAGATCTCCAGAACTTATTTATCTTGTATAACTGAAACTTTGTACCTTTTGACCATCACCTCCCCATTTCCCCCCATCCCTAGTGCATGGCAATCCATTCTACTCTCTGCTTCTACGAGTTTGACTATTTTAGATTCACATATAAATGAGATCATACAGTATTTATCTTTCTGTATCTGGCTTACTTCACTTAGTATAATGTCTTCCAGGTCCATTCATGTTGTCACAAATGGCAACATTTCCTTCTTTTTTAAGGCTAAATAATATTCCATACCACATTTTCTAATTTATCCATCCATTAATGGACAGTTAGGTTGTTTCCATATGTTGGTTATTGTGAATAATGCTGCAATGAACATGGGACTGAAGCTACCTTTTTGAGATCTTGATTTCAGTTTGTTTGGGTAAATACCCAGAAGTGGGATTGCTAGTTCTATTTTGAATTTTTTGGAGAACCTTGATGTTTTCCATGATGGTTTTGTCAATTTACATTCCTACCAGCAATGTACCAGCGTTCCCTTTAATCCATATTCTCACCAACATTTGTTATCTTCTTTTTTTAAAAAATAATAGCCATCCTAGTAGGTGTGAGGTAATATCTCATTGTGGTTTTAATTTGCATTTCCCTGATGATTACTGATGTTGAGCACCTTTTCAGGTACCCATTGGCCATTTTTGTCTTCTTTGAGAAATGCCTATTCAGGTACTTTGCTCATTTTTTAAATTAGGTTATTTGTTTCTTGCTATTGAGTTGAAGGAGTTCCTTATAAATTTTGGATATTAACTCCTTATCAGATAGATGGTGTGCAAATATTTTTTTCCCATTCTATAGGCTGCCTTTTCACTTTGTTGATTGTTTCTTTGGCTGTGTAGGAACATTTTAGTATGATGGAGTCCCATTTGTTTATTTTTTTATTTTGTTGCCTGTGCTTTTGGTGGCAGATCCAAAAAACAATTGCCAAGACCAGTGCCAAGGGTGTTTTCCTCTATGTTTTCTTCTAGAAGTTTTATAGTTCCAGATTTTACATTTAACTTTTTAATCGATTTTTAGTTGAATTTTCTGTATAGTGTGATATAGGGATCCAAATTTATTCTTTTGCATGTGGATATCCAATTTTCCCAACACCATGGAGACTATCCATCCTTTCCCCATTTTGTATTCTTGGTGCCCTTGTTGAAAATTAGTTGACAGTATATGCATGGGTTTATTTCTTTGCTCTTGATTCTGTTCCATTGATCTGTTTTTATGCCAGTACCATACTCTTTTGATTACTGCTGCTTTGTAATATGTTTTGCAGTCAGGAAATGTGATGCCTCCCGGTTTGTTGTTCTTGCTCAGGGTTGGCTAATAGATCTGGAAATTGAAAACAGGGTATCTTTATATAATTTATAAATTCTTAAATATGAGTCAAATTATTGTCCAAAAGGTCCATGTTTGTGAGAGGCAATATATTATAGTGGTTAAGGAGTTGAACTGGAGCTAGGCTTTGAGGTTTCAAATCTTGACTTTAGCACTTCATACCTATGTGACCTTGGGAAGTTAATGTCTTTAACTTTCAAAAGGAGATAATGATGGTACCTTCCTTCTAAGGTTGTTGTAAAGATTAAATGAGTTATTACATATGAGTGGCCTAGAACAGTCCTTGGCATATAGTAAGGGCTATATGAGTCTTATCTTCATACATCTTCATACTTACTTTTACCCGTTCATACATCAGTATACCTCTTATCGAAGGTAAAGAACTCCAGAGTTATTCAAATATACACACCTGAACAGTAACTGACTTGACTATTTGACTTAAGATTCTTTACACAAAGACAACAAATCCAGGTAAGCAGCTCTGCTGAAAGAATTCTGCCTCAATGAAATTTATTTCTGTTTATGCTACATATTGCAATATCAAAAATTATAAACAGATTATATAGAAATAGTCAATTCCAATAAATAACCTTGGTACAGGAAAAACTGTACTTTTAAATGAAATACTGTAATAGTAGGCTTATCACTTAAAAGAAAAATATTGACACCCACTACAGACAATTTTAAAAAGGCTTTTACTTCTTTGTCTAAATGCTCAGCAGACAATAATTACCTTTATGTGATAAGCTAAGGTTAGGATGCAGTAAAAACTACTGCAAAAAATAATCGTTATGGAATTCTCATTCTCTTGGCAATAATATGCAAAAGCTAAATAGCATTCTACTGAGAACTTTTCAAGCATAAGAAATTTTTGTTGACTATTTCTTGATTACTTGATTTTAAGTTAATCTTAAAATTAACTTGAAACACCATGAACCCTCTAACCAGCCTTTCCAGCATCCTCCCAATTCTTCATGATGGGACTCCAGGGAACTACAGGTGCTCTTCCCAACCCTGTGTCTGACTCAGCTTGGAGAAACATTTCTCCAGATGAGGATGAATCTCTTCCAGTCCAAACTGACAATGGAGAACTTTCAGTGCTCAACCCCACTCTATTGAGCAGCGCCTGTGTCAGAGTAGTAAACCAGTTCAAATAGTGGAGTTCTTAGTGAACCTCAAGAGGTTCCTGTCTCTGAACATATTCCCTTTTGTTTAAGCCCTTTGAGAGATACACACTCTTTTCTACTTAGTTCCTCCACCTCTACCTATTTATAGATGAAGACTTCTTAGAGAAGTATAATGTTAGAATTTCTTTCTCCCAAAAGGGGTTAATAATTCTAGTATTTGGCAGTAGTTGTCAAAGTAACCAACCAGGTGAATTAAATAATATCTTTAACACCTTTTATTTGTCCCACCTCTGATGGTACTAGAGAAAATTCTGGAAACACCAATCATTTGGCCCAATTTGAATCAGCTACCACCTTCCTTATGGGCAAAATCTTCAACTGGTATCAGCAAAATTCACGGTGGACCACCCATCAAGATCCACATAATTTCCTCAAAATCTCTTCCCAGGATGAATCAATACCCTGGAGGTAAAGCAGCCCTTCAAGGCATAAAGCCCATAGGAGAAGATTACAAGGCTCAGGTTTCATTATCTTTTGTACCAGACCCTGTAGCGTTCCGTTTTATCAGTAAGAAAACCTAAGGGCTCAGTGGGGAGGTTTGTCCAGGACCTCCAAGCAATAAACAACATTGTTATCCCTCGACACTCTGTTGTTCTTAACCCTCATGTGGCACTAATATCCATTCCCACTGAAAGGAAATTCTTTACTGTATATTGATTTATGCACTGCATTCTTTAGTATTCCAGTTGATGAAGGTAGCCAATACATTTTTGCCTTCACTTGGGAAGAAAAACAATTCACCTGGACAGTAATGCCTCAGAGAATCCTTATTTCTCACAAATCCTGGAGGTTGATTTGAATGGTATAAATTTCCCTAGGGGTTCTACTTTGTTGTAATATGTGGATGATTTGCTTCTTTGTTCTCCTTCTCAAGCCTCCCTACTAAAGTTTTTAGCCTTAAGGGAATATAAGGTCACCAAAGAAAAATTGCAGTTTGCCCAGACCCAGGTGTGATATTTATGGCGTCTGACATGAGAATAAGGACTACACCTAGATCAGATAGATTTCATGGTGTCCTAAGTTTCCCCGAAATCCAAAACTAAGCACCAATTGTGAGGTTTTCTCGGACAAGTTGGTTATTGCAAGAATTGGATCCAAATTTCTCTCTCATGGCCAAACCTCTGTATGTTTTACTAAACAATAATAAACGTGACCCAATTTTATGGGAAGAACTGGACAACGTAGCTTTCAAAGTCTTAAAGGAGAGTTTGATGACCCCTCCTTCCCTTGGGCATCCCAATTATCAGATTCCCGTTTTCCTTTTTGTATATGAAAAGGAAGAGAATGCCCTTGGGGTACACACCTCAAAACACAGGGACCAACAACAGCCCATAAGGTATTAGAGCCAGCAACTGGACCCTGTGGCTCAGGGATACCTCTTGTCTTAGAGCCATTGTGTCCACTGTCCTTTGGTTAAGACCACCAAGAAAATCATTGTGGGAATCCCCTTTAGCTATTTTTGTACCTCATGCAGTAGAAACTTTCTTGAATTCTCATCACACGCACCATTCCTCAGCCAGCTGCCTCACTTCCTGTGAAGTCCTTTTGTTAAATGCTTCTCACATAACTCTTTTATGTTATAATTATATTAACCCAGATACTCTTTTCCCTTCTATCAGCAATGAAGTCCTTCAGGATGGCTTATGCTGATGGATCACCTCTTCACTCCTTGTGATGATCTACAGGAAGATCCTCTAGGTAACGTTGACTTCTCATGTTTCACTGGTCGTTCTTATTTAAATGGTGGCAATGGCAAATGTTTTGCTGGGTATGCTATTGCAACTCCTTTAGATTTTGGTGGAGCATCATCTTTACTTATGGTTACTTCAGCTCAACAGGAAGAATTATGTTCTCTTCCACTGATTTGTACTTTAGCCAAGGACAAAACATCCAGGATTTATACTGATAGTAGATATGCTTTCAGAGGAGTAGCTCATGATTTTGGAAAGTTGTGGAAGCAACATGGCTTCCTTTCTTCCAGAGGAATAAAAAAATGTAAGTGGGGCTTCCTGGTGGCGCAGTGGTTGAGAATCTGCCTGCCAATGCAGGGGACGTGGGTTCGAGCCCTGGTCTGGGAAGATCCCACATGCTGCGGAGCAACTGGGCCCGTGAGCCACAACTACCGAGCCTGTGCGTCTGGAGCCTGTGCTCCGCAACAAGAGAGGCCACAACAGTGAGAGGCCCACGCACCGTGGTGAAGAGGGGCTCCCACTCGCCGCAACCAGAGAAAGCCCTCACATAGCAACGAAGACCCAACACAACCAAAAAAAATACATATATATATATTTTTAAAAATAAATAAATAAATAAGCCCTGAATCTAATCCCCTCTTTACTAGCCTCTGCTCCAACAGCCTTTCTAGAAAAAAAAAAAAAAAGAAAATGTCCCCATGTTTAGGAGTTATTGGATGCAATACTTTTACCTGCCACTTTAGCTATTATTAAAATTCTGAGGCTTTTTAAACTTGACTCTCTGAAAGCTAAGGGAAATCACCTTGCTGATATTTCCACAAGAAATGCTGCCTTTACAAGGACCAAGAGCAGCCAAATCTCTATCATGGTCCCAAGGGATATTTTCCCAAATGATAATTAGAAAAACTGGCTAGAGAAGCCCAACAGTTGGCCTCAGAAAAGGAAAAACAAGATTTGAAATTCAACAGTTGTTTGTTTGATAAAAAGAGAAAGCTCTGGTTTGGCCCAAATAACAACCCAGTCCTAACAGAGACTCTAAAATGCCCACTCCTCACCACTATGCATGCATTAAACCATTGGTCTACTGACAATAGGATAGCATTCATGAATCAGTATTGGTGGGGAAATATTAACAAGGCCACAAAAATTGTCTACGTCACTTGTTCCACTTGTCTGAAGTACAACCCAAGGAAGCCTGTTCATACTGCTCTCCAACATTTTAAACTGCCTAATGTACCATCTGAGATCTGGCAAGTGGATTTCATACAATTTCCTCCATCTCATGGATAGAAATATAATTTAGTCATAGTCTGTATATTTTTACACTGTACTGAAGCCTTCACTTGCAAACAGACTACTATCTCTTCTGTGGCTAAAGTTCATTTGGAAAAAATTATACCTACCTGAGAACTGTTATCAAACTCATGGCTATCAAGAAACCCATTGTACTGTCTAGGTACTTAAACAAGTTAGTAGTATTTGGCTGGTTTTACAAAATTTTCACTGTGCTTACCGCTCTTAATCCTCTGGTTTAGTCGAATGCTCTATTAAGACTCAAGTGTCATTATTATTTTTCTTTTTTAAGATTTTTTTAACATCTTAATTGGAGTATGATTGCTTTACAATGGTGTGTTAGTTTCTGCTGTATCACAAAGTGAATCAGCTATACATAAACATATATCCCCATATCTCCTCCCTCTTGCCTCTCCCACCCTCTCTATCCCACCCCTCTAGATGGACACAAAGCACCAAGCTGATCTTCCTGTGCTATGTGGCTGCTTCCCACTAGCTATCTATTTTACATTTGGTAGTGTATATATGTCCATGCCACTCTCTCACTTCATCCCAGCTTCCCCTTCCCCTTCTCCGTGTCCTCAAGTGCATTCTCTATGTTTGCATCTTAATTCCTGTACTGCCCCTAGGTTCTTCAGAACCTTTTTTTTTTTTTTTTAGATTCCATATATATGTGTTAGCATACGGTATTTGTCTTTCTCTTTCTGACTTACTTCACTCTGTATGACAGACTCTAGGTCCATCCACCTCACTACAAGTAACTCAATTTCGTTCCTTTTTATGGCTGAGTAATATTCCATTGTGTATATGTGCCCCATCTTCTTTATCAAGTATCATTGTTAATGTTCAGTTGACAAAGTTTGTAGAGGCCTTCCAACCAAATACCTTGGCCAAGATACTGGCATTGGTCCTTCTAAACCTTAGATCTATGCCTTTTGGAACTCATAAATTCTCACCATTTGAGATAGTCACAGGATGCCCAATGTACTTGGCTCCTCCTTCTGTTGACCCACACTGATACAATGAGAGATACTCTGATATTGCAAAGGCCTTACTACTTTTATTAAAAATAACCATGTTTTGGTGGAGCAATCTTTATACAGTGTTCTCTTGGGAGACAAAGACCATAAGCATCACACATTGCAACCTGAGATTTCATTTGTGGGAAAACACACCTCCAGAAGAACGCTCTTCAACCTCATTGGAAAGACCCCTGTCAGGTACTGCTAACCAACACTTCACTGCCAAATTCCAAGGAAAAGACACTTGGATTCGTGTGACACTCCTAGAAAAGGTACTGTACCCTGACTGGAATTGCACATGATTTGGTGACCTGAAAGTAAAGATTTCCCAGAATTGAAGCAGATGACGTCTGATGAGACAGCTCTCCGAAGACTTTTGGACCAGACCTATTGGAAGTTTGTGTCAAACATTTGATGGTGGCAGAATGCTTCAGATGATCTCTAATGCCTATGATATTGATAACATATGGACATTACATAAAAGTGCCTGAGAGTTTCCCCTCCTTGTTAGTTGTATGTAACCTCAATAGGTTAGCCAACATTTTTTCCTCCAACGTGAGACACTACACTCAGGAAAGGTCCTTCCTAGCATTGAGAGCCAGAAAGCCACTGAAACTAGAAAACTTGACTCTTGATCAGCAATGCTTTCAGAGAAAGACTTTGATCAAAAGGGAGAAATATAAAATATTGATAAACAGAAACCTCAATTAAATAGAGCTGGGAGATGGGAAAGGGGAGCTGTCACACCCGGCAATAATAGCAGGAAGAAGAAAGACTCCTCTTCTTTCCTATCAAGGACTCAGCCAATGAAAAGCCATGGAATCTTTTACTATAGCCCTCCCAACTGCCTTTTCCCCTATATAAAAACATTTTCCTTCCCTTGTCATGAGGGGACTTGCACATGGTTCACCATGGTTGCAGAGCCCAGACTGAAATTCTCTTCTGACCCTAAACAAACTCAGCTTTGCTGGAGAAATATCTGGCAGTCTATTTGTTTTAGATCAACAATACTTAGGATATCCTCCCATATTTAAGTTAAACATTAAGCTATATTTTCCTCCAGGTTATTAAAATTATTGTTTATCTATTACATTGAATTCTTTGTAATTCTATTACATCCCATTTCCATTGACTTGCGAAGCTACCTTTATCATTTTAAGTTCCCATATATATTTATCCCATTTCTTTCAGTATTTCATCTAATTTTTCATAGCTTCTTTTTTTATTGTAAAGTAACAAGGTGTTTGTGGACATTTTGAAAAAATTACAGAAAAGCGTAAAAAAGAAAATTAAAATTTCTTATACGTATTAAAATTTTGGAGAAGTTTCTTCCAGTCATATGTATATTTTTACAAAAGATGCTATAATTTTCATGAAGGAATAGCCCAAAAGATAAACTGAAGTAAGCAAAGATGGTTGCTGAACTGGCTTATAAGAGGGCTAAGTGCTCTGTAGGACAAAGCTCAGATGTAAATTTAGGTGCAAGAATCTAGAGATAGAAGCTGGTGAAGTATATAAGAGCAGAGAAAGAAACTTGTAAATCTGTGAGTATGAGAGAACAGGGAAAACCAAACCAAAAACTCCCATGGCAGTGTGCTCTAAAAGTGCTAGGAAAACAAAAATATCCAGTAAAATGTTTTAAAACTGTTTGCTGAGCTATGTCTCTTATAAGATCTTCAGTAAAATTTACATTACTCACTAAGGTTTTTGTTTAACAGGATTCTTTAGGGAGTGGTCTTCAAATTATTGGTTCATGTACTCTAAAATAAATTTTGAAAGAACTTGAGAACATTTTTAGTTTCACATCAGACATTTTTCATCATGTGTAAATAGTCTCAAAACATACTTCTGACAAATATCAAGTATTGATATTTTACAATAGAAATACTACCTCATTCAGTTACAGCAGCTAATAGAATCTAAATATAAAAGCGGTTTGATACCTACAATCATCCACTAAAAAAAAATCATGAAGATATTCTTTAACAGTGAAGGCAATGGTAGGAAAAGGATCCAAAATATATGTCAGCACATTTTCAGACAGACCTACATTATGAGAGAATACACATTCAGGGCAGTGAAGGTTTGGATGTGAGTTCACTTAAGAATATCTATGTCCTGTTGGAGCAAGAGGCAAAGAAGAGAGCTAACACCTGAAATATAGGTATAAAGTCTGCATTTCTTCCTTCTTTCCGTTCTTTCCTTGTTTTTCCTGCAAAAGTGAGGACACACTGTATATACAGTTTTGAATCTTAAAATTTCCACACGGCATCTTTTTAGGTTAAGTAATCTTCAAAGATATTTTAATTGTTTTGCATTATTCTGTCATGATTATACACTGTTATTAATTTATTTATCAGTTTTGAAATATCAATTTAGGAGTCATGCAGGAATTTGGGCAGAGTTTATATTCAGATTTTGAAGTATATAATTTCCAGGTCTTGTACGGCTCTGAACTAATCTACCGCTTCAAGCTATTAAGGTTGTGGTTTCTCACCATCTGACCTGGGGTAATTGTGGAGCTTCCCCAGACCAGAAATCCATAAAGTTGGAGTTCTTGCCCATTGTAATGGTACTCTTTCTAGAATAAATATTTCTCAAGTTTCTGCCCACTGTTGGATGTTTTCTGGTGCCTTCAAATGATTGTTTTTTAGTATTTTTTGCTCATGTTTTTAAATGTTTATTTATCTGTGGAGGAATCTTCTTGACTTTTTCCTGACACTATTACAGAAATCCTGCCCAAGTCAGCATTATTAGATTACTAAAAATCTTTGCTAATTTGATAAAGCAAAACTTACTACTTTTTAAATATTATAGTTCAGATTTTTAGTGTCATTGAGCATTTTATGTGTATTTATTGGTTACTTATATTTTACCATTTGTAAATCACCTGCTCGTTTCCTTTGCCTATTTTAAAATTACGGAGTCTTATTTTTTTCTTATTGATTAAAAAGCATTCTTATTATTCAAATATTATCACTCTGCCAAAATTTTTAAAAATATACTTCCCTGTTAGTAATTTACCTTTACGTTTTGTTTATGATATGATTACCACATAAATTGGTTTTTAAAGGAGTAACATCTCTGCAAATTTGAATCTTCTTATGTAGAGGCCCAGCTTATCTTTCCATTATATGAATTGGTATATATCTATCCTGGTAATAGAGTGAATTTTAATATTGGTCTCATTTATTACATTTTTAAATATTTTCCTTTATTGATATGGCTAGGTATTTTCATTACATCGTTTTTTATTGCAACTTCTGATTATTGTCATTTTACAGAAAATCTATACCCACCTCACCAATTTTTAATCATTTTACTAAAGTTATATTATTACCTCACTTAATTCTCAAAACAATACTATTTGTAAGTATTATTATTATCCCCATTTTTAGATGAAATATTTCAGCTATATGTGGGTTTTTAAATGTATGGATTATAATATAATGAATAACCATGTACTTACCATCTACTTAAGAAATAGAACATTAAAACTGTGAATCTGCTTCCTGATACCATTTGCCTCACTGCCCACAGTTAACTACTCATTTAAATTTAGTATATACTATTCTCATGCAAGTTTATGTAGATTTATGACATGGGCCATAAAGATATACAATATTGCTTTTTCATCTTTAAATACATATATAAATAGTACCATGCCATGTATATCCATCAGTCTTTTAAATTTAATATTGTGTTTGCACATTTTTCCATGGTGAAACTTGTATCTCTATTTTATTCATTTGAGCTTCTTTATAATATTCCTTTGTATAAATATATTGCATTTTACTTATAGCCTCATGTTTATGAGCTTTTTGGTTACTATAAATCTACACTATTGCAAATATTTATGTACATTTTTGTGTCTCTGTGCATAAGTGCTGGGATTTTTCTACAACTTTAAGAAAATTACTATCCAATAGTGACTAATTTACACTCCCACTAACAGTGTGTTATAGTTTCCATTTCTCTACATGTTTGCCAATCCTTGGAGCTCTCAGAATTTAACTTTTGCCAACCTGATGAGTGTGAATGGATATCACACCTTTAAAATTTGTATCTTCCTGATTCTAGTGATATTGTACTTCTTTCCCAATGTATATTATATATTTTTTCATCTTTTAAAAAATCTATTACTTGTCATTGTACAGACATATATTGAGTATTAACTGTGTTGCAAACACTTCTCACATCAGTGTTGAAAAAAATCCTTGTCCTAGGATAAAAAATTTAATAACAAAGTGAATTAACAAGTTAGATGAGTTCTGTTCCAGTGTGGCTGAATAAGTTTCTAACCAATAGGCCTTCCCAAAGAAAACAACTATAAACTCTGGACAATAATTGAATTAAATTACCTAAAGGCTCTGAAGAGAGAAGAAAAGCATGTAGATTCTGAAGAAGACTCAAAACATAAAATATGGACTGACACAGGATGAGTTTCCTGTTTTTATATCCTTTATCTTGAGGGCAAACAGGCTACCAGTGACTCCACATGAGGTAGGAAAAACATTGATAGAAAATTTAGGTCATTCTAGCTTGATGAACTAAGAGACAGAGTTTGGGGCATCCACAGTTGCTGTAAAGTAGAGGGGAGAATACTGGAAGGGAAAGAGCTAGAGAGAGAGTGCTCAAATTTGTGGACAACTCTGCCCAAATCTCTGATCTCGGAATCATATAAGGGTAGGGCAGATTGCAAGCAGCCCAGAAAAAGGGAAAAAATTACTGAATCAAGACTTGCTGAATTAGCAAGAGTTGCTGATTCTGTGTTCGCATTTAACTAAAGATATTGCCTACTAAAACAGAAATATAAACAGAGGAATATTCAGAGGAATATGACAAAATATAGAGCCTCCACAAAATATCATTCACAAATTACACACTGTAGTTTAAAGTCACTCAATATATGAAGAACATATTTTATCAAAAGAAAATACAGCCAGTGGGGTTCAGCTCAGAAATTTTCCAGATGTTTGAATTAGTAGGCAATAACTTTAAAGCAACTACTGTAACTATGTTTAATAAGGTAAAGAAAAATAAGTTTGTAGAGAAAAACTAAGAAATTTTAATAGAGAAAAAATTTTAATCTATAGAAAAAGTCTAATGGGAATCCAAGACAAAATACCTAACATCTGAAAAAAAATATGAACTTGATGGTTGTAACTGCATAACGAAGAGAACACAAGAACGAGTCTTTGAACTTGAAAATATCAACAGAAGTCATGTAGTCTAATAAACAGAAAGAAAAAAGATTGAAAAAAACTGAACAGAGCATCTGTGAAACAATGTCAGAAGTTCAAATATACATACAATTGGAGTCAAAAAGTGTAGGGAGAAGAAGAATAGAGCAGAGGAAATATTTGAATAAATAATGACTAAAAACTTCCCCAGTTTTGTGAAAGCCAGACATTTATAGTCTAGGAAGCTCAGTTAACCCAAAGCAGTATCAAAATAAATTTAAAAATTCTGAAAGCCAACAACAGAGAGAAAATCTTGAAAGCAACAAGAAAACTATGACACATTACATAGAGGGAACAACAATTTGAATGATGTCTGACTTCTCATTAGAAAATATGAAGATTGAAAGGCAATGTATTTAAATTTTTAAACACACAAAAGATGATCAATCTAGAATTTTATATACAATGGAGAAAATTTTTCCCAGAATGAAAAAGAAATAAAAACATTTTCAAATAAAAGAAAACTACAAAAGTTTGTCACTAGCACATCTGCATTACAAGAAATGGTAAAGGAAGTTGTTCAGTAAGAACAACTTATTTTCCATTTAGTTTCTTTAAAGTTGATAAGACTGATTAAAGCAAAAGTTATAGCATTTTCTTGTGGGGATTATAATGTATGTTGATGTAATATATGTGATAATTATAACATAAAGGATTTAGGTGGTTTATAGACCTATATGATTTCAGTATGTATTCCTATATATATTTTTTGTGAAGTAACACAATATAAGTTCTAAGTAGACTGTGAAGAGATAAGAATGTATATTTTAATCCCTAGAGTAAACACTTGAAATATGCAAAGAGGCATAATTAAAATCTAATAGATCAATGAAAATAAAATTCTTAAAGATATTTCAATAATCCAGAGAAGTCAGAAATCAGTAAGAAGAGAACAAAAAACAGAGGAGACAAAGGGAAAATAAATAATAATAAAATGGTAGACTCAAATCCAACCTCATCAATAATTGCATTAAATTTTAATGGCATAAACTTTCCACTAAAAAGCAGAACTTGTCATCATGAAGGAAAAGTATGCTCCAGTTATATCTTACCTATGAAAGACATACTTTAAATATAAAGACACAGAGATTGAAAACAAATAGATGGGAAAAGGTATACCATACAAATAGGAAACACAAAAAGTTTGGAGTGGATAAATTATTAACAAATAAATTATGTACTATGTTATAAGATAATACGTACTATGAAAATTTGTAAAAGTAGAGCAAAGCATGGGGAACAGTAGTATGCAGAGGTTATAATTTCAAATGCGTTGGTCAAGGTAGACCTCATTGAAAATGTGACATTTAAACAACAGGACAAGCTCTGCATGATCAAGAAGTAAGAAGCAATCAAGCTCAGTCTCATAACCTAGTTGGAGTGCTAACACTACTGTTGCTGTTGATGGTGATGAGACAACTGACCTCCAGGTAGTTCCTCAGTTATTACATAATTAATTCTGTTCATTGTATCATTCACTCTGATCCTTGTATTATTCACATGCCATTCCCTGTCTGTTCCAAAAAGCAAAGAGAAGAAACTGGGTCCATTATCTCAAGTCGTGGGCGAGAGGGACCTGGAATTATTCCCCTACCAAAGACTATAATCAATGATGAAGAGGTAATTCATCCAAAAGAAAGTCAATCTAGATGGGGTAAATGGAATGTACGCTGTTACATACACACACACAAAAAAAGTCAAAAGTTACTAGAGATTTTCTTTAAGTTTGAATTCAATTTGATTAAAAAATTTTGAACATGTACTATATGACACGCACCTTGCTAGGGCTGTGGATAACACTATGAATAAGAAAAGAACTTTCCTCAAGCACAATCATTCAAACAAATAACTTTGATGTTTTGTGATAGATGTTATTATGAAAGTTTTTTTAAAGTGAATGAAGACAAAAATGGAATACCTGGGAAGGTAAAAGAAAACTAGAAATTAGATGTCATGAAGGATGAACAGGTATATTAGGCAGACAAAGAAGTAAAATTGGATTGAAGGCAAATATTTGGAGGTGTGAAACGATATAGCATGTTCGGTGTATATTAAGAATCCCCAAATAGCTGTAACACAGGGTTTATAGTGCAAGAAAAGACTACACAGTTAAGATAAAGATACGTTAAAGAAGAATGTTAAAATATGAAGGAATTTGGTACTGTGGAGACATATAATGCTTTTAAGGAGGGAAGTGCCATGATCAAATCTGTGTTTAAATTATATCTCTGGAAACCGTCTAAAGGATGAGTGGGTAAAAGTGCAGATATTGAAGAAAGAGAAAGCAATACAGAGGCTTTTGTCATGGTCTAAACAAGAGGTGAGTCTCAAACTAATGGCTGAGGCTAGAATGTGTATTTGAGAATGTTTCTTAACTAGAGGTAACATGAAAATTATGAAAAAGGGAGGTACAAAAAGACTATGAATCAGAATGTATGAATCTGAATTTCCCATTTTGAGCAATACGAGGGGCAGCGTTGCTTTTGAGTGAATTAAGAAAGGCAAAAAAGGGGCTTCCCTGGTGGCGCAGTGGTTAGGAGTCCACCTGCCTATGCAGGGGACTGGGTTCGAGCCCTGGTCGTGGAAGATCCCATGTGCCGCGGAGCAGCTGGGCCCGTGCGCCACAACTACTGAGGATGCACTCTGGAGCCCGCGAACCACGACTAGTGAAGCCTGTGCGCATGGGGCCTGTGCTCCGCAACAAGAGAGGCCACCGCAGTGAGGGGCCCCCCCGCACCACGGCGAGGGGTGGCCCCTGCTCGCTGCAACTGGAGAAGTCACGCGCCCAGTAACAGAGACACAACTCAGCCAAAAGTAAATAAAAGAAAATAAATAAATTTATTTAAAAAAAAAAAGAAAGGCAAAAAGGAGAACAGATTTAGGTTGAGCAGGAGATAGGAATGATGAGCTTCCATTTTAGATATGCTGCATTTGAGATGAACGGAGGATAAAGAGAGAGAGAGAGAGACACATAATAGGTGATTGTTCTTGCATTCCAGAGAGAGTCCAGACAAGGGGATACAATTTTGGAGTCCTTTCCAAATGAGTACTATTTGAAAGCATGTAAGTAGATGAGAACATCTTGTAGGAGCATAAGAAATGAGAAGGAAAGTCGACTAAGGACAAAATACTGGGGACACCAACACCTAATGGACATGAAGAAACAACAGCAAAATAAAGAAAATTGAATCAGTAAGAGGATAACCAGGAAAAATTCAATCTACATGAAAATATATTTTTAAATAAAGAAGGATGAAAAGAATAGGGACTCCAATATAGGAGCAAGTACAAATGAGGATTTAACAGGGGAATATTAAATTGACAGAAACAGGCAAAACTATACTATTCAAAATATATCGTCAGAGCTACCACTTAGCCATTTGGGAAAAAAAAAAAACTGGAATTCTATCTCATGTTTATAAAAAAAATTAAGTCTAGATGGATCAAAGATTTAAATTTATCAAAATTGAAGAAATACAATTAGTTAAATGTAAAATAGGTGTATGTTTTTATAATCTTGGAGTAGATAAGACCTTTCATACAAAAACACAAAGAAAAACCAAAACCACAAGAGTAGTTAAAAAAGAAAAAGACAAATGAGAAAAATGGTAATGCATATGAAAACGCCTTCCCTCTCATCATATACAAAGAGTTTCGTAAATCAGTTTTAAAAAATAAAGGCAAAGATTCCAAAAGAAAAATGACCAAATGATGTCCCTGGTCTAGAACCACTGGAGGGCAAGGATAGTAGTGAGAGTGAACTGTTTGTCAAATGCTAGACTTGTCACCAGCTCTAACTTTGGCATTATTTTTAGGTTTTCTTTACCTTTCATGTGTTACAGAAAATGCCATGGGAGAGTAAGCCAAGAGAGTAAGGAACAACAAACCAGGGGCCATGAAAGAGAAGTAAGAGTTAATGGTTTTCTTTAGCAGTATTGTCTTTTTAATTATGTATCCAAATCTCCATTCCAGAATCTGGGAAGAAGGAAGGACAGTCATTGAGGCTGATCCCTATTTCTGGAAATGTAGAGAACTCATGGAAACTGGAACGATTGACGCTCAGAGACACATCAAATGGATCTAGGTATGCAATATAAAACTCTTCTGATGAGACTTCACTGGTGGTCCAGTGGTTAAGACTTTGCCTTCCAATGCAGCGGGTGCAGGTTCAATCCCTGATCAGGGAGTTAAGATCCCACATGCCTAGCAGCCAAAAAACCCAAAATATAAAACAGAAGCAATTTTGTAACAAATTCAATAAAGACTTTAAAAAAACATGGTCCGCACCAAAAATTTTTTTTAAAAAACAACTCTTCTGTTTACACCATAAAATATCTTTTAAAATCTACTAGTGCTTTTTATAGAAATTATAGCATTCTTTCTGTCTATTCCTTGAAGAAAGGTTAGTATTGGTGAGCAGAGAAACTGCAGACTAGAACAGTTATTTTCCAGGGTAATTTGGGAGACGATGCTCTTGTTGGATTTTCAAATTAGGGTGAAAAGCCTAGATATATTTTGGATTAAACTGTCATAGTCTCCCTCCATGACTATAAACTGTTGAATAGAAATTGGCCTGGCATGGGCTGCAATGTCCCTAAGAGATCTGTTTCAGGTAGGATAGACTTTGCTATGCTAGAGCAACAAACAGACTTCGAAATCTCTGTTTATTTTTTCATTCAGGTAACAGTCCAACACAAGTCAGGCAGCTCTCCTGAGCAGCTCCCCTCCAAGTGGTGACTCAGGAACCATGGGTGCTCCTGTATTTAGGTGCAGCTGAAAAAAATGTACAAGGTTAATACTGAAGGGGAATACAGGAATAGAGAAATATTTGTATTGTTCAGTATTGTTTTAAGGTCTGGGTCTAAAAGTGTTTAACATTATTTTTGCTTACACTCACTCCATTGACCACTAAGTCACATGGCCCCCAACATAATTTCAAGGGAAAATAACCTGTGCGATTGCCTCATGTGCCCAGGAAAACAGTGTGTTGAATATATAACACAGTCAGCCACAGTCCAGATCCCGGTCAACAAAACCTGTCTTGTTCTTCCTCTGAAAACAGTGCGTTGAGTATATAACACAGTCAGCCACAGTCCAGATCCCGGTCAACAAAATCTGTCTTGTTCTTCCTCTGAAAACAGTGTGTTGAATATATAACATAGTCAGCCACAGTCCAGATTCCGGTCAACAAAATCTGTCTTGTTCTTCCTCTGATAAATCAAGCAAACTCACATCTGCCTCCTACCCAAGGGAAATAGTCCAATTCTCCTTCATTCACTGCATCCATCTCAGGATCCAGGACCTCTGTCCTCTCCACCAGGCCTATTTGTGGCTTCTCGTGGTCAGGTGACTTATGCACCAAAAAGACAAGTTATATACTCCCTCACCTCAACTCCAAACACAGGATATCTTCAATAAGTATTCTGAATTGGGAAGGGGAAGAGTAGAAGATACAGTCAATGTTCTTTAGTAGTTCTGAAATACCACTGCACAGATATTGTGGAAGTCTCACACCCAAGGTGGAGAAAGGGTAGAGAGGAAGAGGTTGCTGGACTAGGCCTTGATTCTACTCCCTGGGAAGAATGATCTTATCATTTCTTCTCTGTGGCCTCTGGAGCCCCTTCCTTGTCATTATTCTCCTAGGCACATCTGAAAAGAGTTTGGAGAGCATGCCATCCTTGGAGGAGGCATTCCACAGCTGCTTTCTGTATGTGGGAGTACAAAACTTGATGCTGGTATTTGAATTTAAAAATACTTTTCTCAAGAGTGCACTTTTGGTTTCCTTGCCAATACAGTTCCCTCAAAAATTTTGTAGATTTCTGATCTATTTGCTTCAGCCAGTTTAGGTTTGTCAGTAATCATACCCAAAGTTATTTCCTAAAAATTATATTCAAATCTATTTTACATGGCCACTTCCTCTACCCTCATGCCTTTTCCCCACTCAGCTTAATGGTGGTTGTCATTGGATTCTTTGAACAATTGGGGTCAAGCCAAATCCTACTCTGATCTTTGCCCTGAAACACATTATTCAACTGGAAATTTTTTTTTTTTTACTATGTCTTGTCACTCAAAGTCTTTTTAGTTCAATCTCTATAAGCAGTTAGGTTTTCCAACCCCAAAAGACCTTGAATTTATGGACTCTTTCATTTCTTCTTGCAAGCTGACTTATTCTTCCCTGAGCTCATTTCTTCTTTGTAATATTGATACTTTGTGAACTGCAGCTAATAATAGATAACATACAGTAGGGCTATGAAGCATTTCAACATCTCAATAGAAATCATTACTGGTATATAATCTTCCTTCTAAGTTAGAGTAGGCAATGGTTTTTAGCAAAGATTTGCCATATTCCCAGACATAAGTATCAGTTTCCCCATCCCCTGCCATCTACCCTAAGGCTTTATATTTTCATATTTTGTTGGAGAAGCACCCCCACTTCAAGGTGACAACTTCTATATTAGTGTAAGTAATATAAGCTCCTTTAATTCCATCCCCAAACCCTCAGTGACTTAATAAAACACTTAATAAAGTAATAAAATTACTCTTTCAACATGAAAACAATCTTTTTTTTCACTTCCCATTCATCTCATGTGGTCAGAAATGATCAAAACAGAGCTTGAGCTATGGTAAGTTCTCAAAAAACTAGCTATTACTATTATTGTTATTATAATACTAGTAGCCCTAGAGTTACAAAAACCTAACAGAGGCAATTTTGTCAACAATAAACACAGCTGCAGGCAATATTTTGAATACAGTATTAGATGAGAGATACAGTTTTTAGTTTTCTACAGCTGCCACAATGAAGTACCATAAACTGGGTGGCTTAAACAATGAAAATTTGTCTCACAGTTCTGACGGCTAGACATCCAAGGTCAAAGTGTCAGCAGGGTTGGTTCCTTCTGACGGCTGTGAGGAAGAATCTGTTCCATGTCTCTCTGCTAGTTTCTGGTGTTTTGATGGAAATCCTTGGTGTTATTTGATTTGTAGAAGCATCACCACAGTCTCTGCCTTCATCTTCACATGGTGCCCTCCCCGTGTGTGTATCCATCTCCAAATTTCCCCTTTTTAAAGGGATACCAGTCATATTGGATTAGTGCCAATCCTAATGACCTCATTTTAACTTGATTACCTCTGTAAAGATTCTATCTCCAAATAAGGTCACATTCTGAAGTATTGGAGGTTAGAATTTCAACATACAAGTTTGGAGGAGGCACAATTCAACTCATAACACATAATTACCCATTAATAAGTAATATTTCCACTGAAGTATTTCTTACTTAAGTTACATATTTACATAGTGGCTAATAATTCTCACCAGTCTCTTCATGAATGAGATCTAGATATTTGTATTAGAAATCCAATGTGCATTCTTTACTCTTTACTGGGCATAATTATGCTTAGGTTAATGTATAGCCAACTATTGTATGGCAGTGATCTCAAGAAATCTTTCTGTTGCTTCCTATTTCCCAGAGTTCAAGATACCCTCTGTCTTCTGCATATCGTAATAGATGATTAACTATGACAGAACAAGGAAAATCAGGTGGGCAGAATACATCTTTTAAAAGGTTGACTTAAAGAAGGCTTCTTTCCATGTTATAGGTGTGTAAAAACTATGGCATCATCTAAAGTCTTCTACTGCAAAATTGTTTCACATTGTTATAAAATAAACCTTAGTAGGCTTAAGTAAATATGAAAAGTATAAGACCGAGAAAAAAATCACTGAGGCATTCATTTAATTAAAATCAACATCTTCATCATTTTCTGTGTTTATTGATATTTTATATTGTTAGTTACTTGAATAAGGTGAACCTTCCATATCATTTACAATGTGGTGAACCATAAACTGGTAGCTATACTAAAGAAAAATTAATGTATGTTTTAGGTCACAGAGACTGCCAAATAAAGTTACTGCAAATCAGATTGTTTTATTGAAACTATACAAGTACTCACATACAGAAATAATAGTTGTCAGTAAAAGGTTGAAAGATGTTGGTTTGTTTGTTTGTTTTTTTGCTCTAATCTACACACTTGCTTTTGTTTACTCTTGCTAAAGTGTCATCATGAAGGAAAGCAGGGCTGGCCTGGGGCCAAATATGTGAGTAATCAAAATTTAACACAGGCTGCCTTTTGCTCAGCTCTTTGTTCTTCTCATCCTAAGATCATCTCTCTCCCCCAGAACACAGTTATTAAATATTTGTCATCTTGTTTCTAGCTGCAACTTATCTTTCTGTCTCCAGCCTTTAGAAGACAGGGCAGCACATTACAAATGCTGAGGAAGTGTATTTGATTTAATACATAAATGAGTGAATGAATCAATGAATGAATTGTAGGCCCAAATCCTAGTTTGTAGCCCAACCAGTACTACATTTTTAATGTTGAAGATCCAAAATTAATTTCCCTTTCCTTATTTTTTACTCCTTTTAGTGTTTCCAGTTTATCTAGTTATAAAAATGTAAAATTATGATTGCAATAATTAACATTAGAATATAAATGATATACTCTCACAAAGTTATTTGCTTTAAATTTAAGTGAAACTCTATTTTTGTAGCATTTCAGCCATTGTGGTAAGAAAAAACTAGACTGTGACCAGGTCTATATTTCAGCTAGTTTTCCAAGTAGCAAAGCTAGTCCTGAGAAAGATGGTTAAGTATGTACCAGATACACAATATAAATTTATTTACTGATTGATGAGAGAAGATGAGAATTCAAACACTGGGATGATATTTCAAATATGAATGTTTGGGTTTTGTTATATTTCATTGGAAGAAAGACTTTTACCTCATCATTACAAAATTTTAGGAACTATTCAAATTTCCTTGATAGTCTTGTCTAAGTAGTCCATGTAGATGAAGTTAAGTTTCGATCAAAGAAGATGATCAGTGAGAACTGTTTCTCCATTTCAGACATCAATAGCAGACAATTTCCTGCCAGCCTGGGAAAATAGGGTTATAGGATGTTGTGTGACAATGTGACAGAGCAGATTTTTTTTACAGGAAAACGGGGCTTAAAAGTTACATCCAAAACTCTTTTAGAATGTACATAGTTGGCAAATAAAATTCAGGCTGCGCCTAAGATGGGGGAAAAAAAAAGAATATACATAGTTGAAACACAAACTATTATTCATAATATCTATTTTAGTCTTTTGAAGTTCAAATTTTATATTACCAAGGGAATATGTAAATGAAATTTTATAGTCATATGTACAAAATCCCCTAGTCTGAAGTCATGTACTAAGTTTCTTAGTGATCCTAAGTATTTCAAAACTTCTTCCTGCCAAATATTCTGCATCTATTTTATGAAAAGCCTGAGGTACTATATTCTCTATATCAAATTAAACTAGGTCTCTATTTCCCACAACTGCCAAAAACACGATAAAATTCATATTCTCTTTATTCAGACAACTGGATGGGGACTTCTCAATGAAACTAGTTCCGAAGATATGATTGTTTGAGTA
This sequence comes from Neophocaena asiaeorientalis asiaeorientalis, assembly GCF_003031525.2. Lineage (NCBI taxonomy): Eukaryota > Metazoa > Chordata > Mammalia > Artiodactyla > Phocoenidae > Neophocaena > Neophocaena asiaeorientalis. The sequence goes on along the minus strand of NW_020174375.1, from coordinate 2,960,570 downwards.
CTTCCTGTACGGGGTTCCTTAACATATTAGAGATGAAAGGGTAATAAGGAAAATACATTTATTTATTTATTTTATAAATTTATTTATTTTGGGGCTGCGTTGGGTTTTCGTTGCTGGGCACGGGCTTTCTCTAGTTGCGGCGAGCGGGGGCTGCTCTTCGTTGTGGTGTGTGGGCTTCGCATTGCGGTGGCTTCTCTTGTTGCAGAGCACAGGCTCTAGGCGTGCAGGCTTCAGCAGTGGTGGCTCACGGGCTCAGTAGTTGTGGTGCACGGGTTTAGTTGCTCTGTGGTATGTGGGATCTTCCCAGACCAGGGATCGAGCCTGTGTCCCCTGCATTGGCAGTCTGATTCTTAACCGCTGCACCACCAGGGAAGTCCCGAAAATACATTTAAAATTTGACAAATTGTCAACATTATCAAGAACATTTTGAAGGTCTCTTTAGGTGTGTAAGCACTACATAAATCAAATATTTAGACAAGGTTCCTACAATTTAGAAATTCTCAGTCTAAGATATAGTTCTTAAAACAGACATTAAATTATAGATGCCTAGAATTTGAAACCTGAAAAAATTTTAATGATTACCAATGTGAACACTGAGGCTAAGTGATCAATCAAATTCTCCAAGTTGATGAGTCTAAACTAGAATCTTGGTTTTCTGATTATCAGTCCAGTCTGCTATTTTTTTAAGAATACAGATTTCTTAACTGTCCACATTATTAAGGGAACTTGAATGATATAAGGAATACTCCATCAGCTTTCTAACTAAGCAGTGCAAGAACAGAATTCCAGCTTCTCCAGTTACTGTGTGAGCTTATGAAGTACAGTTTTCCAATCTAAACCTCAGTTACTTGCTGGCAAAACTTTTATCTGTGTAGATGTACGTACGTAGGACCAGAAGAGTGACCAATCAACAGAATAACCACAGCTAGCCCTTACTGCCACTGCAGTCTACTCATCTCTATAGGAAATGGGAGCAGCACAGGCCTGGTCTCTTGTTGGTTCCATTCAGGTACAGTCTTATAGGAAGTCAGGGTACACACCGGTGGTTTATGTGCATAAACTGGGTAGCATTAGTAACAACTGCTTTGTTATTAGGGTTTTAAAGTGTTTTACAAGGCTGAAAGCCATTACTATAATGCAGCTCCTCAACATATATATTAAGCCAAGGAGAAGAAAGAAACTGAGAACACGTGGGAGTGAGAAATGCACATTTTGCTATCTTACATTTTTCCTGGTTGGTTTTCTTCCAAAGCCATAGCAACCCCCACAGAGAGGATTTTGTTTGTTTGTTTTGCCTATTGAGTGTAATATTAGAGTTCCTGAATTATCTTCTGTAGCAGCCAAAATTCAAAAAGGGGAAAAAACTGTTTAGAAAAACACAAGTGGAAGTATTTTAGCTAAATACACCTTTAATTTTAAAAGGTCTTAATTGTGTGTTGTCTTGTTGTTACTGATGTTGGTGTTCGAGTGAAAATGTGCATTGCAGGTCAGTAAGTTTGAGAGTTCTTTAACATTTATACATGTCTTTAAATCAGATTCAGAGTTTATAGAATTGCAGTCTATCCTTACCTTGGGCCTACAGGTATATATTCTTTGGGTGATACAATATTTATTTATTTTAATTGTATTTAAGCATCATTAACAAGGTCATACATTTTCCATGTCTCCACAGTTCTCACCGATCCCTGTATCTTATATCTGGATACTTCATTTTTTACATTGCCCATGGCTCCTAAAAGCATTAAAGTTCACAGTCCCCAGGTTAGGTATTACTGTTGTTATTTCCCTTTCCTCTAGAGAAGAAAATATGAGGATAGAAAAGGAGTACCTTAAAGGTAAGGAGGATGGGAAGAAGTTATTGAAATTATTTGTAGATAACTAAGCAATATCTAAAACGTGAAAAGAGGATGGAAATCTGTTGAAGTATAAAGCAGAATAAGAAAATAACTTCCCTAGAATCAAGATTTCAAAAGGCAAGAAGAGCATACCTCCCTGCCTGGAAGGTCTTATAGGTAGCAGTTAGGACTGCCTTTAGTCATATGTAACAGAAACTCCATACAGTGCTTAACAAAACAGGTGTTTTCTTCCTCATACAGTAAGAATTCCACAATACTTCAGGGTTGATATACTGCTAAGGGAAGCCATCTGCATTGGCTCTTTCTCCTTTTTATCTACATTCCAAAGTGTGTGGATTTTGTTCCTATAATTGCAAGATGGCTCTTGTATATTCAAGCATCATGTCCCATTCCGGATATGAACTAGGGGGTGGGGCAAAAAGAAAAGATACATTCTGGCTGTTGAGCAAAAACATTTTAGGTTCTTTCAAAGCCTCCTCCAGTAGTTTTCTGCTTGCATTTTATTGGTCTGAACTGCATTACACAGCCAAATATAGCTGGAAGGTCATTTCAGAAAATTAGTACTTCTAACTGAACATCTTGAACAAGATTAGGGTACTGTTGCAAAAAAGGAAGAGGAGAAAAGATTTGGAGTAATTTGGTAGTAGCTAACAATTAAACAGCACTTTCTACATGCCAAACACTTTACATAAAATAACTCATTCAATACAACTATCCTCTGCAGTAGATACCCTTATATTTCCATTTTAAATATAAGCGAACTAAAGCACAAAGCCATTTAATAACATGCAAACATTACCTAGCTATGAAATGGCATAGCTCTGTACTCTGTCTCTAGACCCCATGACAATACTATGTGTATGACACCTAAAGAGGCACAAGGTTTAGAATGATCAGGAACAAAGAGAGTGGAAGTAATGCTATTGGCTAACCTGAAAGTCTGACTATTAAACTACACCACAGGGGGACAATCCTATTCCCCATCCATATTTCCGATGCCTCAGTTTATGTGACTCAAGAATGAAAGATGAAAGACTTTTCTACAACTTAATATCAGTTAAGATACCTTCAGCTTTGAGTAACAAGAAAACAATAGAAACTGTCTTAAACTATAAGAAATCTTATTGGCTTTTATAACAGGAATCTAGAAGCAAAGCAGATGTCCAAGCCTAGTAGGATCAGGCTTCAGCTTTATTTGAAAGCTATTCTCCTCTGTGACTTAGCTTTGTTTTAGACATAGCGTTCCTCATTGTCAAAAATGAATGACAGAAGCAAGTGATGCGATATTCTTCCTTGTCTATTTCCAAAAGGAGAGATAGAAACAGGCTCCCAATAATTCTCTCTTAAGAGCAATAAAGGACTCTCCCAAAAGCCTCCAGCAACCCTCCCTTTTTCTAGAATTGTGCCCCTTGCCCATTCCTAAAACAATCACTAACAAGGGGGATGAGATCATATTATAAGATTAGAATTAATTAAAGATCATTCCTAGAGTAGAAAGGAAGCAAGTTTAATTGAATCACAAGGGCTGTATGGAGGAGGAGCAGTTATCTCAATGAAACCAGGCTTTTGTTAGGGATGTTGGAGGAAAGATTACTGCTGGGTTGAAACTCATAATGTTCAATAGTATATAAGTGTAAAATTCTAGAACAGCAAGTTAATGGGAAAATAATAAAAGCATCAACAAATAAGGAATAGATAACATACAAAGTTTTCTGACTAGTATCAGATTTCCAATCAATAACATGGAATGCTAGAAGACAATAGAGTGATGCTCTCTCAAATTTATCAGGGGAAAAACATGATTTTTAAACCTAGAATTGTATTCCCAGCTAAACTATCAACCGAGGATGAGAGCAAAAGAAATACACTTTCACATACATAAAGATTCAGGAGTTTTATTTCATATGTGTACATTATGAGGAGATTATTTAAGGATATACCTCAGAAAAATGATAGTGAAAAGAAGAGAAAAAGTATGGTATACAAATAACAGGTATCCCTGAAAGTGGGATGCAGATGCAATTGGAAATACAAGAATTGGTGCAAAGTCTGTGTAAGAATCAATGATACCTCTAAATTTCCTTCCATACCACACTGCCAGGTGTCAACTTCACCATACCTGGCTGAAAGCTGAGACCTACTCATTAGAGGGTAAACGAGAGATTTTGTATTCAGTGATATTAACTGAAGGTGAGAACACTGTATTCAAGGCAGAGATAAAATGAAAGTCTACACACTGAACAATGAGATATTAAAGCTCTTGCCTGAGTAAGGATTGAAGAATTTTTCTCTGGGGGTATTCTGTGTTGAACTTAAGAGGAAAACACTTAGAGATATAGACAGGAACCTTCATCATCAAGGTCCCTGCCCTATCACACAAAGCCTACCACTTGACATGCACTACTCAGACTCCACTCTATCCATAGACACAAACTTCCAATAAGGTTTTTAGTGTGTCAGTAATATTAGAAACAGAAAACCAAGGATAATCAAGGATGTATGGGATAATTCTAATGCGAAAGAGAAAATATAAAGAAGCACTGAGGAAATGGAAAATTTTCAGGGAACTAAAGAAATCTTCAAAAAAGAAAACCTATAATTACTGGCAGCAGAGAGATAAGAGAAGAAACAAGAACAGGATACTGAAAAAGAACTCTTTAGAAAACAAAAAAAGAAGCTTAAAAAAAGTATGATCACATAAATAAAAATTGCAGTGAAGATTCGGAAGACAAAGCTAAAGAAATTTTCCATAAAGTAAGAAAAGTGGCCAGAGAAAGAAGAAAGGAAAACAGTAGTATCAATTCAAGGAGGCCCAAGATAACAATAATTCCAGAGAAAGAGATAATACAAGGAAATTTATCAGAACTGATGGCAAACCACAAGTTTCTAGACTAAAATGGCTCAATAAGATGAGGCAACATATTTTCACATTATTAAATTTCAGAAGACTGAGGGTAAATAGAAGATCCTGAAAGTGTCCAGGGTGTGACTGGGGGAAGGAAGCAGGCTACATTCAGTTGATAAAGAATCAGAATGATGACTTCTCAGAACAACACTGGAAATGGAAGTCAATGAAGTACTGTGTTCAAAAATTGAGGGAGGTGAGTAACATTATCAAGATGGCTGAATAAGATATCCTTTGTGGAATCCCTCCATCAACAACAATTTGGTATCCATCACAGAAAAAAGTGCTTCTGTGGGAGCTGTGGGATCCAGTGGCACATGCCAAAGTCTTGTCCACCTGTGCATTAAGTAGTAAGAAAACAGATCTTGGTTCTGGTTGTGGATCCTGAAGTGGCCCATGAACTGGCTCTAGGACTGGCCCATGGAACAGAAGCTCTGGAGAACACTGGCTTAGACAATCACCCATGGATGAGAGAGCCTTTGTGGAAGTCCAGGAGTCGGATAGAGAAGTTCCAGCACACTGTTGGAACAAAATAGCTGAGACTGGACAAATTGAAGAGGGTGAGAGAAACAGCTTGAGTTTACCTGCATCACCCCTCCCCCTAGGTGGCCCAGTTCAGTGCCAAGAAAGCCCTTCTCAGCCTGTGATTTCTCCCATGAAGGAAAACGAGAACGTGAGTGAGTGCCCAGCTTCCGCAGCTGTGTGGGATGCTACCAAAGGCCCATTGCTCTCTCACTCCATCTGGAGTACTGAGTCATAAGCTGTAGGACTGGGAAATGGTAGGCGGCTGGGAGAACAGCAGCCAGGGCTCAAAATGCATCAGAAGAACATGGATCCCACTAAACTGCATCATGGACTCCATCAGGAGGCCCACACCATAGCTGTTGGGGTGCCTCACCCATGAATCCCCCTAACTGGCACATGGGCACCCATAGCACACTGTGCACCACACCCACACACCTCCACCCTGTGACCAGCTCCCTGTAAAGCTCCTGAAGGTAGCAAGAGCAAGATTTGGCAGACAGCTAGTGAGCATGTACAGAAAGCTGAACAGAATCTGTGGGTGAGAAAGTGACCACAAACTTGAACATTTAACATTGCCTTTGGGTAAACAAAAAGGAAGCTGTCAGTAATTGGCTGGCTGTGCAGCAGGATGGAGAGAAAGCATACAAACTTAGTAATTCTGCCACAAGAGGGAGCAAGAAGTGTAGAGAAAGCATATCTAAAGAAAACCTCAGAATCCCTAGTAGGCCTGAAAGAAGGTAATTCTTTTCCAAAGTTAGTCAGTAAAGATTGGAGAAGGTGACTACTACTTAAAATGTGAAGTAAACAATGCAAGACTTCAAGGAGTGTGAAAAATCAAGGAAACATGACACCACAAATGTATTATAATAATCTTCCAGTAATGGACCCCAAAGGCATAGAGATCTGCCAATTACCCAATAAAGAATTCAAAATAACTGTTTTAAGGAAGCTCAGTGAGCTACAAGAAAATAGAGAAACACAACTCAATAAAATCAGGAAAACAATTCGTGAACAAAATGAAAAGTTTAACAAAGAGATAGAAATCATTAAAAAGAATCAATAAAAAACTATTGAGGAAAAAGAACGCAATGAATGAAATGAAAAATACAATAGAGAGTATCAACAACAAAATGGATTAAGCAAAAGAAAGAATATAAGAAACAGAAGACAGACACTTTGAAATTATCCATTCAGGGAACAAAGAAAAAATAATGAAAAAGAGCAAAAAAAGTTTATGTGATCTATGGTATACCATCAAATGAACGAATTGGCAAATTATTGGAGCTCCAGAAGGAGAGGAGAGGGAGAAGGGGGCAGAAAACTTATTTTAAAAAATAATGGCTGAAAAATATCTAAAATCTGGGGAGAGATTTAGCCATGCATGTTTTTGAAGGTCATAGGTCCCCATACAAATTCAACTCAAAATATCTTCTCCAAGACACATTATATTAAAGCAGTAAAAAATCAAAGATAAATAGAGAATCTTAAATGCAGGAAAAGAAACTTATCTTACTAAGGAAACATCATAAGTCTATCAGAGGATTTATCAGCAGAAACCTTACAGTCCAGGAGACAGTGGGATCATATATTCAAAGCACTGAGAGTAAAAACACTTCCAACCAAGAATACTTTATCTGGCAGAGTTGTCCTTCAGAAATGAAGGAGAGATAAAGACATTCATAGACAAACAAAAGCTAAGGAAGTTCATCATCGCTAGACTTGCCTTACAAAAAATGATGAAAGGAGTTTTCCAAGCTAAAATAAAACAACTCTACTTATTAACATGAAAACATATGAAAATATACAACACTGGTAAAGGTAAGTATATGGGAAGATTAAAAAATGAATTCTGTAATATGATGGTGTGTTAACAACTTAGTATAAAGATTAAGGGGGAAGAATATTAAAAATAACTATAGCTACTGTAAGCTGTTAACAAATACACAACATAAAAAGAGGTAAATTTTGATATCAAAAAATTTAAAAGGGGGAGTAAAAAGGCAGAGTTATTGTATGCAATCAAACTTAAGTTGCTATTAGCTAAAACATTGTTATATCTATAAGATGTTTTATGTAAACTTCATGATAACCACAAAACAAACACCTACAGTAGACAGACAAAAGGTAATGAGAAGGAAATAAAAGCATACCACTATGGATAATCATCAATTCAGAAAGATAGAAGGAAAGGAAGAAAGGAAGATGGAAATTATATAAAAGCCAGAAAATAATTACTAAGATGGCATTATTAACTCTTTACTTATCAATAATTACTCTAAATGTAAGTGGATTAAATTCTTTAATCAAAAAGCATAGAGTAGTTGAATGGATTAAAAAAAATACTATATGTTCCCTACAAGAGACTCACTTCAGCTTTAAGGACACATATAGGCTCAAAGTGAAGGGATGGGGAAAGATATTCCATGCAAGTGGAACCTAAAGAGAGCAAGGGTAGCTATACTTATATAAGAAAAAATAGACTTTAACTCAAAAACTGTAATAAGAGACAAAGAAGCTCATTATATATGATAAAGGGGTCAACACATCAAGAGGCTATAACAATCATAAATATATATGCACCCAACATAAGTGGATCTAAACATACAAAGCAAATACAGATCTGAAGGTAGAAATAGACAACAAAAAATAATAGTAGAATATGAAGGGACATCAATATCCCACACTCAACAATGGATAGATCATCCAGACAGACAATCAATAAGGAAATGTTGCACTTGAATTATATTTTAGATGAAATGGACCTAACAGACTTATACAGAATATTGTATCCAACATTAGCAGAACAAACATTCTTCTTAAGTGCACACAAACTCTCCAGAATAGATCATATGTTAAGTCACAAAACAAGTCTCAGCAAATTTAAGAAGATTGAAATTATACCAAGTATCTCTTCTGACCACAATGTAATGAAACTAGAAATCAATAACAATAGAAGAACTGGAAAATTCACAACTATGTGGAAATTAACACTTTTCTAAACAACTCACGGGTAAAGAAAGAAATCTAAAGGAAAATTTTAAAAAAATTTTTTGAAACAAACAAAACTGGAAATCAACATGCCAAAACTTATGGGATGCAGCAAAAGCAGTACTAAGAGGAGTGTTCATAGTGGTAAGTTCCTACATTACACAAAAGAAAGATCTCAAATAAAAAACTTAACTTTACAACTTAAAGAATTAGACAAGGAAGCATAAACTAAGCCCAAAATTAGCAGAAGAAAGGAAATAATAAGGACTAACTAAGAAAATATGAGAGAAGACTCAAAATCAGAAATGAAAGAGGACATATTACAAAAGATATCACAGAAATGCAAAAGTTCATAAGAGACTACTGTGAACAATTATATGCCATTAAACTGGATAATCTAAAAATAAAATGGATAAATCCCTAGACACATACAACCTACCAAGAATGAATCATAAAGAAATTGAAAATAGGAACAGATCAATTGCTAGTAAGGAGCTGAAGTAATCAAAAGCCTCCAAACAGGCTTCCCTGGTGGAGCAGTGGTTGAGAGTCTGCCTGCTGATGCAGGGGACACGGGTTTGTGCCCTGGTCCGGGAAGATCCCACATGCCACGGAGCTGCTGGGCCCGTGAGCCATGGCTGCTGAGCCTGCGCATCCAGAGCCTGTGCTCCACAACGGGAGAGGCCACAACAGTGAGAGGCCCGTGTACCGCAAAAAAAAAAAAAAAAAAAAAAGAAGCCTCCAAACAAAGAAAAGCACAGGACAAAAAGTTTTCTCTGGTGAATTTTATCAAACATTTAAAGAACTATTGCTGGGACTTCTCTGGTGGCGCAGTGGTTAAGAATACACCTGCCAATGCAGGGGACACGGGTTCAAGCCCTGGTCTGAGAAGATCCCACATGCCATGGAGCAACTGAGCCTGTGCACCACAACTACTAAGCCTGAGCTCTAGAGCCCATGAGCCACAACTACAGAGCCTGCATGCCACAACTACTGAAGCCCACGCGCCTAGAGTCCGTGCACTGCAACAAGAGAAGCCACTGTGTTGAGAAGCCTGTGCACCACAACGAAGAGTAGTCCCTGCTCGCTGCAACTAGAGAAAGCCTGAGTGCAACAACAGAGACCCAACACAGCCAAAAGTTAATTAATTTTAAAAAATAAATGAAGAACTATTGCCAATCCTTCCTGAATTCTTCCAAAAGACTGAAGAGGAGGCTATATTTCCAAACTCATTTTAGAAGGCCAGCTCTGACACAAAGCCATATAAGGACACTATAAGAAAAGAAAGCTACAGGCCAATATTCCAAATGAATATAGGTGTAAAAATTTCCAACAGTGTATTAGCAAACCAAATTCAACAACACACTAAAAGAATCATACACTGTGATCAAGTGCAATTTATTCCTAGGATTCAAGGATGGTTCAACATATACAAGGCAATAAGTGATTCACAGCATGAATAGAATGCAAGACAAAAATTGTATGAACATCTCAATAGATGCAGAAATATCATTTGACAAAATTCAATATCCTTTCATGATAAAGACTGAACAATGTGAACATAGAAGGAACATACCTCAACATAATAAAAGCTATATATGACAAGCCCACAGATAACATCATACTCAATGGTGAGAGGTTGAAAGCTTTTCCTCTGAGGTCAGGAACAAGACAAAGTTGCCCACTGTCACCACTCCTATTCAGCATGGTATTAAAAGTCCTAGCCAAAATAATTAGGGAAATAAACAAAATAAAAGACATCCAAATCAGTAAGGAAGAGAAGTAAAATTGCCTGTTTGCAGATGATATGATATTATTTTTAGAAAAATACCAAAGGCTCCACCAAAAAACTGTTAGACCTAATAAATAAATTCAGTAAAATTTCAGTACATAAAATTAATATACAAAAATTGGTTGTGTTTCTAAACACTAACAATGAACTATCTGAAAAAGAACATAAGAAAACATGGCCATTTACAATAGTCTCCCAAAAAAAATACTTAGGAATAAATTTAACCAAAGAAGTGAAATATCTGCACACTGAAGTGTATAAGACATTGATGAAAGAAATTGAAGATAAAAATAAATGGAAAGCTATCTCCGATTATGAATTGAAGGAATTAATATTTTTAAAATATCCATACTATTCAAAGCCATCTATAGATTCAGTGCAATCCCCCAAAATTCCAATGGCATTTTTTCACTGAAAAAGAAAAAAATTCTAAAATTCATATGGAACCACAAAAGATCCCAGAGTGCCAAAGCATTTCTGAGAAAGAAGAACAAAGCTGGAAGCATCACAATTCCTGATTTCAAACTATATTACAAAGCAACAAAGTAATCAAAACAACATAGTACTGGCATAAAAATAGACACATAGACCAATAGAACAGAATCTAGAGCCCAGAAATTAATTCTCACACTTAGCTTCAACTAATATGTGACAAGGAAGCCAAGAATACTCAATGGAGAAAGGATAATCTCTTCCATAAATGGTACTGGGCAGTGTACAATCACATGCAAAAGAATGAAATTGAACCCCTTTCCTACACCACTTACAAAAAGTAACTTGAAATCAATTATAGATTTAATCATAAGATCTGAAACAGTGAAACTACTAGGAGAAAACGGGAAAAGCTCCTTGACATCCGTCTTGGCAATGATTGTTTGGATATGACACCAAATGCACAAGTAACAAAAGCAAAAGTAAATAAACTGGACTACGTCAAACTAAAAAGCTTCTGCACAGTAAAAGAAACAATCAGTAAAATGAAAAGGTAACCTATGGAATGGGTTAAACTATTTCCATAACACCTATCAGATAAGGGGTTAATAATTATAATATATAAGGAACACAACTCAATAGCCAAAAACCAAACATTCCAATAAAAAATGGGCAGAGGACCTGAAAAGACATTTTTTCAAAGAAGACATACAAATGGCCAACCAGTACTTGAAAAGATTTTAATGTCCCTCATCATCAGGAAAATGCAAATCAAAACCACAATGAAATATCACTTCACACCTGTTAGAATGGCTGTATAAAAAAAGACATGAGATTAAAAAGTGTTGGTAAAGATGTGGAAAAAAAGGGATCCTTGTACACTATTGCTGGAAATGTAAATTGGTACATCTACTATGGAAACTGTAGGGTGGTTCCTCAAAAAATTAAAAATAGAACTACCATGTAACCTAGCAATCCCACTTCTGTGTATATATCCAAAGGAAATGAAATCAAATCTTAAAGAAATATCCACATTCCCATGTTCATTTCCACACTATTCCCAGTAGCCAGGATATAAAAACAATATGTGTCTGTCTACAGATGAATGAATGAAGAATATTCATGTTTGAATATTATTCAACACGAGAAAGAAGGAAATCCTTCCAGTTGAGACGACATGTATGAAACTTGAGGACATTATGTTAAGTGAAATAAGTCATACAGAAAAAATGAAAATACTGTATGATATCACTTATATGTGGAATTTTAAAAAGCTGAACTCATAGAGTAGAATGGTGTTTGCCATGGGTTGGGGAGTGGAGGAAATGAGGAGATGCTGATTCATGGGTACAAATTTCCAATTATACAATAAATAAGTCCTGAGGATTTAATGTACAGCATGGTGACTATAGGTAACAATACTGTATAGTATACTTGAAAAGTGGCTAAAAGTAAATCTTAAATGTTCACACACACACACACACACACACACACGGTAATTATGTAAGGTGATGGAGCTGTTAACTATATTGTGGTAATCATTCAACAATATATGTGTATCAAATCATCATGTTATATTCCTAAAATTATATAATGTGATATGTAAATTATATTTCAATAAAACTGGAAAAATAAAATTAAAAATTCATGGAAAATAATTTGCACCCTAGAATTCTATACCCTCTCAAGCTATATGTCATGTATGAGGGTAGAATAAAGAAAATTTTAGTTTTGCCAAAACTAAAAAAAAATTACTTTGAACATAAATTGTCTCAGGAAGGTACATGAAATTTTACTCAATAACAACAATAAAAAGAACAAGAAGGGGGCTTCCTTGGTGGCGCAGTGGTTGAGAATCCGCCTGCTGATGCAGGGGACACAGGTTCATGCCCCGGTCCGGGAAGATCCCACGTGCCGCAGAGCGGCTGGGCCCGTGAGCCATGGC